>NC_044031.1:758578827-758878827 GCF_901765095.1 Microcaecilia unicolor | reverse complement strand
AAGAGAGAGAGAGAGAGAGAGAGAGAGAGAGACCCAGAGCAAAAGTGAGAAGAAGAGAGGGAGAGAGATGCTGTAATGGGGGGAGAGAAGGGAGGTGGAGAGAGAGAGAGACCGGACCAGGGGGAAAAGAGGGGGATGCTGGAGGGAGGGAGATAGAGATGCCTGACCACAGGAGGAAGAGGAGAGAGAGAGAGGGGAGAAGCTAGATATAGGGAGAGCAGGAACACATAGAAGAGATGCTGGACATGGAGGAAGCATAGGGATAAGGACAGAGGGTGATACTGGACATGGGGAGAGAGATAGGGATGCTGAATATGGGGGGGGGGGGGGGGGAGTGGATATGGACACCAAGAGGGCAGATGCTGTACATGGGAGAGGATAGGGACAGGGATGCAGAGGGGTTATACTAGGTAGGACAGACAGGGACACAGAGGAAAGATGGATGGTAGGCATAAGAAAGATCAAAAAGGAGAGGAGACTCTGGAAAGAGAGTTAAGAAAAAACCCCAGAGAAAAGCAAAAGAGAGACATTGGGACCAAAGCAATGCTCAGAAAACAAAGGTAGAAAAAAGTATTTTATTTGTAATTTATTAACTGGAATATATCAGCTTTGGGAATTGTACATTCCTGATATTTTCTATTTAGGTCTGGAGTGTGTTTGCTTTTTCCGGGTTTGCATACTGGAGCTCTGAAGTAGAGAGTTGCTGGGGACAGAAATTTCACCCGTCTCCACCCATCCCCACTGAATTTCCTTCATCCCCGCCCGTTCCCTGCTCTAAAATAACTCAACAGTAGCCCATGTTGATAACTTCCCCTCTCAGTGCTTATAGGGATTTCAATGCTATCAACCATATCCATTATATATTTTTTCGTGCTCTTATAATTGCCATGACACAAGGATAGGTAGGCTGACCTGGCACTACACTTCTGCGGAAACCCCACAGGATCTGCGTCCATCCCCATGGGATCCTCACAGGTCCTGTGTCTATCCCCATGGGAATCCCATGACCTGGAGGGGATCCCCGTGGGAGTCCCACGGGAACCATGGGATTCCCGCTAACCCTGTTCCTGTGCAGCTCTGAAGGGGCCTTCCTCCTCCCCCTCCCCCTCCGGTCCTCACTTCCTTAGAAGAGATGTTATAGGGGTAAATTTTAATTTTTAAGCCTGGGTTTCAGTCCTAGCCTACACCACTATTATGGCAACCTGTAACTATAAACTATTTACTTCTAATAATCTTGTTCCTTATCCTGTATTGTGTATGTGGCACTGACAACATTCTGGAAAATATACCGAGATACACAATTGTGTAAGACTTGTTCATTTAATGTTATTTGAAATTCAACAATGTGTTTATTTTTCACACTCTAAAAAGAGTAACATTGCATAATACGCTGTAAACCATAGCAACAGGAATGAAATTCAGGTCACTTGCAGGCTTATTTTCGAAAGAGAAGGACACCCATCTTTCGACACAAATAGCAAGATGGGCGTCCTTCTCACAGGGGTGCCCAAATCAGCAAAATCAAAAGCCAATTTTGGATGTCCTCAACTGCTTTCCGTCATGAGGACGACCAAAGTTCACGGGGGCGTGTCGGAAGCATAGCGAAGGCGGGACTGGGGCGTGCTTAACACATGGGCGTCCTCAACCGATAATGGAAAAAAGAAGGGCGTCCCTGACAAGCACTTGGGCGACTTTACTTGGCCCATCAAAAAGGTGCCCGAACTGACCAGATGACCATCGGAGGGAATTGGGGATGACCTCCCCTTACTCCCCCAGTAGTCACTAACTCCCTCCCACCCTAAAAAACAAACAACAAAAAAAAAACTTTAAAAATATTTTTTGCCAGCCTCAAATATCATATCCAGCTCCATGACAGCAGTATGCAGGTCCCTGGAGCAGTTTTAGCGGGTGCAGTGCACTTCAGGCAGGCGGACCCAGGCCCAACCCCCCCTAACTGTTACACTTGTGCTGGTGAGCCCTTCAAGACCCACCACAAACCCACTGTACCCACATCTAGGTGCCCCCCTTCACCCATAAGGGCTATGGAAGTGGTGTACAGTGGTGGGTAGTGGGTTTTGGGGGGCCCAGCCAGGGGTGTGCTGGTAAATTTTTAACAGGCTCTTTCTCCGGACGGACTTAGCCAGCTCTGCAGTTGGAAGGGCCAGGGGTGGCCGGGGGGGAGAGCAACACCTGCCTCTCTCTCCTCCCTCCCTTCGTGCGGGCACGCTAGGCATACCTTTGCTGGCAACCAATAAATGGACTGCCACCACTCCCAACGTCTTGCTCTGAGGAGCATGCTGGAACTTCTCTCACATGCTCCAGAAGTCCCAGCCTGCTGCCCAGAGCTGGAAACAAGGAGCGGGGAGCAGCAGCAGTCTATTTACTTGGCTGGCAGGGCTCAGCATCCCCACTAGCAAAGTAAAAGATAATTCAGCTGGGGCCCCAAGCCCACATTTTGGGAGCCAGTTGTTAAAGTAGCCATGGAGGGTCCTACTTTAACAACCGGCTCCCAAAATTCTTAAAAACTTAACAACCGGCTCTTGCGAGCCTGTGAGAGCCTGCTCCAGGACACCACTGGGCTCAGCACACAAGGTAAGGGAGCTATGTACCTGGGAGTTTTTTCTGAAGTCCACTGCAGTGCCCCCTAGGGTGCCCGGTTGGTGTCCCGGCACGTCAGGGGGACCAGTGCACTACGAATGCTTGGCTCCTCCCACGACCAAAGGGCTTGCATTTGGTAGTTTCTGAGATGGGCATCCGTAGTTTCCATTATTGCCGAAAATCAGAAATGACCAAGTCTAGGGACAACCATCTCTAGGGACGACCTAAATGTGAAGATTTGGGCGTCCCGACCATATTATCGAAACGAAAGATGGATGCCCATCTTGTTTTGATAATACGGGTTTCCCTGCCCCTTCGCCGGGACATCCTGTGAGGACGTCCTCAGGAAAACTTGGGCGTCCCTTTCGATTATGCCCCTCTTAAGATTTTAAGTTTGCACAAACTTCCAGCTATTTCTCATCTTCACACATTGCAGCATTTTACCAAACTTCTGTGCAGGAGGGAATGACCTAATTTGTTAACTGAGGAATTTTAAATAGAAAAGAGAAAGAAAAGGAAAAAAAAATATGTTGAAAATGCTTTTCTAGTTGTCAGGCTGTTTGATAAGCCAGTGTTTTCCAAGTCCAGTCCTGGTTTTCAGGTTTTCAGGATATCCACAATGAATATGCATGAACTTGATTTGCATACACTGCCTCCAATATATGCAAATCTCTTTCATGCATATTCATTGTGAATATCTTGACTGGCAAGGGTTACTCTAGGACCGGACTACAGAAACACTGTGATAACCCATAAGGCATTATTATAATTGACATGGTGCCACCTAGTGGCGTAAGAGTTAATTGCATGGTTTTGTCTCAACAAAATGAAAAAGGTGATGGGACGACTTCCCTATGAGTTCCTATGAGGAAAGGCTGAAGCGTCAGGGGCTCTTCAGCTTGGAGAAGAGATGGCTGAGGGGAGATATAAGATGTCTATACAATAATGAGTGGCGTAGAACAGGTAGTTGTGAATTGTTTGTTTACTCTTTCCAAAAATATTAGGACTAGGGGGCATGCGATGAAGCTACAAAGTAGTCAATTTAATACGAATCGGAGAAAAGTTTTCTTCACTCAATGCGTAATTAAACTCTGGAATTCGTTGCCAGAGAATGTGGTAAAGGCGGTTAGCTTAGCAGAGTTTAAAAAAGGTCTGGACGGCTTCCTAAAGGAAAAGTTCATAGACCACTATTAAATTGACTTGGGGAAAATCCACTGCTTATTTCTGGGATAAGCAGCATAAAATGTATTGAACTTTTTGGGGATCTTGCCAGGTATTTGTGACCTGGATTAACCACTGTTAGAAACAGGATGCTGGGCTTGATGGAACTCTGGTCTGTCCCAGTGTGGCAATACTTGTGTACTTCTGTAACACTTGCAAGACAGTCCTTTAAGTTAGGTGCTCACAGTTAATGTGCTGGTTATGCATATAAGTCATTAGAATAAAGGCATATACTGGTGTATATCTGCACATTCACATGTGTATGCCAAAAGTTTGCCTATGTGCTACTCTGTAAAGTGGAGGAGAAGCCTAATGGTTAGTGTAGTGGACTGATATGGGGAACCAGATTCAATTTCCACTGCAGCTTTTTGTGACTCCAGGCAAGTGATTTAACCTTCCATTGCCCCAGGTACAAATAAGTACCTGTATATACTATACAAACCACTATATCAAGTCTCATTTCCCTTTCCCTATTTGAGATTCTAGATGGAATGTTGCTACTATTGGAGATTGTACATGGAATGTTGAGATTCTGTTGCTACTATTGAGATTCTACGTGGAATGTTGCGATTCCACTAGCAACATTCCATGTAGAAGCTTGCCCTTGCAGATCAGCAACGCGGCCGCGCAGGCTTCTCTTTCTGTGAGTCTGACGTCCTGCACGTGTGAGTCTGATGTCCTGCACGTACGTGCAGGACGTCAGACTCACAGAAACAGAAGCCTGCGTGGCCGCATTGCTGATCTGCAAGGGCAGGCTTCTACATGGAATGTTGCTAGTGGAGGAGTAGCCTAGTGGTTAGTGCAGTGAACTTTGATCCTGGGGAACTGGGTTTGATTCCCACTGCAGCTCCTTATGACTCCGGGCAAGTGACTTAACCCTCCATTGCCCCAGGTCCAAATAAGTACCTGTATATACTATGTAAACCACTTTGAATGTAGTTGCAAAAACCACAGAAAGGGAGTATATCAAGTCCAATTCTCCTTAAAGGAAAGTGGGCACCTATGTCCCTTATAGAACTCTCTGGGTGCCTCTTTATGGACACCCAGTTACAGAATTTCCGCATTGAAGGTTGTAGGGTTTGGGAGAGTAAGTAGAAAGACATAGGGTCCTTTTACAAAGCTGCGCTTCCAATTATTGGCGCGGAAATGGGAAGAAGCCTATTCTCTTCCCATGGGCTTCGTCACATTCAGTGCACTGCTAATGGTATCGCAGCTTTGTAAAAGGAGCCCTCAATGAGGCTCATTTTCATTATGGAACTTTGTCTCTGTGCTTTGAAAATGAGCACCATAGGACCGACGTGTCTTTATAAAATTACCCCACGAAAGCTGCAGACATTGCAGCTATAATTAAGCTGCTGTAGTGTATTTTTTTTTTTTTTAATGCACGTGAATCTTGACTTCCACCAAGTTCTGCTCCTGAACAGGGCTGCCGAGAGACAGAGCCAGACCTGGAGCAGGGCCACCCCCCCCCCCCCTCACTCGGACTGTCGCTGCTGTTGCCCCACTACCTCCCCACTCGGGCTGCTACCGCTGCCCTCCGCCCCCTTACCTTCCTGCGTCTGCTCCTCCCTCAGTCTGTCACTCTCCTGCTCCTGTGTGCCGGGACCCAAGTTGTCGCATTAATGCAATCACCCGGGTCCTGACACACAGGAGCAGGGGAGAGACAGACCGAAGGAACAGAACCTTCTGGCACCAGACCCCCCTTGGAGGTGAAGCCCGGTGAATCTTGCCCCCCCCCCTTCGCCCTCTCTATCGGCATCCCTGCCCCCGAACACGTCCACATGTACAAGTCTATGCATTCTTGACATCATGTGTACTTGCATGTGCGTGCTAAATTTATCAAGAGCAATATATACACACAAAGAAAACATCTTTATAAAATTTATCTGGTGGGAGTTATCTATTAATCCCAGGCTTGCAGAGATTTACCTCCACCCACTTGTTTCTACACATCTGAGAAGGCTGCAGAAGAGAAACTTAAGTCAAAAGCACTTACCAGACTGTCCCGGACTGTAATGCAGAGGCTACGGTCAGTGCTGTGTCCAGACACTTGGTGAACACTGCTGCTGTCAGACCATAGTCTGTACTGTTGGCTCTTTTTATAACTTCTTCGATGCTTTTAAACTTCATTATGGATTGCACTGGTCCAAAAATCTATAAGCAGCCAAGCAACAAGCATTAAGTCACAGGTTATCTGTTTTGCCTAATGCAGGTTGCGCAGTCTGGCATTTCAAAGAGAGACGCCCACCAAATGGCTTCCTCTAAGCCCTCTTATGTACGTTGCAGACGTTTTCTACGGCCTTCAAAATTACATATCAGTAATCTTTCTGTTCATACTCTCTCGCTCCATCCTGCCCCCAATTATAGGCACCTGGGTGTAGGAGGCTTGGGGAGGCTAAGCCTTCCATTACATCTATGGTCTAGGGAACATTCTTCTTTTATATTTCTATATATTTGTATTGTAACTACATCCAGGGCTTTTTTTGAGGGGGTACTGAGTACCGGCACCTTTTCCACTGTCTGCTAAAATTGACCCATAGTCCCCAAGTTTTAATGAAAAAGCTCAGGCTCTACACACCAATTCTACCGTGTCATAGATTCTGTGACTTGTTGCAGGGGACCTGGCTATTGTGGGGTGGGTCCCTCAGTGATAACTCTACCCCTGAAGGGAGGCCTGACATTTTTTTTTTTTGTTACATTTGTACCCCGCGCTTTCCCACTCATGGCAGGCTCAATGCGGCTTACATGGGGCAATGGAGGGTTAAGTGACTTGCCCAGAGTCACAAGGAGCTGCCTGTGCCTGAAGTGGGAATGCAACTCAGTTCCTCAGTTCCCCAGGACCAAAGTCCACCACTCTAACCACTAGGCCACTCCTCCACTCCACTGGCACCTTTTTCGCTAGAAAAAACACGCTGATCTACATCTAAAAACTCAAGAGTTCAATAAACCTTATACAGATCCTTTTTAAAGCATTTTTATAAATTAATGTTAAACGTGCTTAATGTGTCTAAACAAAGACCAAAAGCAGCCCGTTTTCCATATGGCACATTAATAGGGTCAGCAATCTCTATTTCCATCCTGTGCTTCAAAAAGTATGTTTTATATATATTCCGGGTGTGCTTAAGTCATAAAATAAATTCCATAAAATCCGGCTGGGGTCCCAGTTTCACTGTGCTCAGCTTCATCAGTTTGGGTCACTAGCCGGCTTATTTTCGAAAGAGAAAGACGCCCATATTTCGACCCAAATCGGGAGATGGGCATCTTTCTCCCGTGGGCGAACAAATCGGTATAATCGAAAGCCGATTTTGGTCGTCTTCAACTGCACTCCGTCGCAGGAATGAACAAAGTGGACGGGGTCGTGTCGGAGGCATGGTGAAGGCGGGTCTGGGGCGTGGTTATCGGCCGAGGAGAGATGGGCGTCTTTAGCTGATAAGCGAAATAAGAAGGGTGTTTTGGACGAGAATTTGGTCCGCTTTATTTGGACCCTTTTGTTCATGTCCAAGTCCCAAAAAAGTGCCCCAACTGACCAGATGACCACTGGAGGGAATCGGGGATCACCTCCCCTGACTCCCCCAGTGGTCATTAACCCCCTCTCACCAAAAAAAAACCCCCACTTTAAAAACTTTTTTTTTTAGCCTGTATGCCAGCCTCAAATGCCGTACCCGCCTCCATGACAGCAGAATGCGTTCTATCCTCTGACAGCCTTTCCCTGGTTCTGATGTGGCTCTCGGGTGAGTGTGACACCTTTTCTGTTATGCGCACTGCAGAGTCACATCAGCAATGCATTGTGGTGGGTGTAGGGTATTAGGCTCCGTGATTCCACTAGCTTGTGTTAAATGCTCACGATGTTAGTAGTTGCTAGGCTCTACTCCCATGGTGCTTTTCCCTCTGCTTACTGGGTCAGAGTGTGCCCTGTTTTGTTTCCGGTAGTCCATGAGGTAGTGGCCATTTTTGTAAGCCAGTTTTAGATCCCTTTCATGTGTTAGCCACGTTACAGCACTTAGTTCTTACCTTGAATGTGGCTGAAAGAGGGCATTGTACAGCATTCTGCCAGCTCTGACCTACTGCTAATCTCAGTACCAGCGAGACTCGTTGCCAGTGGGGCACAACCTCTGATCTGCAGTTAACTGTGAGTAAAGGTGCTTATTCAAATAAAGGACGTTTTCAGCGAGATTAGTCTTCAGGTGTGAACTGCTGTGCCAAGGTTATACAGCAGCAACAAGTCCTGTCCCTGGAGCACTTTTAGTGGGTACCGCAGTGCACTTAAGGCAGGCGGACTCAGACCCATCCCCCCTACCTGTAACACTTGTGTTGGTAAATGGGAGACCTCCAAAACCCAGTGTACCCACATGTAGGTGCCCCCTTCACCCCTAAGAGCTATGGTATTGTTGTACATTTGTGGGTAGTGGGTTTTGGGGGAGGAGGTTGGGGGCTCAGCACCCGTGGTAAGGGAGCTATGCATGTGGGAGCTGTTTCGGAAGTCCACCGCACTGACCTCTAGGGTGCCCAGTTGGTGTCCTGGCATGTCAGGGGGGCCAGTGTACTAGGAATCCTGGCCCCTCCCACGACCAAATGGCTCAGATTAGGACATTTTTGAGCTGGCCGGTTTTAGTTTCCATTATCGCAAAAAAAAAAAAAAAAAACCCGCCCAGCTCAGAAACTAACAAATCCATGGCATTTGGTCCGTACAAACTGTATTTTCAAAAAAAAAAAAAAAAAAAAAGACGTCCATTTTTTTTTCGAAAATACAGTCTGTCCCTCCTCTTCACTTACCCGTTTTCGGACAGACGCCCATGGAATGTTGCCACTTTTTGAGATTCTGGAATGCTGCTATTATTTGAGATTCTAGATGGACTGTTGCTAGTGGAGGAGTGGCCTAGTGGTTAGAGCACCGGTCTTGCAATCCAGAGGTGGCCGGTTCAAATCCCGCTGCTGCTCCTTGTGATCTTAGGCAAGTCACTTAACCCTCCATTGCCTCAGGTACAAACTTAGATTGTGAGCCCTCCTGGGACAGAGAAATATCCAGAGTACCTGAATGTAACTCACCTTGAGCTACTACTGAAAAAGGTGTGAGCAAAATCTAAATAAATATTTGAGATTCTACATGGAATGTTAATGTTGCTATTCCAATAGCAACATTCCATGTAGAAGCCTGCCCTTGCAGATCAGCAATGCAGGTTTCTGTGAGTCTGACGTCCTGCCAACCCCACCCGCTGCTGCTGCTCATGCCTTTACAGGCGAGAGTTCTTAACCCCTACCAGCTGAAGCACCACTGCCGCACATGTCTTGGCTGGCGGGGGTCCCCAACCCGCGCCAGCTGAAGTGCATTTTCCAACACTGGTCTCCGGCACTGTCGCATTTCCCGCCATGTTCTCTGTTCCCCTCACATCATGTCCGGCATGCTCGTTTTAATGAAATTGAGCTCTGTTTCACTAAAACGAGTGTGCCGGATGTGAGGGGAAGAGAGAGCGCGGGTCAGGAAATGCAGCGGCGCCAGAGAAAAGCGCTGGAAAAAAAGCTTCAGCTGGCAGGGGTTGGGGACCCCCCGCCAGCCAAACCAGGGGCACACATCCCAGTTTGGGGGGGCCCAGGCCCCCGTGGTCCCCCGTAGCTACGCCACTGCTCCTGAGTGTCTAAAAACTGGGTCCAGTCCATATAGCCTGCTTATATTTTATATCACACCTTACCTCCTGCCCACTTTTCATGAAAAGCCAAGGGTCGCCTTTTATCTAAGTAGCGAACATTCCTCGTTTTACTGAACGTAAAGCACTGCAACACGGCAGGGGAAAATCTCCCAGTTCCTACCTCCTCCTTGGCGATGCGCATGTTGTCTGTAACCTCAGAGAAGACGGTGGGATGTAGAAAGAGACTCCGATCCTTGAAAGCTGAACCCCCACACTCCAGTCTGGCACCTTCTTTCTTCCCACTCTCTATTAATGCCAAAATTTTATCAAACTGTTCTTGGTCAATCTGGCAGACAGAAAGGTGAGAGGAAGGAGTGAGCAGGACATGATACAGCAGGAAAGTGACATCAAATTAAAAAAAACACACTCATGAGAGAGCTGAAACACCTCTCAATTTGTTCACCTCACCAGAGACTCACATCTGGCTCTGTTACAAAACTACTTTAAAAAAATGGAACAACACGTAACATTTTAAGGCTCAAGGAAGTTATAGTGAAGAAAAATCAAGCAGGATATAAGCAGGGTTGGGCAACCACAGTCCTTGAGGGCCACTGTCCAGTCGGATTTTCAAGATTTCCAGAATAAATATGCAGAGATTAATTTGCATACAATGGAAGCAATACTTGCAAATCGATCTCATGCATATTCATCATTATGGGTATCCTGAAAATCTGACAAGCTGGGTGGGTCCCAAGGATTGGGTTTAGAACCCCTGTGCTAGCAGAAAGATATAGTGGAATTAGAAAAGGTACAGAGAAGGGCGACGAAAACGATAAAGGGGATGGGACGACTTCCCTATGAGGAAAGGCTGAAGCGGCTAGGGCTCTTCAGCTTGGAGAAAAGGTGGCTGAGGGGAGATATGATAGAGGTCTATAAAATAATGAGTGGAGTGGAACGGGTAGACGTGAATAGTTTACTCTTTCCAAAAGTATTAGGACTAGGGGGCATACGATGAAGCTGCAAAGTAGTAAATTTAATATGAATTGGAGAAAATGTTTCTTCACTCAACGTGTAATTAAACTCTGGAATGCGTTGCCAGAGAATGTGGTAAAGGCGGTTAGCTTAGCGGGGTTTTAAATAGGTCTGGACGGCTTCTTAAAGGAAAAGTCTATAGACCATTATTAAACTGACTTGGGGAAAATCCACTGCAATTTCTGGGATAAGCAGCATAAAATGTACTGAACTTTGAGATCTTGCCAGGTATTTGTGACCTGGATTGGCCACTGTTGGAAACAGGATGATGGGCTTGATGGACCTTTGGTCCCAGTGTGGCGATACTTATGTATTAATTCAGAAGAAAACCATACCTGTGGTCCTTGCTCAGTTTTGGCATCCAGCGGATCACCAACCAGCCGTTTCTTGGCATACTCGACACTGCGTTTGACAAACTCCTGGTATATCTGCTCTTCCACGAAGATCCGGGAGGCAGCTGTGCAGCACTGACCCTGGTTAAAGAATACCCCTTGATGGGCACACTTCACTGCCAGATCCACTGGAAACAGCACACAGTGACAATGTTAATGACAGCAAATCCCCCACACATCATTTCAAAGAACAGACCAAGATATTCAGATCTTACAAAAGATTTCTTCACAGCCTTCGGTGATACCGGATAGGCCAGGAGTTCTCAAATCCAGCCTTTGAGGTCCACAACCCAGACTGGCTTTCAGGATTTCCACAATAAATATATCAATAGAAATCAAACAAAATAAAACATGGAAAAGAAAATAAGATGATACCTTTTTTATTGGACATAACTTAATACATTTCTTGATTAGCTTTCGAAGGTTGCCCTTCTTCCTCAGATCGGAAATAAGCAAATGTGCTAGCTGACAGTGTTTATAAGTGAAAACATTCAAGCATTACTGTGACAGTCTGACAGGGTGGGAGGAGGGGGGGTGGGTAGGAAGTATGCATGGGGACATCAAAGCATGTCATTGATATTCTAACAGGATAGGTGAGGGGTGGGGTGATCAACAGAGACATACAGCTTTATGGTTTATAATGGGCTAGGAACCCCAGATCCTTGTTAAGTCCTTTCTGTTGGGTGTTAAAATATTCAATCATTCTGACTTCAAAGGTCTTACGTTCTTGTATGGTTTTAAAGTTACCTTTGAGGATTCTCACTGTGAAATCACTGGTACAGTGTCCTGGTCCTGTAAAATGTTGAACCCTGCTGGCACCAGTATTGTTCATATGATGTCTATGTAAATTGAATCTTGTCTTAAGCATCTGGCCTGTTTCTCCAATATAGCATCCTTCGTTACATTTTTTACACTGAATGATATATACCACATTGGAAGATGAGCAAGTGAAAGATCCCCATGCATACTTCCTACCCACCCCCCTCCTCCCACCCTGTCAGACTGTCATAGTAATGCTTGAATGTTTTCACTTATATACACTGTCAGCTAGCACATTTGCTTATTTCCGATCTGAGGAAGAAGGGCAACCTTCGAAAGCTAATCAAGAAATGTATTAAGTTATGTCCAATAAAAAAGGTATCATCTTATTTTCTTTTCCATGTTTTATTTTGTTTGATTTCTATTGATAACCTTAAGAGTGGACTAACACGGCTACCACACTCCTCTACACAATAAATATGTATGAGATCGATTTGCATTCACCGCTTCCATTGCGTGCAAATAGATAGTAACATAGTAACATAGTAGATGATGGCAGAAAAAGACCTGCATGGTCAATCCAGTCTGCCCAACAAGATAAACTCATATGTGCTACTTTTTGTGTATACCTTACCTTGATTTGTACCTGTCCTTTTCAGGGCACAGACCGTATAAGTCTGCCCAGCACTATCCCCGCCTCCCAACCACCAGCCCCGCCTCCCACCACCGGCTCTGGCACAGACTGTATAAGTCTGCCCAGCACCATCCCCGCCTCCCGCCACCGGCTCTGCCACCCAATCTTGGCTAAGCTCCTGAGGATCCATTCATGTTTATCCCACGCATGTTTGAATTCAATTACCGTTTTCGTTTCCAAGCATCCACTCTCTCATAAGCAGCCTGTAAAAGTGACATGTTTGAGCTTTTGTAACTTTTTTTATTTTTTCACATAAAAGGATGGGGGTTTGGACTGTTGTATTACAAACTGTTTGCTCTAACAGAGTTTATTAAAACCTCATTTTTGGTTTCTGGTCACTTTTTCCCTAGAGATGGTCACATATTTCTAGCATTTAAGCATGAGCAGGTACATCAAATCACTGTCTGGAGGAGGTACTTGTGACTAAGTAAACACATGCATTTAAAGCTCTAGCATACCTAGGGAGGGGCGGTGGGGGCAGTCCACCCCGGGTGCTGGCAGCAGGGGGGTGTTCGGAGCTGGAGTGTGGCAGTCGACTCTTCTGGTCCCTTGCCCCCTCTGATGTGAACTTCCTGTTCCAGGTCAGGGGACCGGCAAAGCCGACAGCCATGCACCAGCTCTGCACACCCCCTCACTTGGAGGAGGAGACGAGTTCCGCCTGAGCGTGGGGTGCGTGTGTGCTCTGCCCTGCCCCAGGCAACATGTAGGTAGGTATAAACTCAGTTCGGTTAGTGTTTTACAAAGGAAAGGAGTTACCTCTTTTCTTCATATAATAGGCTTTTATCAGGTGCCCTCTAGGCACCTCTATATAAGCAACATTGATATAGAATTTCTCCCACGGTGTGCTCAGTTTTAAGGTTACAGTTAGAGATACATCATATGTAGGGCTTGGTTTCCCTTTTAATGGCTGCATTAAAAGCTGAGTGACGGGGAAGCTGGACACGTTGATTACTGTACTTACAGTCAGCATCGGCAAACACAATGCAAGGATTTTTGCCGCCGAGCTCCAGGGCCACTCGTTTCAGGTTACTCTTAGAAGCAGCTTCTTGGACCAGTTTTCCGACCTGTGGGATGGGATGGGACACGTGAATCACAGCCTTCATTCCTTCAAACTGTGGCATTGCATGAAAGCAGCAGAGGAGCCCACAACTGGCCCACTGACTCAGTGAACGGCGGTTTTAAAAATGTCAAACTGCACGCTGAACCAGCGCTGTACTTTGGTACGAACAATGAAAAATATTATTCAGCTCCTGTTAGAAGCTCCCAAGTCTCAAAATTGGCCTCTGTTCAGCTATGATTCCATAAGCCTTCATTTACATCTGCCTGTGGATTTGCCCCTATTTCAGTCCTCCACGCAGTGTGTCCATGCCTTAGGACTCCTCCTAGGACATGAGCTCTAGATCTGACCACTAGGTGTCAGCATTGCTCAGTAACTCTGGCTCAGGCCTCCTCAGGGGCCGTGAATTTCATGTTCTTTACTGAGATGTATTAACCGCCTTTATGACCAGTTTCACCGGAGACGGCAAATTGAAACCTAATAATACAACTAACATGAAACAATATCAGAAATATACAGAACAATAATTCCTTCAAAAAGAAGGTAAATAAATAAATAAACACTACTACAATAGACCGCATGGAAGAACATTCAATAACACTGTTCTGATCCCTGACAGCCTTACACTAGTTTCATAGTGTGGTCCTAAAATGTTGTTTAATGACTTCACTTAGGGTTACATATGGCGGGTTTTGCCAATCTGCCCGTTTGTCCGGATTTCCGGACAAACGGGCAGATTGCTAGCCTCCCCTCCCCTTACTTACTACTGCCCTGGTGGTCTAGTGACCTCTTCCGCCTTTGGGGCAGGAAAGAGCCCCCTCTTTCCTGCTCGGAGCGCTGCCCTGCATGCTTCCTTCCTGTTGCCGATTCAAAATGGCCGCTGAGAGTTGAAGTGACCCTCGCGAGATCAGCACAGGAAGGATGCATGCAGGGCAGCGCTCCGAGCAGGAAAGAGGGGGCTCTTTCCTGCCCCGAAGAGGTCACTAGACCACCAGGGCAGTAGTAAGGTAAGGGGAGGGGGTGATGGGGACGGGGTGTGTGACAGGCGGCAGGGGAAAATGTGACAGGGGGCAGAGCGAGGGTGTGAAAGGGGGCGGGGCGGGTGTTTGGTGGGGGTGGGGCATGTGTCCTCCTTTTTGGGGGACAAAATATGGTAACCCTAACTTTACTGCTGTTCTCACTTCTAAGGATTTTTACTGCTGCAGTCCTCACTGCAAAGATATATGAGCAACGCATCGCGTGAAACGTAGTCTTATATGTACCGCAGTCACCCCTGCTTGTTTGCATGAAGTCTGTTACCAGTGGTCTATTCTCCTACAAAGACCTCCTCCCCTTGTCTACCGAACTTGGCTCCTTCGTCTACCTGCTATCATTTCCTGCTTATTCTTACTGTCTCTGTCCTGATGGGCCAACTAGAGTCTCTCTCCAATCTGGTGAACACCCCTGCTACCTGATCTCAGGTTCTGTCCCTATTGGTCCCTTTACTTCCCCCCTCCCTAGGCCAGTGGCGTGCTAAGGGGGGGGGCGGTGGGGGCGGTCCGCCCCGGGTGCACGCCGCTGGGGGGGGTGCCACGTGTCTGTCGGCAACACTCGTTCTCTGCTCCCTCTGGCCCCGGAACGGGTTATTTCCTGTAACGGGCAGAGGGAGCAGGGAACGAGCGTTGCTAACAGACGCGCACCCCCCCCCCCCAGCAGGTAAAGATGCACCGGGGGGGGGGGTGTCGTTTCGCTGGGGGGAGCTGCCCCTTTCACGTCCCCTGTCCCGCCCCTTCCACGCCCTCACCTCCCCCCTGTCATCTCTCCTCCCCCCCTCCCCTCCCCTTACTCTGCTATCCCTGGTGGTCTAGAGATACCTCTTCGGGGCAGCTCTCGGTGTTTCAAAATGGCCACTGAGAGTTGAAGTCTCGCGAGGCTGCTTCAACTCTCAGCGGCCATTTTGAAATGCCGAGAGCCGGACTCACCACAGGACAGGATGCAGGGCAGCTAGCAGCTCCGGGCAGGAAAGAGGGGGCTCTTTCCTGCCCCGAAGACGAAGAGGTACCTGTAGACCACCAGGGATAGCAGAGTAAGGGGAGGGGGGATAGTCACGTTTCGCCGGGGGGGGGGGGGGGGCGCATCGGCGATCCACCCAGGGTGTCAACCCCCCTAGGAACGCCACTGCCCTAGGCACCTTCTCCATCTTGCCACCTCAGCACTTGTCTTTCTGTTCCCCCGAAAAAAAACCTCATCTTTTCACCTCGTTCATTCTTTCTCATAATATATAGCACAAATCCAACACTTCATCTCTGAACTGCTTCCATCTATTTAATCACCCTCCCATCTCCGTAACAAGCTACCTTTCTTCAGATTTCTACCTCCATCCACCCTTGCAGCTCTCAGAACTATTGAAGCCTCTTGTCTTGGGGCCTGAACTTCTGAACATCTACTGACTGTGAGTAATTTATCTACATTTAGTTAATAAAGTAAATTTCAGAAAAGGAAAAGAGACTTCTGGGCGTGCTGATGTGCCAAGGTTATTTATTTATTCATTGCATTTGTATTCCACATTTTCCCACCTTTTGGTAGGATTAATGTGGCTTACATGGAACAACAGGGGCGGTTACAGAGTACTAAGCGGGGTTAGTATGGGATTTCCGTTACAAGACATATGAGGAGAGACTTGCTGACCTGAACATGTATACCCTGGAGGAAAGGAGAAACAGGGGTGATATGATACAGACGTTCAAATATTTGAAAGGTATTAATCCACAAACGAACCTTTTCCGGAGATACGAAGGCGGTAGAACGAGAGGACGTGAAATGAGATTGAAGGGGGGCAGACTCAAGAAAAATGTCAGGAAGTATTTTTTCACGGAGAGAGTAGTGGATGCTTGGAATGCCCTCCCGCGGGAGGTGGTGGAGAGGAAAACGGTAACGGAATTCAAACATATGTGGGATAAACATAAAGGAATCCTGCTCAGAAGAAATGGATCCTCAGGAGCTTAGCCGAGATTGGATAACAGAGCCGGTAGTGGGAGGCGGGGCTGGTGGTTGGGAGGCAGGGATAGTGCTGGGCAGACTTATACGGTCTGTGCCAGAGCCAATGGTGGGAGACGGGAATAGTGCTGGGAAGACTTGTTCGGTCTGTGCAATGAAAAAGACAGGTACAAATCAAGGTAAGGTAAACACAAAAAAGTGGCACAGTGGGAGGCGGGGCTGGTGGTTGGGAGGTGGGAATAGTGCTGGGCAGACTTGTACGGTCTGTGCCCTGAAAAAGACAGGTACAAATCAAGGTAAGATAAACACAAAAAAGTGGCACATTTCTTGGGCAGACTGGATGGACCATGCAGGTCTTTTTCTGCCGTCATCTACTATGTTACTATGTTAGTGGTTCGAAGAGACAAAGAGTCTGTGGAGAATCCTTGCAGCGAGTATTGATCTTGGTCAGGAACATGGGAGATTCCAGGGTGATTAGCTGACAAGAGTTAACCTACAAACTATGTACCCTCCGTCCACCGGACCTGGAATTCCACATTACCAAAGACGTAACATCCCTATATTGCATATTTGCTAATGTGGGATTCCAGGTCCGGTGGACGGTGGGTACTAGTTTGTAGGTTAAATGGGTTGATGTCTTTGAAGTGTGTAATGGGTGTGTGATACTGGCTGGTCAATATGAACTTTTGTTCTTTCATTTAAACTTTCAATATATGGGTGGAGTTTTATTGGCCCTGTGGATGGTTAGGTTGGTTCAGCGGGGATGTGTTTCCTGAATAGGTGAGCTTTTAGGTGTTTTCTGGAAGATTAGATAATTGTCTTTCAGTTTTAGGTCCTTTGGGAGTGAGTTCCATGTTTTGGTGCTTACGTAGGAAAAGCTAGTTGCAAGAGTTGATTTGATACACTTCTTAGATATTAAAGTCTTAATAATATTACGCTTTAAGAGGCCTTGACAAACACAGTTATAATATAATGTCAGTATAATACCAATGGAACACCCAATAATAAGCAGACATTACAACATCTGAACAACAGATATGATGCTAATACTGTTCTACAATACAATGAGACATTTTACTATGCAGCCAGGGACCAAGTGTAGATATATAGATGGGGACAAGATGGGTAGTAGAAAGTCAAGTAGGATAAATAGATGGGTGGCTAAACTCAAGGCAAGTTCTATGGCACCCCAACATAATAGACCATGACAAAAACAACCCAACAAAACAGACTAAAACCAAAACAGACCATGACAAAAACAACCCAACAAAACAGACAAACCAAAACAGACCATGACAAAAACAACCCAACAAAACAGACTAAAACCAAAACAGACCACGACAAAAAAAAACCCAAGACAAAAATAGACTCTACACAAAACAGGGCAGGGAAACCTCCTTAATCAAGCTGGATTATCTTGTCAAGAAGATTTATGATTCTCACTAGATACCAAGTGTGGATAGTGAAGTCAAGCCCTAGGCAGGTGCCAGGACTTTCAAGTGACAAGCCCTGGACTTTCTCAGTAATTTATGGCTCCTCCACTTCTTTGTACCCTTCAAAAAGAAATCTATTTCATCAGGTCCTTTTGTCAGCAGTCTATTTTGTCAGGGACTTTTAGGTAGGGAACTTTTTTGTCTGGTTTCTTTTGACAGGGTGCCAAGTTCTATATACAGTTCAAGAAGGAATTAGGAACTGGTCTAAGTTGCAGGGTATGTGGCAAATAGTGAATGTGACCTATAAAGGACCAGTCGCATTGGTTTGTCACCTATGCAGCATCTCCAGGAACAGCCAACCTGGGAACTGTACCCAGGTCCTTCTAACCTGAGAGCAGATTCCCTTAAGGAGGCATTTTGACCCTGCTGCCTCGATTATGATCTGCAAGTACCAGTCTCTGAATCTGTGAATGTTTCATTCAGACTTAACTTGGGTTATCAGGAAAACATTTCAAGAATGTTCAGGTTGATTATTTTGGCTGTCCCAGGAAGATGCTTATGTCATAGTTGTATGAGTGATGAGCCCTGTGGTATTATTATTATTAGCATGTGGTATGAGGTCCTTTAGGTTTTTGTGTGATGCTGTCATTCATCACAGCTTCTGTACCAGGAGAAGAGACAAAAGAGGACTTCTCCGGCTCAGCTCAGAGGAAGACATTTTCTTCCTACCGGTATTTCTGGGGCTTTGCTAAGGTTCTCAGACTGGACACTGTACCTCAGTGGATCCCGTAAAGGTAATCTTGTCAATGTTCGGATGAGCGGACATGGCAGCGCCAGCAGTAGGTCCATATCCTGGCACAATGTTCACCACACCAGGAGGGAAACCAGCCTGTGCACAGATAGGAGGAAGAAGGAGATGAGATAACTCTGCGTTATGCTTCGGACACATTCTACAGCAGGGGTTCTCAACTCAGTCCTCGGGGAACACCCGGCCGGTCAGGTTTTCAGGGTATCCACAATGAATATTCATGAAATTAATTGGTGTGCGCTGCCTCTACTGTATACAAAGGTATCTCCTGCTTCTTCTTTGTGGGTATCCTGAAAAACTGACTGGCTAAGTGTGTTCTGAGGACTGGGTTGAGATCCCCCTTCTCTACATGTTAATATTCCCAACATGCTTCCCAAATGACTAATTAATTCTAACAGTATTACCCATGCATTGAAGAGAGTGGGGTCATCCAATGTACATCCAGGGTCGGTCTTAGCAAGTGTGGGGCCCTGTGCAGATCAATTTGATGGGGCCCCATCCTAGCCCCGCCCCATCCTAACCCCAGAGCAACCACCCCTCCCTCCGAGCTCCCGGGCTATCCCCTCCGAGCTCCAGGACAATCCCCCCTCCCTCCAAGCCCCCTCCCTCCTTCCCTCCCTCCCAGCTCCAGGGCTCGGCCCCCCTCCGAGCTCCAGGGCCCCTCCCTCCTTCCCAGCTCCACAGCACTCTCTCCTTCCCAGCTCCAAGGCCCCTATCCCTCCCTCCGAATTTTAAAAGTTACCTCGTCGGGTTACAGGCAGCGGCAGGTAGCAGCAGTGAAAGCGTGCGAGCTCGGCGCTTCAGGAGCCTTCCTTTTTCTCTCTCGTGGGCGGGACCAGAGCTGATAGAGGGAAAGGAAGGCTCCTGAAGCGCCGAGCAGCTTGCACGCTTTTCACTGCTGCCGCCTGCCGCTGCCTGTAACCCGACGAGGTAACTTTTAAAATTCAGAGGGAGGGGGACTGGAACTCTGGCGGTTGGGGCGGAGACGCGCTGCTCAGGGCCCCCTTGAGCGCGAGGCCCTATGCAGTCGCCTCGCCCTAAGACCGGCCCCTGTGTACATCTAATGATTCCCAACCTCTTTCTGTAGTATCTTAAAGAACCTTTCATGCTGTATGGCCAGTTCCAATATATCAACGACAAAGAGTTTTATTTGAAAAAGTGACAAGAAAAGCAAAAGAGAACTCTTCATAATCATCAAATTTATTTCTTCTCCGGAACCCCAAAAATGTACAAGGCACAAGGAATTCCATTTGTTCTATTTGCAGCCATATTTAACAAGGTGCCACTACGTATATGATTTTATAGATTCTTTCAAGGACAATTTCAGCTTAGATTATAGGGACAGTCAACTCTGAGTCTGTACAGTGCAGGAACATAGTGCGTCATGCCTTAAGAAAGAGCAAACTCCAAGTTCCCTCCTCAGCTGCACTTTTGCTCACAGAGAGCCTGTGATGGGCTTTATGGAACACTGCCCTTCACCCTTAAGAGCAGCCCCTGCCTCAGGTACTGTGAACCACCATAAAACCTCTAATCCCACCCAGAGAGGAAGTGAGAGGGGAGGGAGTATAAAAGGCAGGGCCAGAATAGGGTTAATTAGGCCCAGGGGAGGAAGAACAGAATCCCCACCATATGCCTTTGCGACATAAGTTTAGCTACTGTGACCTATCTGAGGTAAGCCAGCCTTTGGAGTGGAGGAGTAGCCTAGTGGTTAGTGCATTGGACTTTGATCCTGGGGAACTGAGTTCGATTCCCACTGCAGCTCCTAGTGATTCTGGGCAAGTCATTTAACCCTCCATTGCCCCAGGTGGAAATAAGTACCTGTATATACTATGTGAACCGCTTTGAATGTAGTTGCAAAAACTGCAGTAAGGCAATATATCAAGTCCCATTAACAAGATTCCATTCACAATCTCAAAAGAGTAGCAACATTCCATGTAGAACCCCAAAAGATTCCAGAATCCCAGCCTATTTGAGATTCTACATGGAATGTTGCTAGTGGAGGAGTAGCCTAGTGGTTAGTGCAGTGGACTTTGATCCTGGGGAACCGAGTTTAATTCCCACTGCAGCTCCTTGTGGCTCTGGGCAAGTCACTTAATCCCTCCATTGCCCCAGGTACAAAATAAGTACCTGAATATATGTAAACCACTTTGAATGTAGTTGCAAAAACCTCAGAGAGGCGGTATATCAAGTCCCATTTCCCTTTCCCCTTTGGATCTGAAGACTCAGATGCCTTGTTCTGAGGTCTTGCTGGAGCCAGGCCTGGAAAACTAAAGAGAGAAGCTTACAGACTGTGTTTGGAGCATGGCAGTCACATGCCACGGACTGTGGTTTAGGCCCTGTCAGCCACGGGCCCATGTTGAGACTTTGAAGTAATAGGTTTCAGGACTTTGTCCGGCTTAACCACAGAGCCACAGAAATCATTTGTCCACAAGTTCTCTCTTGCTGTTAACTGCACAACAGAGCCCTGTACGTAAGCAGAGGGAATTCAGCTCTTACCTCCTTGACTAAGGATCCAATGTAGAGGGATGTCAGTGGTGCCTGCTCCGCTGGTTTGATTACCATGGTGTTTCCACAGCACAGGGCTGGAGCCAGCTTCCAAACCAACATCAGCAATGGAAAGTTCCACTAAAATACACAAAGGAGGTCAGGTCAGTGCTGCTCAGCTACCTGCTGCATCTTCTGTCTTAGTTTCTCTCCTAGAGCACGAAAAGGGAGTGGAAGCGACCAGAGTGAGTCTGTTCCAGGATAAAACAGGTTAGAAAGTTTATTTGCAAATACAAAGTCTCAAAAACAGTTAATCTGCTATAGATCAGTGGCATAGCTACGGGGGACCTGGGCCTCCCCAAATTGGATCCGGGGCCCCTGGTTTGGCTGCCAGCTGAAGCCTTTTTCCAATGATGTTCTCTTCGCATTGCCTGCCCTGCTTCATAACATACATAAGAGTAGCCATACTGGGTCAGACCTATGGTCCATCTAGCCCAGTATCCTGTTTTCCAAACAGTGGCCAAGCCAGGTCACAAGTACCTGGCAGAAACCCAAATCGTGGCAACATTCCAGGTAGAACCTCAAAGAATAGCAAGATTCTGGAATCCTAAAGAGTAGCAACATTCCATGTGGAATCCTAAAGTTTGACAAGATTCCATTCAGAATCTGAAAGAGTAGCAACATTCCATGTAGGACCCCAAAGAATAGCAAGATTCTGGAATCCTAAAGAATGACAAGATTCCATTCAGAAACTCAAAGAGTAGCAACATTCCATGTAGAACCCCAAAGAATAGCAAGATTCTGGAATCCTAAAGAGTAGCAACATTACATGTAGAACCCCAAGGAATAGCAAGATTCTGGAATCCTAAAGAGTGACAAGATTCCATGCAGAAACTCAAAGAGTAGCAACATTCCATGTAGGATCCCAAAGAATAGCAAGATTCTGGAATCCTAAAGAGTGACAAGATTCCATTCAGAATCTGAAAGAGTAGCAACATTCCATGTAGGACCCCAAAGAATAGCAAGATTCTGGAATCCTAAAGAATGACAAGATTCCATTCAGAAACTCAAAGAGTAGCAACATTCATAAGTACATAAGTAATGCCATACTGGGAAAAGACCAAGGGTCCATCGAGCCCAGCATCCTGTCCACGACAGCGGCCAATCCAGGCCAAGGGCACCTGGCAAGCTTCCCAAACGTACAAACATTCTATACATGTTATTCCTGGAATTTTGGAGTTTTCCAAGTCCGTTTAGTAACGGTTTATGGACTTGTCCTTTAGGAAACCGTCCAACCCCTTTTTAAACTCTGCTAAGCTAACCGCCTTCACCACTTTCTCCGGCAACGAATTCCAGAGTTTAATTACACGTTGGGTGAAGAAAATTTTCTCCGATTTGTTTTAAATTTACTACACTGTAGTTTCATCGCATGCCCCCTAGTCCTAGTATTTTGGAAAGCGTGAACAGACGCTTCACATCCACCTGTTCCACTCCACTCATTATTTTATATACCTCTATCATGTCTCCCCTCAGCCGTCTCTTCTCCAAGCTGTATAGCCCTAGCCTCCTTAGTCTTTCTTCATAGGGAAGTCGTCCCATCCCCGCTATCATTTTAGTCGCACTTCGCTGCACCTTTTCCAATTCTACTATATCTTTCTTGAGATGCGGCGACCAGAATTGAACACAATACTCAAGGTGCAGTCGCACCATGGAGCGATACAACGGCATTATAACATCCTCACATCTGTTTTCCATACCTTTCCTGATAATACCAAACATTCTATTCGCTTTCTTAGCCGCAGCAGCACACTGAGCAGAAGGTTTCAGTGTGTTATCGACGACGACACCCAGATCCCTTTCTTGGTCTGTAACTCCTAACGTGGAACCTTGCATGACGTAGCTATAATTCGGGTTCTTTTTTCCCACATGCATCACCTTGCACTTGCTCACATTAAACATCATCTGCCATTTAGCCGCCCAGTCTCCCAGTCTCGTAAGGTCCTCTTGTAATTTTTCACAATCCTGTCGCGATTTAACGACTTTGAATAACTTTGTGTCATCAGCAAATTTAATTACCTCGCTAGTTACTCCCATCTCTAAATCATTTATAAATATATTAAAAAGCAGCGGTCCTAGCACGGACCCCTGAGCAACCCCACTAACTACCCTTCTCCATTGTGAGTACTGCCCATTTAACCCCACTCTCTGTTTCCTATCCTTCAACCAGTTTTTAATCCACAATAGGACATTTCCTCCTATCCCATGACCCTCCAATTTCCTCTGTAGCCTTTCATGTAGAATCCCAAAGAATAGCAAGATTCTGGAATCCTAAAGAGTAGCAACATTCCATGTAGGACCCCAAGAATAGCAAGATTCTGGAATCCTAAAGAGTGACAAGATTCCATGCAGAATCTCAAAGAGTGGCAAATTTCCATACTACAAATCCTGGGGCATGCAGTTGCTTCCCATGTCTGTTTCCACGAATTTGTCCAAACCTTTTTTTTAAACCCAGGTACACTAACCGCTGTTTCCACATCCTCCGGCAAAGAGTTCCAGAGCTTAACTATTCATTGAGTGAAAAAATATTTTCTCCTATTTGTTTTAAAAGTGTTTCCGTGCTCAGTTTCACTAAAACCGAGCATACACGCGATGTGAGAGGAAGCAGGGCAGGCATTGCACAGAGAGCACTGCAGGAGAAAGGCTTCAACTGGTGGGGGCTGGGGACCCCCGCCAGCCAAAGTGTGTGGGGTGGCTGCAGGGCGGGGATTGTGGCAGGGAGGCGGGCCAAACTGTGCCCCTCCACTTTGGGGGGTGGTGGGGCTAGTTCTGGGCAAGACTTCTACGGTCTGTGTCCTGAAAATGGCAGATACAAATCAAGGTAAGGTGTACACAAGAAGTAGCACATATGAGTTTATCTTGTTGGGCAGACTAGATGGACCGTGCAGGTCTTTTTCTGCCATCATCTACTATGTTACTATGCCTCCCCAAACGTTGAGGTCTGGCTACGCCCCTGCTACAGGTGCACCAGCACAGTTTTAGTACATGTGTTATTGACACCCACTTGGTTTTCCAGGTGTTCAGTCCTAAAATATAGTTGGTATAGCAGACACAGTCTCAGATGTGCTGTACAGCTGGACCCTACGTAGGGTTACCATATGTCCGGATTTACCCGGACATGTCCGGGCAACCGGGCGGGTTTGCCAATCTGTAAACCACCAGGGCAGTAGTAAGGTAAGGGAGGGGGTGACGGGGTGTGTGACACGGGGAAGCGAGGGCATGAAAGGGGGGGGGCGGGCATGTGTCCTTTTTGGGGGAGGAAATATGGTACCCTATGCGTGTGATTCTATAAAGATCCACATCCAACCCAAAGGAGGCGTAGCCATGGGAGGAGCAGGTCAGAGGCATTCACAAAAGATGTGCATAGTGTTACAGAGTTCCGGGAATCCGTGCCCAGTTTGCACAGCAGAATTTACACCAGGTTTCAGTTGGGCACATGATTCCCATTAAGCAGCATTCTATAAAGAGCGCTCATCCCAGAATAGTGCCGAGTGCTGATTTTACTGAGTCTGGCCCTAAATGTTTTATCTATTTATTTGAATTTCTCTCTCACCTTTCATTGGACGCTCAAGGTCAGCTACATTCAGGCATGGCAGGTATTTTCCTGCCCCACTCAGTCTGTTACTTTCCCCATTATCAGTCTATCTGTACCAGTCTCCTATGCAATATCTGACCCAGCTAGGACTAGCCTAGTGGTTAGTGCAGCAGACTTTGATCCTGGGGAACTGGGTGTTGGTGTCCAAGGATTTGCAGGTGACGAAAATGTGACAAGGCGACGGGCCGTGGCCAGAAGGATGCTAGGCTGCATAGACAGGGGTATAACCAGTAGAGGAAAGGAGGTGTTGATGCCCCTCTACAAGTCATTGGTGAGGCCCCACTTGGAGTATTGTGTTCAGTTTTGGAGGCCGTATCTTGCTAAAGATGTAAAAAGACTGGAAGTGGTGCAAAGAAAAGCTACGAAAATGGTATGGGATTTGCGTTGCAAACTGTATGAGGAGAGACTTGCTGACCTGAACATGTATACCTTGGAGGAAAGGAGAAACAGGGGTGACATGATACAGACGTTCAAATATTTGAAAGGTATTAATCCACAAATGAACCTTTTTCGGAGACGGGAAGGCGGTAGAACTAGAGGACATGAATTGAGGTTGAAGAGGGGCAGACTCAGGACTAATGTCAGGAAGTATTTTTTCACGGAAAGTGTGGAATGCCCTCCCGCGGGAGGTGGTGGAGACGAAAACGGTAATGGAATTCAAACATGCGTGGGATAAACACAAAGGAATTCTGTTTAGAAGGACTGGATCTACTGAATATTAGAGGAGATTGGGTGGCAAAGCCGGTAATTGGAGAGTAAAACCAGTGCTGACTGGACTTCTACAGTCTGTGCCCTGAGAATGGCAAGGACAAATCAAACTCGGGTATACATATAAAGTATCACATACCATGTAAAATGAGTTTATCTTGTTGGGCAGACTGGATGGACCGTTCAGGTCTTTGCTGTCATTTACTAATGTTACTATGTTACTCTTTGGGGTTCTACATGGAATGTTGCTACTAATTGGGATTCTGGAATCTTGTAACTCTTTAGGATTCCAGAATCTTCAGAACTTTTAGTGCAAGAACAGTGCTAGACAGACTTCTACAGTCTGTGCCCTGAGAATGGCAAGGACAAATCAAACTCGGGTATAAAAGTATCACATACCATGTAGAATGAGTTTATCTTGTTGGGCAGACTGGATGGACCGTTCAGGTCTTTATCTGTTGTCATTTACTATGTTACTATTTTACCTTGGTGATACTTGCATAAACAGAGTTTCAATAGTCATAGCACAAATTAATGTAGACCTAGAAAATATCACTGATATTGTTTAACATAATGGCCCCACTCGGCAGGAAACTGGAAAAAATGGGATTAGACTCATTTATATACGCCATTGATGTGACCATTTACATAACGTTCAACAAATATATCACAGAGATATCGGACAAGGTTAAAATGGGTCTGAACTTCATAGAAAACTGGGCCACGACTTTCAAACTTCAACTGAACAGAGACAAAACCAAATTCCTAGTTCTATTTAGCCAACATTATCCCATGTCCGACCTAAACTTCACATGCGACCAAAACATATACCCAATAGAATCACTACTTAAAATACTAGGAATAATTCTTGACAAACGCCTATCTCTTGAAAATCAAGTCTCAGCAGTGACAGCGAAGAGCTTTAAAACCCTATGGAAACTAAGAAGGATCAGAGACTACTTCCAGGTCAATCCTTTTGTCTAATAGTACAATAGATATAAGTACATAAGTATTGCCATACTGGAACAGAGCAAAGATCCATCAAGCCCAGTATCCTGTTTCCAACAGTGGCCAAGCCAGGTCACAAATACCCAGAAAGATCCAAAAAAAGTTCAATACATTTTATACTGCTTATCCAAGAAATAGTGGATTTTCCCCAAGTCCATTTAATAATGGTCTATAGGCTTTCCCTTTACAAAGCCGTCCAAACCTTTTTTAAACTCCGCTAAGCTAACCGCCTTTACCACATTCTCTGGCAACGAATTCCAGAGTTTAATTACACGTTGAGTGAAGAAAAGGTTTCTCCGATTCGTTTTAAATTTACTACATTGTAGCTTCATCGCATGCCCCCTAGTCCTAGTATTTTTGGAAAGCGTGAACAGACGCTTCACATCTACCCGGTTCAACCCACTCATTATTTTATAGACCTCTATCATATCTCCCCTCAGCCGCCTTTTCTCCAAGCTGAAGAGCCCTAGCCGCTTTAGCCTTTCCTCATAGGGAAGTCATCCCTTCCCCTTTATCATTGTTGTCGCCCTTCTCTGCACCTTTTCTAATTCCACTATATCTTTTTTGAGATGCGGCGACCAGAATTGAACACATGTACCTGAATCTACCTGGTAAAGCAGCAATCGAGTTATGGTCTGTTGCACTTACCGGGGTGATGGCGCCACACACACCTATCGGCTCATGTCTGGTAAAGCAGACGAAAGTGTCATCTGTAAGACAATGAAGACCAAGAAAAGCATGAATCCCAGATTTCTCGGATGTAGTGTGGTTAAGCAATGAAATCAGGGGCCCTGCAAACTCTTTGATCAATAATGATTGGGGAGGGGTAGAGAATTTGTTTAACGTAAAGTTTAATAATGATCTGGTTACTGGGAAACAGTAACACAGATTTTAGCCTGATCATGGCCTTCAATCAAATCCCCCCCTTCTTTAATTGCAGCTTGTTCCTCTGGGACCGCAGGGCTCTCACTTTAAATGAATTTGATCTAGTGAGAACTTAGCCTCTCTTTTACAGGCGATAATAAATAGAAATAAAACATAGAAAAGAAAATAAGATGATCCCATTTTTATTACCTTCAAGAGCTAATCAAAAAATGTATTAAGTTAGGCCAATAAAAAAGGGATCATCTTATTTCTTTTCTTTGTCCTGTTTTATTTGTATTTATTATAACAAACGAGAGGGGACGAAGTACAAACTAAAGTCCAAACAAAAAAACAGCACCACGGGCCTTTAAAAATAGAACACAGTTCTTTAATGAATGAGCCTTGACAAAAAGACCTGAACGGGCCGTGTTTCGGTGACTAGCACTGTTTGGATACAGAAAGTGAAAGTGCCTTGTTGCTTTGTAGCTTTTACTATATGAGATGTGGGGTAAGGAATAATATATTGTAGAGGAATATATTCAAGTTATTCCCCAAGTTTTCCACGTCATCACTGTGACCCCTGATGCAGGTGCTAGTCACTGAAACATGGCCCGTGTCGGGTCTTTTTCTCAAGGCTCATTCATGAAAGAACCGTGTTCCATTTTTAAAGGCCCGTGGTGCTGTTTTTTTTGTTTGGACTTTAGTTTGTACTTTGTTCCCTCTCTTTTGTTATATCCATGTCTTTTCCCTGACACAGTTCTTTCATGAATGAGCCTTGACAAAAAGACCTGAACGGGCCGTGTTTCGGTGACTAGCACTGTTGGATACAGAAAGTGAAGTGCCTTGGTGCTTTGTAGCTTTTACTATATGAGACGTGGGTAAGGAATAATATATTGTAGAGGAATATATTCGAGTTATTCCCCAAGTTTTCCACGTCATCACTGTGACCCCTGATGCAGGTGCTAGTCACCGAAACACGGCCCGTGTCGGGTCTTTTTGTCAAGGCTCATTCATGAAAGAACCGTGTTCCATTTTTAAAGGCCCGTGGTTGCTGTTTTTTTTTGGTTTGGGACTTTAGTTTGGTACTTTGTTACCCTCTCTTTTGTTATATCCTGTCTTTTCCCTGACACAGTTCTTTCATGAATGAGCCTTGACAAAAGACCTGAACGGGCCGTGTTTCAGTGACTAGCACTGTTTGGATACAGAAAGTGAAAGTGCCTTGGTGCTTGTAGCTTTTACTATATGAGACGTGGGGTAAGGAATAATATATTGTAGAGGAATATATTCGAGTTATTCCCCAAGTTTGCCACGTCATCACTGTGACCCCTGATGCAGGTGCTAGTCACCGAAACACGGCCCGTGTCGGGTCTTTTGTCAAGGCTCATTCATGAAAGAACTGTGTTCCATTTTAAAGGCCCGTGGTGCTGTTTTTTTGTTTGGACTTTAGTTTTGTACTTTGTTTCCCTCTCTTTGTTATATCCATGTCTTTTCCCTGACACAGTTCTTTCATGAATGAGCCTTGACAAAAGACCTGAACGGGCCGTGTTTCGGTGACTAGCACTGTTTGGATACAGAAAGTGAAAGTGCCTTGGTGCTTTGTAGCTTTTACTATATGAGACGTGGGGTAAGGAATAATATATTGTAGAGGAATATATTCGAGTTATTCCCCAGTTTTCCACGTCATCACTGTGACCCCTGATGCAGGTGCTAGTCACCGAAACACGGCCCGTGTCGGGGTCTTTTGTCAAGGCTCATTCATGAAAGAACTGTGTTCCATTTTTAAAGGCCCATGGTGCTGTTTTTTGTTTGGACTTTAGTTTGTACTTTGTTCCCTCTCTTTTGTTATATCCATGTCTTTTCCCCTGACACAGTTCTTTCATGAATGAGCCTTGACAAAAAGACCTGACACGGGCCGTGTTTCGGTGACTAGCACTGTTTGGATACAGAAAGTGAAAGTGCCTTGGTGCTTTGTAGCTTTTACTATATGAGACGTGGGGTAAGGAATAATATATTGTAGAGGAATATATTCGAGTTATTCCCCAAGTTTTCCACGTCATCACTGTGACCCCTGATGCAGGTGCTAGTCACTGAAACATGGCCCGTGTCGGGTCTTTTTCTCAAGGCTCATTCATGAAAGAACCGTGTTCCATTTTTAAAGGCCCGTGGTGCTGTTTTTTTTGTTTGGACTTTAGTTTGTACTTTGTTCCCTCTCTTTTGTTATATCCATGTCTTTTCCCTGACACAGTTCTTTCATGAATGAGCCTTGACAAAAAGACCTGAACGGGCCGTGTTTCGGTGACTAGCACTGTTTGGATACAGAAAGTGAAAGTGCCTTGGTGCTTTGTAGCTTTTACTATATGAGATGTGGGGTAAGGAATAATATATTGTAGAGGAATATATTCGAGTTATTCCCCAAGTTTTCCATGCCATCACTGTGACCCCTGACGCAGGTGCTAGTCACCGAAACACGGCCCGTGTCTGGTCTTTTTGTCAAGGCTCATTCATGAAAGAACTGTGTTCCATTTTTAAAGGCCCGTGGTGCTGTTTTTTTTGTTTGGACTTTAGTTTGTACTTTGTTCCCTCTCTTTTGTTATATCCATGTCTTTTCCCTGACACAGTTCTTTAATGAATGAGCCTTGACAAAAAGACCCGACACGGGCCGTGTTTCGGTGACTAGCACCTGCGTCAGGGGTCACAGTGATGACGTGGAAAAGTCAGGGAATAACTCGAATATATTCCTCTACAGTATATTATTCCTTACCCCATGTCTCATATAGTAAAAGCTATAAAGCAACAAAGCACTTTCACTTTCTGTATCCAAACCTTCAAAAGTGGACTAACACGGCTACCACATCACTTTTACAGGAGAGAGACAAACTTGTAAAACAATAATAAAGTATTACAGTACTTTTATTCTTTATTAGGAGTGACCAGGGGCTTAGCCAGACTTTGGCGGGAGGGGGGGTCCAGAGCCCGAGGTGAGGGGGCACATTTTAGCACCCCCCCCCCGGCGCTGCCAACCCCCCATGGCCATTATCGACCCCACCCCCGCTGCCGCCGCCAACTTTGACGACCCCTGCCAACGACCCTTTCGACCCCCCCCCCCTCCCGCTGCCAGCCCTTCCCCGCCGTGGGCTACCTTTGTTGGCGGGGGACCCCAATCCCCGCCAGCCGAGGAGGTCCTCTTACGGCGCAAGGCTTCCCGTTGTACTTGCAGGACGTCAGACTCACAGAAACAGAACGAAGCCTTGCGCCGGAAGAAGAAGACCTCGCTGGCTGATTTGCAAGGCTTCGTTCTGTTTCTGTGAGTCTGACGTCCTGCACGTTCAACTGGGAGTGACAGAGGAAGAAACCAGGGACTGGCGAATGCTGCCTGAGTCCTAAACACAGGGCAATTGAGAATCAACTTACCCACAGGGATAGTTTTGCCCTGGACTTTATCTGCCCATCCAGCATAGTATCTTAGAGTCTTTATACAGCCCTCCAAGTCAATCAGGAAGGCATGTAGGAAGGTTTTCCTGTGTCAATTGATTCCAGGGTCTGAAAAATACAAGTTGAAGTTAAGTCAGAGATGAGGAAAAACAGTTTTGTGTGTCAATGTTTTTTCCTGTGACTTGCCAGGGACATCCCAGGTTCCAGCTTCCCATTCCAACTACATCATTCACTGAATGACCTTCAGCAAGTGACTGTTCAGCTTTGGGCATGGATACTAAACTTGGCTGGGCCTAATCTTACACTCTGGGGCTGATGCACAAAGCTGCTGTTATGCTGAACTTATCTCCCTTGTAGACATCAGCAACAAAAAAATTGAAATGCTTGATAAACGCCTGTTAAGTACCCCGAAGCAACACAGAGCTGTGCGCTGATGCATAGGAGCCGACTCTGTGGGTGCTTGAGCACCTCCAATATTGAGAAAATTCCTTGTATGTGTTCAAGAAGGGTTATTTCACTGGGCTTAGCGCCCCCAATAATTTGAAAAGTTGGCTCCTATGCGCTGATGTCCATCATGAGGGCATAATGAGAAGAACATACTGCCAGGTCCGAGGCAGCTTAGAGAGCCCCCTACAATCTGCATCAACTGTCCTGTCCATGGATTTACTTTAAACAAAAAACATGTCCCTGTTGCCTAGTTCACCTCCCTTCTCCCAGACTTTCTTGAAATAAAAATGTCCATAGTGCCTAGTGCACCAAAACACCTCCCTGACCCCCTCCCTCAGGCACTCCTGACTGCCCCCTATACCTGGAAGAGGCAGGAGCGATGCCTACTCACACCTGCCTCTGGCACCAGCAACTTGGAAAATGTTGGTGCCCGACTCTGGGATGTACTGAGCAGGTTCAGTCTGCCAAATAAGGGAAATTTCCCTTATTTGGTAGTCTCCACCCATACTACCAAATAAGGAGAAATTACCTTATTTGGCAGGTAGAGCCAGAGGCAGGAGCAGATGGGTATATTGCTCCTGTCTCTTCTAGTTCTATCCCAACCGGAAGGACAGGGGTGCCTAGAGGAGGGGCTGCACTAGACACCAGTGATATTTTTAAGTCAAGAGGAAAGGCAGATCAGGTTGCGTTGCTTTGGGGGTGAACTAGACACCAGAGATATGTTTTTAAAGTAAGATGAAGGGGAAGTTGCGGGGGGGGGGGGCACTATTTTTTTTATTGTCCAGGGGAGAGGGAAGAAAGCTGATGCAGAAACTATGCTGGTAGTTTACTTTTTGTTTTTTTTAATGTCACCCTGTCAGTGCATGAGCCAATCACTGCTCCTGAACAGACAGGTAGAGCAACAGTTCTCAACAAGCCGTGGATTAATGCCAAGATTTTAGTGCAGAAGTAATTTGCAAGAAGTACACAAGAAGTAGCACATATGAGTTTAAATTGTTGGCAGACTAGATGGACTGTGCAGGTCTTTTTCTGCCATCATCTACTATGCTACTATCAGCCTTATTTTCGAAAGTGATCGCCGGCCATTTCCCGCCATAAATCGGGAGATGGCCAGCGATCTCTCAAAAGCGGAGAAATCGGTATAATCAAGAGCGGCTTTTTTGACAGCATCGCCTCGCCAGTGAATGTTCAAGGAGGCGTGTCGGCAGCGTAGCGAAGGCAGGACATGGGCGGGCATGGGCGTGGCTATCAGATGGCTGGCTTTCGCGGATAATGGGGAAAAAAAAAGCGGTGTTAAGCAGTATTTCACAGGGTTTACTTGGTCCTTTTATTTTCACGACCAAGCCTCAAAAAGGTGCCCCAACTGACCAAATAACCACCGGAGGGAATGGGGGATGACCTCCCCGTACTCCCCCAGTGGTCACCAACCCCCTCCCATACTAAAGAAAATACAAATCAAAACCTTTTTTTACCAGCCTGTATGCCAGCCTCAAATGTCATACCCAGCTCCCTGACAGCAGTATGCAGGTCCCTGGAGCAGTTTTTAATGGGTGCAGTGCACTTCAGGCAGGCAGACCCAGGTACATCCCCCCCCCCTACCTGTTACACTTGTGATGGTAAATGTTAAGCCCTCCAACCCCCCCCCCCCCAAAACCCACTCTACCCACATGTAGGTGCCCCTCTTCACCCATAAGGGCTATGGTAACGGTGTAGAGTTGTGGGGAGTGGGTTTGGGGGGGGGATTTGGGGGGCTCAGCACCCAAGGTAAGGGAGCTATGCAACTGGAAGCTTTTTTGGTATTTTTTTCAAATTTTTAGAAATTCCCCGTAGGGTGCCCGGTTGGTGTCCTGGCATGCGAGGGGGACCCAGTGCACTACAAATGCTGGCTCCTCCCATGACCAAATGCCTTGGATTTCGCTGGGTTTGAGATGGCCGGCATTTTTTTCCATTATTGCTGAAAAACAAAACCGGTGATCTCAAACCCGGCGAACTCTGGCATTTGACCGGGGCTAAACCGTATTATCGAAAAAAAAAGATGGCCGGCCATCTTTTTCGATAATACGGTTCCGGCCAGCTGTTGCGCCACCACCAAAATACATTGCCGGCGACGTTCGATTATGCCCCTCCACGCTACTATGCATGCTCATTGCATACTACATCCCATGGGCAATCTTTTGGGGAAAGCAGTGCCTCCTTGAGAAGCACTGTCTTAGGTCAAACATTTATACTGGACTAACAATATATATTTCTGAGCAGCTTGCGAGAGCTCCACTCTCTTCAAAGTGAGCAGGTTTAGGGTTATGGCTCAAATCGCTTTGCTGACAAGGAGTGGAGGAGTGGTCTTGTGGTTAGGGTGGTAGACTTTGGTCCTGAGGAACTGAGTTCGATTCCCACTTCAGGCACAGGCAGCTCCTTGTGACTCTGGGCAAGTCACTTAAACCCTCCATTGCCCCATGTAAGCCGCATTGAACCTTGGGTACAAATGTGTTGATGCGCCGAGGGGGGGGGGGGGTGTCATCGTGCTGCACCCGGGGGGGGGGGGGAGCTGGCAGGGAGCACCCCCCTTGAGCTGACACCCGGGGCGGACCGCCCCCCCCCTTGCCATGCCACTGACTGTTTGAACTTGTTTCTCCGCCGGAGATGGCGAACGCCTCTACGGTATTATGTAAGCCACATTGAGCCTGCAAATAGGTGGGAAAATGTGGGATACAAACGCGATAAATTAGCATGCACTATCGTCATTGAATGCAAATCTATCTCATGCATATTCATTGTGGTATCCTGAAAACCTGACTGGGTTGAGAACCGCTGATCCAGAGCAAACTGTGATGTATGTATGCATTTATTTATTTAAAGGGGCTTGATATACCCACATCTCTTTGGTTGAAGAAACAGGGTCATTTGCACGTTTTGATTATCCTAAAAGTCAGATCTGTTTGAAAATCCTAACACAACCACCAAAGTGGAGAAACTGGATCCCCCTATGAAGAACAATGTAGAGCCAGGGATGCAGCGTGATCACGAGGACGCTTCCAAAACCCAAGGAGACGTTTTATTTCTCGACTCCTTGGTTTTTGGGAGTGTCCTGTTGATCACGCTACTTCCCCGTCTCTGAAAGTCCTAAGGACCCTACTTGAAACCCAGCTCCATGTCATCATAAAGTCTAAATCCATTTCTAGTTTTCAGTGAAATTTAATGCTCTTCAGTGTTCAAAGACTGGGGCTGGAATCACAATGGAGTTAAAATGCCAACTACGTAAACTGGTTACCAGTCAAAGACGCTGAGCAGCCAAGGGGAGGATTCTCTCGTTTCTGCTCTTGCTTGCAGAATTAGGTCAGACTGACAGAAAGTGGATGAGTCCGCCAGCAAACATTTGCTGATAAGAAGAGAATCACAGGGGCGGGGTAGCAAAGCCTCCCACCCATTTTATAAGGAAAAAATGTGTGTTCTGATATGCAGCTTGGAACCAGGAGCAACCTGCTGCCAAACAAACAAATATGTGTGGGCTAAGCAAACAGCGTATAGAGGGATGCAAGAGAACTGAGACAGGGCTGATGCGGAGCTGGAAGGAGGGAGGCCCAGGGGAACCATGAGGAAATGCTTCTTTATTGAGGGCAGTGGAAAACTGGAATGACCCCAGCTGAGGCTGGAAGAACCAAAGCCAGGACAGAATTTAGGCATTCTTGCGACAGATAAAGGTGGGGGTGGGAAGCGTGGGGTCTGGTTAAGCTGTACGATAAAAGTAATGCGGGCCAAGATATAGGACTAGGTGTGGAAATGTATGTGTTCTTCCACCCCGAATAGCACAGCTGCCAAACTACCCAGTTGCAGGAGAGAGGCGTTTGGCCAGTCTCTGGTTTGCATTTCCATCTTGAAGCAATGTGGTACTCAGTGGCGTTCCGACGCTGGCTGACACCCGGGGTGATCGCCGATGCGCCCCCCCCCCCGGGTGCACGCTGCTGGGGGGGGGGGTCCACGGTGCGTGCCCGTCGCCCTGTCGGCTCCGAGTTCGCATGTGTTCACTGCTCCCTCTGCCCCGGAACAGGAAGTAACCTGTTCCGGGGCAGAGGGAGCAGTGAACACATGCAAACTCGGAGACAGGGTGACAGGCGCGTGCCATGGCACCCCCGCCAGTGACGTGCACCCAGGGCGGACCGCCCCCACCTTGGGTACGCCACTGGTGGTACTTGTGGAGCCTTATTTAACCCATTGAAATCAGTTCCGCAGATCCCATAATGAATCAGGATGGAGCTGTCAGAAATCAAGGACTGGCCTAAAATCTTACTCTTGGAACTGGGTAATTTGGTGGCTCTGGAATAGTTCAGGGCCACCTCACCACACTGTCTCATCCTCACATCCCAACACAATACCAACAAACCCAACAATATTAACACCACAGACTACACCCTCCCTGTTTCTGACAACCTAAAAATTCTTGGAGTTACCATCGACCGAAACCTCACGCTAGAAACCCAATCGAAAAATACAACAGGGAAAATGTTCCAATCAATGTGGAAAACTCAACGATCTGGGTCCCAGTATTTGGCAGACCAGTTAGGATGGCTGGCGAGAGCTTTGACGGAAAACTCCAGTAATTAGGAATGTGAAGGGAAAGGGAAATGGGACTTGATATACCGCCTTTCTGAGGTTTTTGCAAGTCAGTGCCGGGTAGACTTTTACGGTCTGTGTCCCTCAAATGACAAGACAGATTTGGATAGGTTGGAGTTCCAGTAGTTGGAACATATGGATAGAGCCGGGCGGACTTCTACGGTCTATGTCCCAGAAACGCCAAAGAAAGACCATGATCAAGTATATAATATCACATTCACTGTTGATTTAACCATGAATTGATAATGAGTGTGACTGTTGGGCAGACTGGATGGACTGTTCAGGTCTTTATCTGCCATCACTTACTATGTTACTATCAGGCTTATTTTTGAAAGAGAAGGGCGCCCATCTTTCGACACAAATCGGGAGATGGGCGTCCTTCTCCCAGGGTCGCCCAAATCAGCATAATCGAAAGCCGATTTTGGGCGTCCTCAACTGCTTTCCGTTACGGGGATGACCAAAGTTCACGGGGGCGTGTTGGAAGCATAGCGAAGGTGGGACTGGGGCGTGTTTAACACCTGGGGGTCCTTGGCCGATAATGGAATAAAGAAGGTCGTCCCTGACGAGCACTTGGCCAACTTTACTTGGTCCAATTTTTCTTGCGACCAAGCCTCAAAAAGGTGCCCGAACTGACTAGATGACCACCGGAGAGAATCAGGGATGACCTCCCCTCACTCCCCCAGTGGTCACTAACACCTCCCACCCTCAAAAAAAAAACAAAAAACCTTTAATAATATTTTTTGCCAGCCTCAAATGCCATACCCAGCTCCCTGGAGCAGTTTTAGTGGGTGCAGTGCACTTCAGGCAGGTGGGCCCAGGCACATCTCCCCCTACCTGTTACACTTGTGGTGGTAAATGTGAGCCCTTTAAAACCCACCAGAAACCCACTGTACCCACATGTAGCCCTTCACCCCTTAGGGCTATGGTAGTGTTGTACAGTTGTGGGGAGTGGGTTTTGGGGGGCTCAGCACCCAAGGTAAGGGAGCTATGCACCTGGGAGCAATTTCTGAAGTCCACTGCAGTGCCCTCTAGGGTGCCCAGTTGGTGTCCTGGCATATGAGGGGGACCAGTTCACTACGAATGCTGGCTCCTCCCATGACCAAATGGCTTGGATTTGGTCGTTTCTGAGATGGGCGTCCTCTGTTTCCATTATCGCTGAAAACCGGGGACAGCCATCTCTAAGGTCGACCTAAATGTTAAGATTTGGGTGTCCCCAACCGTATTATCGAAACCAAAGATGGATGCCCATCTTGTTTTGATAATACAGGTCTCCCCGCCCCTTCATGAGGATGTCCTGCGAGGATGCCCTCAGGAAAACTTGGACACCCCGTTTGATTATGCCCCTCCACGTAAACTGACAGCAGATAGCTGCAAACATTTACACGGGGCACTGAGCTAGCACAGGTGCTTGTGCCGAAAGTTAGAGCTTTCTATAACAGCAAATACGCATTTAATTGTCATTTTAAGAAATTGTGCTTAGTGCACTCACTTTAACAGGCATCTTTTGAGAATTACCCCCCTTGGTTTGCAGAGCAGAAGGGTCTCGGTGATTGCTCCTACCGAGTCTAACTGATAGCATCAAGTCAGGGCTGCATTGATGGCTTAAGTATATTTTATGAGAGCACCTTCTCTCATATTTACATTTTGTCCAGCACAATATGTAGAGGAGAGCTCTTCCAGCAGGGTCTGTCCTTCCATGTTAAATTGTACAGCGCTGCGTAACCCTAGTAGCGCTTTAGAAATGTTAAGTAGTAGTAGTAGCCCCTCATTACCTCTCTATCCTCATTTCCCCTTACGTTCCCGCCCGTAACCTCCGCTCACAGGACAAATCCCTCCTCTCAGTACCCTTCTCCACCATTGCCAACTCCAGGCTCCGCTCATTTTGCCATTGCCTTCACCCTATGCCTGGAACAGTCTTCCTGAATCCCTACGCCAAGCCCCCCTCCCTACCCATCTTCAAATCCTTGCTTAAAGCTCACCTCTTCAATGTTGCTTTCGGCACCTAACCTTTATACCTTTCAGGAAATCTAGACTGCCCCTATTTGACTGACTGTACATTTGTCCTTTAGATTGTAAGCTCCTTTGAGCAGGGACTGTCCTTCTATGTTAAATTGTACAGCGCTGCGTAACCCTAGTAGCGCTTTAGAAATGTCAAGTAGTAGTAGTAGTAGTAGAGTGGAGGAGTGGCCTAGTGGTTAGAGCACCAGTCTTGCAATCCAGCAGTGGATGGTTCAAATACCACTGCTGCTCCTTGTGATCTTGGGCAAGTCACAGGTACAAACAGATTGTGAGCTCTCCTGGGACAGAGAAATATCCAGAGTACCTGCATGTAACTCACCTTGAGCTACTACTGAGAAAAGGTGTGAACAAAATCCAAATAAATTATTTGAGATTCCATATGGAATGTTGCTACTATTTGAGATTCTACATGGAATGTTGCTACTATTTGAGGTTCTGTTGCTATTATTTGAGATTCTATATGGAATGTTGCTATTTCACTAGCAACATTCCATGTAGAAGCCTGCCCTTGCAGATCAGCAACGTGGCCGCGCAGGCTTCTGTTTCTGTGAGTCTGATGTCCTCACGATCAACACGTTTGTTACGAAAACCAAGAGGGATGAGCAGAGCTGCATGACTGCATTTTGCTAGGCTTTTCTTTTCTTTGATTTTCATTGATAAATTTTCAGTCATTAACAAGTTGGAGACTGGATTTGGGTTCGTAGACAGCTCAGTGAGTTATTTCCCTTTTCTGCAAGGTTCTAGTAGCTGTACAAGCTGCAGTCACTTTCACTGGACTGGGCTGTCAGTACTGGAGAGACCACGTGATCCTTCTTCAAGCCACATTACGTCACAACCCACAAAGAACCCTACTGCTCAATTTTAGGATCTGTCATAGAAACATAGAAAATACGTCCAAGACCAGGCAGCCTATCCAGTCTGCCCATCCATGACATCTTCTGTCCCTTCCTCTCCCATAGAGACCCCTTGTGCTTGGCCTATAGTCGCTTGAATTCAGACCACCTCTACTCAGAGGTCATTCCACACATCTACCACACTTTCCATAAAGAAGAATTTCCTTAAGTTAGTCCTCAGTCTGCCCTCTTTCACCTTCAACCGATGCCCCCTCATTCCAGAACTTCCTTTCAATTGAAAGAGACTCACCTCCTGTGCATTTTTGCCATGGAGGGATTTAAATGTCTATCATATCTCCCCTCTCCTGCATTTCTTCTGAAGTACACAATTTGAAATCTTTTAAGTCTGTCCCCATACACCTTTTGACAAAGACCACTGATCATTTTAGTAGCCGCCCTCTGGGCCAAGCACCATGTTTTATCTTTTTGAAGGTGTGGTCTCCAGAACTGTACACAGTACTGTAAATGAGGTCTCACCAGAGACTTCCCGTACACAGGAAGTTCTAATTGGATCAGTCCCCAAAACATAAAGAAAACACTTAGCTTCTGGGTTGTTGATAAGACACAAAAACGTGCAAACAAAGTCAGTCACACAGACTGTAGCCAAATTGTTGCTGCTTAGATTGTGAGCCCTCCTGGGACAGAGAAATATCCAGTGTACCTGAATGTAACTCACCTTGAGCTACTACTGAAAAAGGTGGGAGCAAAATCTAAATAAATAAATAATAAATACCGTGAGCTGTATCATGACCAGTCAGTAACGCTGAACACAATCCGTCTTCAGTCCACTCTGATTTGCTAACATACCCTGTGCTCATAAAAGCTCACCCAACATTGGGTGTGAGGCAAAACCAGGAAGATTCCCCTTACAGATAATCACACCAGAAAAAAAAAAAAAGTAACTTCTAGCATCACCTCAGTAACAGGACAAACTTCCTCCTTGACTAGGCACTTTGAGTGGTAAAATGATCCCCTGCCATCACGTCTCCTACCACCCAATCTCTTTTCCTGAGTCCTCTTTCTCTTCTTGGAGCTTCAAGCTACTTTTCGGGATTCTTTTCCTTCTCTACCACTTGGCCTGGCCAGCAGGAGAACATGGCTGGTGGTCCATCACTTCTAACCCAGCTGCTGCCGGCTCTTCTTCCTCTGGCATGGCTCAGATAACCTTCTGACCCACATCAAAAGGAGAAATGCCAGTGAGTAACAGAGGGTTGACCTGCTGCATCTTTTCTTTGTCCCTTCAAGGAGAGGAAGAGATAATGATTGACCATCCTTCATTGGCCCCACAGGCTGTGTCTGAAAGAGTAGGGTGCCACATGGCATGCTGCTTCAGCCTTACAGGCAGGGCTGCCGAGAGACAGAGTTGGGCCCGGGGCAAGGCCAGCACCCCCACCTCCCCTTGGGCCGTAGCTGCCACCGCCACCCCCCTGCCCCCTTACCTTCCTGTCTGCTCCTCCCTCGATCTGTCACTTTCCTGTTTTCGCATTAACGCAATCATCTGGGTCCCGACATACAGGAGCAGGAGAGAGACAGACCGAGGGAGCAGAACCTTTTGCCTGCCTTCGGAAGCCTTGCCAGCACCGGGCCCCCCTTGCTTACTGGTCATGCATGGAGGGGGCAGTAGTGCTTCCTTGTGTATGGCACAAGTTTCACACCCCAAAAGCTGGCCTTGTGTGCAGCTGACAAGAGAAAGCCCCTGGGCCCTGATGGCAGCTAAAGAAGAGTCATGAGATTGGGAAGAGGAAGTGGCAGGGGCCTGAAGAGGATCAGTGGCACATTAAGGCCTTGAAGGGTATGGAGGGGCAGCTGGGGGTGGGTGTGGTGGAAGGGCATTCTCCCTGGTTAAGTTTTTACAACTCAAAACCTGCTGTAGGTTGTGACATCTTTTATTAAATGAACAAAACAAAACTGCATATGTCCTAGCTGCGATTTCAGGTCTGAAGAAGGGACCTCAGAGACCTAATGCACATTTATTTGAATTAACAAAATTACCTCACAACATGTCCCATTTCTCCTGATTCCAGTATGGCAAAAGGCATCCTGACAGAAATGAATGTTGTCTGGTAATAGAATTCATTGCTGCCAGATGACGTTCCATCATCCACGTAATGTTATTTGTGGCTCTGCTCATGTGATGAATCTTATACCTGAGCGGTGGTACTTACCGCCAAGGTGACCCGCTCTCGCTCCATGAGGTCTGCCAGTTTCTGGAGCAGTCTCCCTCTGCCTGCAGCATCTATTTGTCTCCACGGAGATCCCCGTTCGAATGCAGCTCTTGCCGCCTGCACCGCTCGGTCTACGTCAGGCTGCCAAAGCAAGGTTAACAAGGTCACAGAACTAAGAGGGAGAATCCTCTAAACACAGAACAGAGTGCAGACTGGTAAGTGATGTGACAACATGGGGTAGGCTTCCTCCACCTCCTCATCTCTGTCACTTGCCTTACTCTCTGCCCTGTCCCTCCCCCCTCCCCCTCATCTCTCTTACAGTAGCATTTCTAAGCTAGTTTACTCGGTACCAGACTAAATGACAGTGTATAGAGACCATTCAGTCGGCCGGGCAAGGTGTTTAAGGTTGAGAACTGTTGATCCATGCAAGTTACCTGCTCTGCCATTGGCTCAGGGTGATGGAGGCTCCATCCTGCCTTTTTCTGGGCTGTAGACCAGGGAGTCAGCTCTTCCTGACTATAAAAACGCCCTGGCAGCTGCTTCTCTGGAGGTCCTGTTCCACTAGCTAGTCTGTCCCCCTCCTGCAGTAGAGTGTAGCTCCGCTTTTGCACCAAATGTTTTTGAACTAATTGTGTCTGAATATCTGCCAGTCAAAAAATGGTCCCTGTCCTCCACGGGACCCTCTCTATCCTCCACCTTCTGGCAGCTGTACACAGACACCCTGATTCTATAAATGGCATGCATAGTTACGTGGAAAAATGTATGTGTTCTTTATAGAATAGGAGTAGCCTAGTGGTTAGTGCAGTGGACTTTGATCCTGGGGAACTGAGTTCGATTCCCTCTGCAGCTCCTTGTGACTCTGGGCAAGCCATTTAACCCTCCATTGCCCTGGGTACAAAATAAGTACCTGAATATATGTAAACCACTTTGAATGTAGTTGCAAAAACATCAGAAAGGCGGCATATCAACTCCCAGTTCCCTTCCCCTATTTGAGATTCTACATGGAATGTTGCTACTATTGGAGATTCTAGATGGAATGTTGCTATTCCACTAGCAACATTCCATGTAAAAGCCTGCCCTTGCAGATCAGCAACACGGCCGCGCAGGCTTCTGTTTCTGTGAGTCTGACGTCCTGCAGGCTCCTACCTCCCCATACTTGTTACTGTTCTGGAGGAAACTGTGAGCCCTCCAAAACCCATCCGAAACCTACTGTACCCACATATTGGTGCTCCCTTCACCTGTCTACGGTAGTGGTGTACAGTTTGGGGTAGTGGGTTTTGGGGGGCTCAGCAGACAAGGTAAGGGAGCAATGGTTAGATGTGTACCTGGGGGCATTTTATAAAGTCCACTGCAGTGCCCCCAAGGATGCCCTATGGCTTTCCTGGGATGTCACTTTTTCACTATTCTACGTGATGCCAAGCTTTCTATTTCTGAGCCTTGTGTCTATTGTTTATCATTAGATTTGGGCTTTGAATTCAGATCTATAGATGAAAAGGAGGTCTCATTATATATATCTAAATACAAAGTGCTATTTTTCCATACTTCATAGCAAGAGTATACATTCCCTAATTGCCTGCCGCAATGCAACTGAAGCTTTTACCTCTTCAGTGCATGTAAATGGTTTCATCCCTATGTGGATTCTCTGATGCCGTGTGAGGCTTTCTTTCCAACCAAAGCTTTTACCACACTCAGGACATGCAAATGGTTTCACTCCTGTGTGTATTCTCTGGTGCATTCTTTGTTTCTGAAACCCAACATACGATGATTTTCTTAATTGCCAAAAAATGCCAAGTAACAACCTTAATTCCAGAAGTATGTAGTTCACAACTCACTTTGACCAGAGAGACGATGTCATATTTTGTCACTAAACACACAATTAAGTTCTGGAATTTGTTGCCTGAGGATGTGTTTAAAAAGGGTTGGACAAGTTCTTTGGAGGTCAGGATTTGTTGCCTGAGGTCTGAGACATTCTGGTCAGTGAGTTATGAACTACATATGTCTGGGACTAAGGGCCCTGTTTACTAAGCAACGCTAAGGGCGTGATAGCATTTTTAGCATGCGCTAAAGACACCCATAGGAATATATAGGTGTCTCTAGTGTTTAGCACGTGCTAATTTTAGACACACACTAAAGACGCCAGTGCGTCTTAGTAAACAGGGCCCTAAGTCAGAATTGAACACAGGTGCGGACGCACCATGGAGTGATACAAAGGCTCTCTTTTGGGAAGTATGAACTCCCCCTCAAATCACAAGTCAGGAACCTTGGAATACAGCTAGATTCAACATTTACTCTGATTCCCCAAATCCAAGCAACCTTCAAGAGCTGCTTCTACTATTTGCGACAGCTATGCTGCCTCTCGCCTTACATCGAGAAGGTAAATCTTATCCCAGTTGTGCATGCCATGGTAACATCAAGACTGGATTACTGCAATGCACTATACAATGGTCTGACTACAAAGGGCCTGCACCAGCTCCAGTTGATTCAGAATGCAGCAGCAAGACTCACAGAAGGTTGCAAGCGACGTGACCATATCACACCATTTTTGCAAAAACTTTATTGGCTACCAGTACAATATAGGGCTAAATTTAAAACTCTATGTCTGATCGTCAAGGCCCTGAAAGGAAATGGCCCCGAGTATCTGAAGAATAGGATGATCCTCCACACCCCGCCAAGGACACTAAGGTCCTCCCAAGGACTATCACTAACTACACCCTCTCCAAAAGACATTATACGATGTGATACCCGCAAGCGAGCCTTCTCCGGAGTAGCCCCCACACTCTGGAATGCATTGCCTGAAAGGCTCCGCTTAACACAAGACTATCTCTACTTCAGGAAGAAGGTGAAAGCTTGGCTCTTCAACCAAGCCTTTAATGGAAGTAGTAACTAACTTGTTAGTCTCACTCACACACACAAGGATTGACTCGGGCTGCACATACTGCAGCGGGACATGTTTATCCACTCCTACCCTAGCTGAGATAAATATTTAACCATCTCTCTGACCTCATATGCAACTTTCTTCAAATCAGTCACCTTACTTTCTAATTCTTCCTACTTTCTTACCCATCTATATGTTACAACTTTGCCTTACCCTTCACTACCAATTATAATGTTCTATTACGTATTGTTGAAACCACTCAAAATCTCCCCAATAGAATACTCTTTGGTAAACACAACCAAATAATCTACAAAACCAAAGATAGGAACTAACTGTCTGCAAATAGCCCTACCTTGAATTTTTCCTCTCCTTACACATTATGATGTAAAACATATTCTTAGTATGGTATATTCTTATATATATATATATATATATATATATATATATATATATATATGTGTGTGTAAGGGAACCCTCAGAAGATACCACTAATAGGCAATATCATAAATTCTTTTGCCTAGTGGCATAGCATCTCTTCATTGGGCTGTCCCTTGATTCATTATTTTGTAGTGCTATTGCAAACACATAAAAAGTGCTCAAACTACATGTGCTCTAAACAAAAAACTTATCTTTTCTTAAAGTCGTGTCCGTGTCTCTCACTGCTGAAATCCACTTAGGCTTCCCCTTATTGCGCCCGACGCCGCGGGTTTCAGTGCTTTCGTCAGGGACTCGGGTTAATTGCCCACAACAGATTCACAATGGTCTGTAAGCTGAGACATCGGCGCTGAATGCTTATGCTGCACTCGTCAGTTCTTTGTAGGCGCTATTTAAAGGCTACCAACAGCTGTCGCTTCAATGTGACGTCACTGTAAAAAACAAAAATCTTGAACTAAGTGTAGTCCAACCAGACCCCCTAAATAATGTCCTAACTAAAAGTAGCATCTTATCCCACTACACAAACTACTACATCCCAATATTTTCTCTTTCACTTACAGTCATTAAAATGAAAATTGAAAGTATTGGTCCTGATAAATCGCTAGTCATTGTAAAAGAATTAACTCGGATCATGGAATTCCATTCCACAGTTTCATTCAGTCCCTGTGGGCTAATAGTTTGTAACCTATGTATCCACCACTGCTCTCTCCTAGTTAAGATTGAAGTCATGTCTTTTCAGACCTCAGATGGTTTATAATAGAGCAGGTTCCAGAGTCAAATGGAGGGCGGGATCGTACTTCAATCTTAACTAGGAGAGAGCAGTGGTGGATACATAGGTTACAAACTATTAGCCCACAGGGACTGAATGAAACTGTGGAATGGAATTCCATGATCCGAGTTAATTCTTTTACAATGACTAGCGATTTATCAGGACCAATACTTTCAATTTTCATTTTAATGACTGTAAGTGAAAGAGAAAATATTGGGATGTAGTAGTTTGTGTAGTGGGATAAGATGCTACTTTTAGTTAGGACATTATTTAGGGGGTCTGGTTGGACTACACTTATTAGTTCAAGATTTTTGTTTTTACAGTGACGTCACATTGAAGCGACAGCTGTTGGTAGCCTTTAAATAGCGCCTACAAAGAACTGACGAGTGCAGCATAAGCATTCAGCGCCGATGTCTCAGCTTACAGACCGTTGTGAATCTGTTGTGGGCAATTAACCCGAGTCCCTGACGAAAGCACTGAAACCCGCGGCGTCGGGCGCAATAAGGGGAAGCCTAAGTGGATTTCAGCAGTGAGAGACACGGACACGACTTTAAGAAAAGATAAGTTTTTTTGTTTAGAGCACATGTAGTTTGAGCACTTTTTATGTGTTTGCAATAGCACTACAAAATAATGAATCAAGGGACAGCCCAATGAAGAGATGCTATGCCACTAGGCAAAAGAATTTATGATATTGCCTATTAGTGGTATCTTCCGAGGGTTCCCTTACACATATATATATAAGAATATACCATACTATGAATATGTTTTACATCATAATGTGTAAGGAGAGGAAAAATTCAAGGTAGGGCTATTTGCAGACAGTTAGTTCCTATCTTTGGTTTTGTAGACTATTACGTATTGTTGACATTGCTAGTATACCATGCCATACTTTGTATTGTTTTCGAATATTTTTACTGCTCTAATTGCCTATTGCTCATGTTTGATCTATTACTGTACACCGCCTTGAGTGAATTCCTTAAGAAAGGTGGTAAATAAATCCTAATAAATAAAATAGTTCGCAGCAATGCATTGAATCACAGATGGAGCTGTCACTGAACTGTCTCACCTTGTCACCTTCTTCTACGTCGCAGATTTTCTGAAGGGTCGCTGGGTTGTACGTTGGGAATTTCTTGCCACTGGTGGAGCTGTGCCATTCGTTGTTAATAAAGATCTGAAGAATGAGAAGAGACAGTGTACCGTCAGCAGAGAATTTCAGGCCTGTCACTCTTTTCAGCTAAACAGACTATAAATGTTTGTTCATATGCTGTCTGCTTTGCATAGGAGCCAACTTTTCAAAATGATTGGGGGTGCTGAAATTTTTTTTTTATAGGTAGTGCATTCCCCCCTCCCTCTCCCCTGCCCCCTCCCTCTGCCCCTCCCCCCTCCCACTCCCCACCGAGTTCCAAGGCCCCCCTCCTCCCTCACTCCCTCCCTCCCTTCGAGTTCCAGGACCCCTCCTTCTGAATTTTAAAAGTCATCTTACCTCGTCAGGGTTACGGCAGCAGCAGAGAGAGAGAGAAGGGAAGACTGAACTAAGCGCCGAGCCTCCACGCTTCTCACCGTGAGGGCGGGACCAGAGCTGAGAGAGAGAGAAGGTAAGACTGAACTGAGCACCGAGCCTGCACACTTTTCACCGTGAGGGCGGGACCAGAGCTGAGAGAGAGAGAGAAGGTAAGACTGAACTGAGCACCGAGCCTGCACACTTTTCACCGTGAGGGCGGGACCAGAGCTGAGAGAGAGAGAGAAGGGAAGGCTGAACTGAGCGCTGAGCCTGCACACTTTTCACCGCTGCTGCCGCCGTAACCCCGATGAAGTCTTTTAAAATTTGGAGAGAGGGGGCCTGGAACTCAAAGAGAGGGAGGGACGAAGGGAACTTCCGGTGGGTGAAATATTGGGGGTGCTCGAGCACCCACAGCACCCACGGAGTCGGCGCCTATGCTGCTTTGTAACGTTCATGGTTAGAGGCTGGACATTGGGGAGCTGCATTCATGCAGTACTGTTGCAGCTGTACTAAGGATTCTGTAGAGAGATGTGTTGGAAACATATTTAATTAACTTCATATTACCATGTCTCAAGTGATTAGGAAACTATTTAAAATGCTGCTGCTCCACTTGAGTTTGATTCCAAAGAGGATTAGGAAAGATGAAGAGACAAGGATATAAAAGGAGAGGCACATCTGGGTAGGGTTGCCAACTGGATCCAGATTTGCCTGACAGGGTTCATTCTGTTCTAGGTTTACCCCACAGCCGCCGAGAGACATAGCCAGGCTCAGGGCAAAAAAGGCCCTCCACAAGCCGCCCCCCCCCACACTCGCACTGCCACTCCCGCCTGCCCGCCCCCTTACCTTTCTGTCTTTGCCTGCAAAGGCCTTTGTCTTTGCCTACAAGGAGGGGGGGGGGGCCCAGGCCCAGCAAGCCACTTCCTGCGTGCCTGCTTCCATGGTCTGTCCTCTCCTGCTCCTGTCCATGCTGGGAATCAGGACCTGGATGATTGCATTAATGCAATATCACAGTATTGCAATCATCCTTGTCCTGGCTGGCATGCAGGAGCAGAGGAGGAAAGACCTGGAAACAGCGCTGTGCCAAGGCCCCCTCTTAGAGGCCAGGCCCAGGGAATTTTGCCCCCCCATCCCCCCTTGGCAGCTCTGGTTTACTCATTGCATGTAGGGATTTGAGGCCTTGTTTTCTTAGGTAATCTCGTCCTAGCTTTATCCACTGAGTTAACTGGTCAACAGTCTGAATATTGGCCGGTGCCGGTTAACTTCGGGGTTGCCGCACTAACACCGATATTCAATGCTGGAAGCCAGCCATGCCCTGACATTCAATATTCAGGGTTAATTATATAGTAACATAGTAGATGATGGCAGATAAAGACCTGTACGGTCCATCCAGTCCCCCCACAGCTGCAAGTGGCTTACAAGACACTATCCCCTAGATTCCAGAAAACTAGCCCACACTTAGCACCCAAAATTGGGTGCAGATCCCAGATCGTAGCCCAAAATAATTAGTTAATGGGCTCCAATGATGTAATCGAGCCCATGAGCACTTAATCGGCATTAATTATGATTTGGCACCGATCTGGCTAGGCGCTAGTCTGTAACATTGGGTGCCTAAATGGGATCGTGTGTAACTCAAAGGGGGCGTGGCTAAGGGAGGGGCATGGGCGGGTCAGGGGTGTTCACAAAAGATGAACTATTACAGGATAGTGAGGATCCATTTCCAATTTGTGCACCAGAATTTAAACTGGGTTTCAGCTGACATAAGTGTTGCCATACCAGGACAGACCAAAGGTCCATCAAGCCCAGTAACCTGTTCCCAACAGTGGCCAACCCAGGTCACAAGTACCTGGCAAGATCCTGAAACAGTACAATATATGTTATGCTGCTTATCCTAGAAATAGTCAAAAAAATAGAAAAAAATGGCAATGCTCTGCCTTATTAATCTTGTAGAAATACACACCTATAGATAGGGAGAGCAATTTACTCCAACTGTGATATGTTACTTGTAAAGGGACGTCTCATACTGTCACGAAGGCACAATGCGCCATATTTGTATCAAACCTTTGCACTTGTGACACTGTATAATCATTGACTGCCCCCAACCTCCAATAGTGCTCGCAATTTGCTCATAGCGTAGCAACTATTACCATGTAAAAGAAGTCTATATATACCAGGTGCTGACAACAATTTCATTTTTAATGATTTTTTTTGCGCACTACTGTTGAAACTCTGCAGTTTAGAAAAACTGAAACACAGTTGAAGAAACTTAGTGGTAATGCAAAAATTCAACTTATCTGAATGTTGCTCAGAGCTACAGGCCACTATGTTATCTTTTCAATTCGTGTAATTGTGGATCTCTTGTGCTCCGAAGGTTTCACTTGTCAACATTTAATAATATCTCCGTTGTCCGTGCCAGCCCGACAGGAGCCTGTTTCACACTCTCATGCTTTGTCAAGGGAAATCAGCACAAATGTTTAACAGCACCCGGTGCAGATAAGTTGAATTTTTGCATTACCACTAAGTTTCTTCAACTGTGTTTCAGTTTTTCTAAACTGCAGAGTTTCAACAGTAGTGCGCAAAAAAATTCATAAAAAATGAAATTGTTGTCAGCACCTGGTATATATAGACTTCTTTTACATGGTAATAGTTGCTACGCTATGAGCAAATTGCGAGCACTATTGGAGGTTGGGGGCAGTCAATGATTATACAGTGTCACAAGTGCAAAGGTTTGATACAAATATGGCGCATTGTGCCTTCGTGACAGTATGAGACGTCCCTTTACAAGTAACATATCACAGTTGGAGTAAATTGCTCTCCCTATCTATAGGTGTGTATCCTAGAAATAAGCAGTGGATTTTCCCCTAGTCCATTTTAATAATGGTCTATGGACTTGTTTTGTCTTTTATGAAGCTATTCAAACCTTTTTTAAACCCCGCTAAACTAACTGCTTTTACTACATTCTCTCGCAATGAATTCCAGAGTTTTATTACACATTGAGTGAAGAAATATTTTCTCCGATTTGTTTTAAATGTACTACTTTGTAGCTTCATCGCATGCCCTCTAGTCCTAGTATTTTTGGAAAGAGTAAACAAACGATTCACGTCTACCCATTCCAGTCAACTCATTATTTGATAGACCTCTATCATATTTCCCCTCAGTTGTTTTTTCTCCAAGCTGAAGAGCCCTAGCAACTTTAGCCTTTCCTCATAGGGAAGTTGTTCCATCCCCTTTATCATTTTTGTCACACTTCTCTGTACCTTTTCTAATTCCACTAGATCTTGTTTAAGATGCAGTGACCAGAATTGAACACAATATTCGAGGTACGGTCACACGATGGAGAGCTACAAAGGCATTATAACGTTCTCGTTTTTTCCCCATTTCTTTCCTAATAATACTTGCCATTCTATTTACTTTCTTAGCTGCTGCCACACACTGAGCAGAGGGCTTCAACACATCATCAACGATGACGCCTATATCCCTTTCTTGGTCGGTGGCTCCTAACGTGGAACCTTGCATGACGTAGCTATAATTCGGGTTCCTCTTTCCCACATGCATCACTTTCCACTTGCTCATATTAAACGTCATCTGCCATTTAGACGCCCAGTCTCCCAGTCTCGTAAGGTCCTCTTGTAATTTTTCACAATCCTCCCACGATTTAACGACTTTGAATAACTTTGTGTCATCAGCAAATGTAATTACCTCACTAGTTACTCCCATCTCTAGGTCATTTATAAATATATTAAAAAGCAGCGGTCCCAGCACAGACCCCTGGGGAACCCCACTATATACCCTTCTCCACACATTGTTGTAGTTTGCCACTATTTGATGAAACATGTAGCAAGAATATGGCGGTGCAGGTTTTGCCCACCAAATGTTACAAAATATAAAATGTGTCCCCCCCCCCCCCCCCAATAGAAAAAGGTTGGACAAGCTTGGCTTAGTTCTTAGGACTGTCTTGCAATGTCCTGAGAAGGTAATGGTAGCAGGCTTGAAGCTTGCATCACCAAACCATTTGTCGACAAGGGCGACTGGCCAGTTTGGTAACAGGGGGAGGGAGGGTGAGCAGCTTCCCCTTCTGGTGTTAGCCCGGGTGTCACTGGCAGGTCACGGTGGAGGCTTTGCTTGCCCAGACTGCTTGCGCAGGGGAGGGAACGTGATGGGAGCTGTACAAGTGCTTCTGATTGGAAGCGTTCATTAAATTTGTCTGTGGTGGAAAGAATTCTCCAATGGGGATTCCTTCTTGAGACCCTCGAGGTGGAACCAGATGGGAGAGCATAAAAGGGGAACCCTCCTCAGAGCATGATCCTTCCCCCCGGTTTGCCAGGGATGGACTGAGAGTACTCTGGGCCCCCTCTCCACATTGCCCACACTACCACCAACACCTCCACACTAACACTACCGCAGCCCCCACACACTACCACCCCTCTACTTGAAGGGTCCTGGTGGTCTAGTGGCTTGTTGGGGGGGGCAGGAAAGAACCCACTCTTTCCTGCCCGCCTGCAGCTGTTACTCTGCCCAACACCGTCGTCCTACGGTAGTCTCACGGGTCTCGACAGGCTCATGAAACTGCCACAGGGTGTCTCGGCAGCCATTTTGAAAGCACGGTGGTGCCGGGAGAGAATAGCAGCAGTGGCCAATAGACTACCAGGGCCCCGGGTGGGCTGTAGTGTGCTGCTGCGGCACTGGCAGGCAACCAAGTACAACCTCTGGGCAGTCCACCCCTGCCATTTGCCTACCTACTCACCAGGTGTTCAAGGCTGGTATATTATTGCAGCTTCGGTGAGAGTTGGTGGGCACCCCAGCTAGAAGCGCCTTCAAAGGAGGCCATTTGAAGTAGGCCTTAACATTCACCAGGTGGCCAATGTTAGGTTTATGCTCTCAAGCTCAGTCCAAGAGGTTCAGATCTACTTATTTTGCTCTTGCTGTTGTGGCAGGGCAAAGATTTTTGGTTTGTTGTTTAATGGTTTATTGCTCGGGTAACATATTGTAACCACCTATAGAACGAAGCTGCGGCCTATGTTTTATACCAATAAATATTCATTAACTAAATGTTTTGGTTCAAGTTGTTGTAATTATGGTAAGAGTTGGAATACTCTCACATCCCCTGTTAGTCTAACTTAGGAAGGCATTGCCTGTTCCCCTTTATTAGCTCATCCTTACCATGTCTTGGTTTTAGAAGAGGAACTTTATTTATTATCTCATATGTACCTCACATTTTCCCAACTGCGTCAGGCTCAGTGTGGCTTACAGCGCACCGCAGAGGCAGACGCCAATGCAGTAAAAGTAAGTTAAAACAACAGAAAACCTACATAAGTAATAATGGGGAGGATGGGGAAGGGACGGAAGGAGCAGGGAAACCAGGAGAGAGGAGGGAAGGGTGGATGCGTCCAAAATTGTCACTAGATTGATGTGTATCAAGCAGAGGAGACACATGCCGAGTCCTTGGGATAAGCTTTTCCAAACGACAGGGTCTTAAGTGATTTCCTGAAATTTAGATGGTTGGAAATGGTTTTCATAGTAATCATCGCTTTTACACAGAATCCCTCCCCCAACCAATTTTAGCAAAGGTATACAGCACTATGTCCTTTTTGGAAAAGTAATTAAGTAAAAATACTACTAATTTCTATAGCACTACAAGACATACCCAGCACTGTTCACTTGAACATGAAGAGACAGTTCCAGCTCAAAAGAGCTTACAATCTAATTAGGCCAGACAAACAGGACAAATAAGGGATAAGGGAATTACTAAGGTGGGAATGATAAAAATGGGTGCTGAACAATTGAGTAAGGGTTAGGAGTTAAAAGCAGCATCAAAAAGGTGGGCTTTTAGCTTAGATTTGAAGACTGCCAGAGATGGAGCTTGACGTACCGGCTCTCAGGAAGTCTATTCCAGGCATATGGTGCAGCAAGATAAAAGGAACAGAGTCTGGAGTTAGCGGTGGAGGAGAAGGGTGCAGATAAGAGAGATTTACCCAGTGAACTGAGGAATGAAGGGAGAGATGAGAGTGGAGAGGTACTGAGGAGCTGCAGAGTGAATGCACTTATCTCTCTATATAAAAAGCAACACCAATGTTCTAGGAAGCCTCCAGCCGGAAGTGTGAAGGGGGCGAGATATCCGGTTTCCCTATGAGTGTCTGCCCCGCCCTCTCTGTAACACAGTCAGTGAAGGAAAACAGCAGAGCACGAAATCAAATCGCTGGCTCTGTAACAGTGAAGGACTCAGAGGGGGGAGGGGAGAGAGGCCAGAGGGCAGGGACACACACACTCCCACATGCACACAGAAGAAAACATTGCTAGCCCCCGTTTTATTTGCATCAGAAACGGGGCTTTTTTACTAGTAGGTCAATAAGAGGAGTTTGAATTGTATGCAGAAACGGATAGGAAGCCAGTGAAGTGACTTGAGGAGAAGCCTAATATGAGCATAACAACACTGGTGGAATATATATATTTTTTTGTTACATTTGTACCCCGCGCTTTCCCACTCATGGCAGGCTCAATGCGGCAGGCGATGGAGGGTTAAGTGACTTGCCCAGAGTCACAAGGAGCTGCCTGTGCCGGGAATTGAACTCAGTTCCTCAAGACCAAAGTCCACCACCCTAACCACTAGGCCACTCCTCGTGCAGCAGAATTTTGAACAGATTGAAGAGGAGAGAGATGGCTAACTGGGAGACTTGTGCGAAGCAAGTTGCAATAGTCTAAGTGAGAGGTGATAAGAGTGTGGATGAGGGTTCTGGTAGTGTGCTCAGAAAGGAAAGGGTGAATTTTGGTGGTATTATAGAGAAAGAGACGACAGGTTTTAGCAGTCTGTTGGACAAGATGCTGGGCTTGATGGACCTACGGTCTGGCCCAGTATGACAATACTTATGTACTTATGTACTAAGGTTACGAGCTGATGAGACAGGGAGGTTGAGAGTGTTATCCACAGAAATGGAGAATGGGGGAAGAGGAGAGGTTGGTTTTAGGGGGAAAGATAAGAAGCTCAGTCTTGGCCATGTTTAGTTTCAGATGGCAGCAATGTCCGACAGGCAGGCTGATGCTTTGGCCTGAATTCTTGCTGAGATTTCTGGTGTGGAGAGGTAGATCTGGGAGTCATATAAATATAGGTATGTGGGTTGGAATGGGTTAAAATTTGGAAATATCAATTTGGAAGGAGATATTTGCTGTACTGAGTGGTTGTTTGTGGGTTCAGTGTTTCGGTGATGAATGTCTTTCTGATTTTTACATCTCTTATCTTTTAGAAATAGCGATTAATCAAATGATGACAAATAAAGGCAGAATGTTATTCCCCCTCCCCCCCCCCAAATAAAATCTAGCAACAAGGTCATAACATGGAGACAAATTTCTTCTAAACAAGCTACAGAATTGCGCAAAGGTTTCTCATCCGACCTACTCACAGAAACTTAATGTTGCAAGAGACCTCAGGCAGTCTTTGCTACAATGTAACCACAGGAATTAAACACCTAATGCTAATCTGTTCACAGATCTCTCAGAGGTATCAGGAGTGTATTTGGCCAGCCCATGGCTCAGCCCTTACAGTCAAGTGTGGCAGTTAATTGAGGTGATGGCTAGGGCTGGGTATTTGTTTTGTAACAAAATGATAAATGCAATGGAAAAAGCGTGTTTCGGTTTAAAATGAAAAATAAATACAGCAAAATTATATATATCTTTTCTTTTGCTTGTTTTCTGTGCATGCTCAAGGCTCCATACTTGCCCGTGCTTTTGGTATTAGGCCAGTTGAAGTGTCACCACCTGGGGAGGGAGGGGAGGTAAGGACGGAAACAATTGTGGGGGATGGTGGAAAGAAGGAGAGAAATTTTGGAAACCACAGTGTGGGGGGGGGGGAGGAGGGGTGGAGAGAGAGGGAGAAATATTGGACATCACAGGGAGGATTGAGAGGTAGGGAAGGAAAGAAATGCTGGAGACCAAGGTGGGGGAAGGGTGAGAGGTAGGGAAAGAACGAGATACAGGATACCACAGGGAGGGAGGGGGTTGAGAGTTAGGGAAGGAGAGAGATGCTTGACCCTGGGGGGGGGGGTGCAGGATTTGACTGTTAGGGAGGGAGAGAAATGCTGGAGACCAAGGTGGGGGAAGGGTGAGAGATAGGGAAGGAAAGAGATACAGGATACCACAGGGAGGGAGGGGGTTGAGAGTTAGGGAAGGAGAGAGATGCTTGACCCTGGGGGGGGGGGGGGGCAGGATTTGACTGTTAGGGAGGGAGAGAAATGCTGGAGACCAAGGTGGGGGAAGGGTGAGAGGTAGGGAAGGAAAGAGATACAGGATACCACAGGGAGGGAGGGGGTTGAGAGTTAGGGAAGGAGAGAGATGCTTGACTCTGGGGAGGGGGTGCAGGATTTGACTGTTAGGGAGGGAGAGAAATGCTGGAAGGTGGGGGAAGTGTGAGAGGTAGGGAAAGAACAAGATACAGGATACCACAGGGAGGGAGGGGGTTGAGAGGTAGGGAAGGAGAGAGATGCTTGACCCTGGGGGGGGGGGGGGTGCAGGATTTGACTGTTAGGGAGGGAGAGAAATGCTGGAGACCAAGGTGGGGGAAGGGTGAGAGATAGGGAAGGAAAGAGATACAGGATACCACAGGGAGGGAGGGGGTTGAGAGTTAGGGAAGGAGAGAGATGCTTGACCCTGGGGGGGGGGGGGGGGCAGGATTTGACTGTTAGGGAGGGAGAGAAATGCTGGAGACCAAGGTGGGGGAAGGGTGAGAGGTAGGGAAGGAAAGAGATACAGGATACCACAGGGAGGGAGGGGGTTGAGAGTTAGGGAAGGAGAGAGATGCTTGACTCTGGGGAGGGGGTGCAGGATTTGACTGTTAGGGAGGGAGAGAAATGCTGGAGACCAAGGTGGGGGAAGGGTGAGAGATAGGGAAGGAAAGAGATACAGGGAGGGAGGGGGTTGAGAGTTAGAGACGGACAGAGATGCTTGACCCTAGGGGGGGGGGTGCAGGATTTGACTGTTAGGGAGGGAGAGAAATGCTGGAGACCATGAGTGGTGGGTGTTCAGAAGTAGAGAAGAAAGATGATGGACTCTGTGCAGGGGCTATGGGATGATAGCTAAGGGTAAGGGAAATGCTGGAGTTGGGGGGTGTAGCTTGAGTGGGGGTTTGGGGCAGAGCTTGGGCCCCTCCAAACAAAAAGGCATTCCGTTGACTGGTCTGTATAGAGGTAGATGAATATGTACGTGCATTTTAGTATTCACTTAGCTTTTTTAGTAATTTCATCTTTTGCTCATTCGGTTTGGAATTCAAGGAAGCGTAATCAAGACACATGTATTAAATTTAGCCCTATAAAAAGGAATCCGCTAATCCTTATCCAATGGGTCATTACTTGGGTACCATAATTGTAACCACCTATAAAATAAAGCTGCAGCCTTGTGCTTTACATAAATAAATATTTGCTAAATTTAAGAAGTTGTCTGGTCAATTTGTTGTTGTTAATTATGTTACAAAAGGGAAGATGTCTCACATCCCCTCATAATGCCTGCCGTGTTCCTGTCCACTCCGATGCAGACTTCTTGTTAGGAAATGGGTCTTGATGTGGCAGATTTTCAGCATTCACAGGTGTCCAGGACCCACACTTTCTTCTTGCCTTAACTGCCTGTAAGGAACCAGGAGAGAGAGGCAAATGGAGGTTGGCAAGCCGGTGAGGTGGTCAATGGGGCTGGTCAGAAACTAGGTGTGGAGGACGTGTGGAGGACGAAGTGATTAGACAGGATGACCAAGAAGGAAAAGGCTGCAAATGGTGAGGGGGGAGAGACAGACAGAGGAAAGTAGATGAGGACTGACATGGGGGTGAAAGATAGAAAGGAATAAGAGGCTGGGGGACAGAGTGAGATGGCGAGAAAGGGAGGCAGGGTTGGGGGAGATGGGCTGGGCAGTCGCTGGAAAGTTGATAGGCAGGTGAAAAGTTAAAAAAAAAAAGAGGGAAATTGAGGACTGAAGGGTGGGAAGGGAAGTGATTTCTGAGCTGATAAAGAGACCAAAAAGAAAGAAATAGAGGAAAGAGCTGAAAGGAAAAGATCAGATCAGCATCCAAGACAGATGTGTGGGAGAAATGGAAGAAGACAGGAGGAGAGGAAAGAGCTTTAGGTCCGACATGATTGGATAAATAAAGGTGGAAACAAGTATTTTGCATCTCTGATGTCTCTGTATTTTGCTCAGTACAAAAGGAATTCTTCTAGTATATAGTTTCTGTATAGAGATCTGTAGCAGTTCTGGTACTGGTACTGTAGAGCCCGGTATAATCGCAGTGTTGCCTTTTCAAAGATAAGGTTGTTGCTGTTTGAGCCCAGGAACAGGTTATATTATAATATGATTGAATTCTGAGTGTCCTTTTTGTACGATTTTGTGTTACTTCGCAGTTTCTGGTGGTGGAGGGACCATGTGTTCCCCTACTGAGGTGACAAACTTTTGTGTGTTGGGTTATGATCTTCTCTCATATTTATAATGGCTGTTTTATTTTAGGTATGTTTATTTAGATTTTGCTCACACCTTTTCCAGTGCAGGTGTAAGTGCATAGCCAACTGACTGACCTGTTTCCAAAACAAGTAGGCTGTTTCCTGATGTCTAGAAGGGAGTTTGGAATCTTTGAGATTTTAAGGTTGTTTGTGAGTTTTAACCTTTATTTTTTGTAATTGTTATTTTAATTGTATGTGTGATTATGATTATGGTTGTTTTATTGTAACCTGCTCAGCTGTTTAGATATGCGGGCTATAAATTTTGTTAAATAAATCTTGTTTTTTCAGATCGTACTCTGGAATGCAAGTTATACTCTTTGGAAACTTTCACTTTCTGACGGAGGAAAAGACTTCAGAAATTCTGCACAGTGCTCTGGCACTGTTTCTATTTGCAGACTGCTTCCTTTCCTTTGCCAGTGATTGACCACTCTGTTTAGGATAAATCAGTCTAAAAAAAACCTCCTTGTAATTTTAAAGATATGCTGTATAAATTGTTTTTCATTTAATCATCGCGTTTTTAGTTTTTTGTTCTTTTACACTTTTACACTTATCTGAGTTGTGGCAGAAGTCCCGCAGAAGAAATTAGCAGGACCCACAGAAGGGCAGAGTGTGGTGGTTGAGGGTACGACTCCTGAGGAAGCAGACAGAAGAAACGGAGGCTCTCTGTTGAGCGTTCCCGACTGCATATGCCACAACTCAGATAAGTGTAGAAGTGTAAAAGAACAAAAAACTAAAAACACGATGATTAAATGAAAAAATTTAGTGCCAGAGCACTGTGCAGAATTTCTGAAGTCTTTTCCTCAGTCAGAAAGTGAAACTTTCCTAAGAGAGTATAACTTGCATTCCAGAGTACGATTTGAAAAAACATACACAGGCAAGTTCCAACATAGAGATTAATTAAATAAATCTTGGAAATCTGCAGTTCATAAGAAATGGTTTGAGCCATCTTCCAGAAGTCAAACCTTTTGCAGTTGGAGATGGTTCTGAATGCCTGAGAGGTCAGCAGACTCTCCTCCAAACCCCAGGTCCAAACTAGAAGTAACCTGTAACTTCAACCAGGTGTAAATAATAGCAATAGGAACATTTTCCAAGGGATAGGTGTACTGCAATTCCAAAAGAGGGAATGCAAAGTTACCTTGAAGGACCACCGAAGCATACGGCCATATAGAGGCATATACCCTGTTTCCCCGAAAGTAAGACCTAGTAGAGGTTTTCCTGAATTGGTAGATATAAGGCCTCCCCCGAAAGTAAGACCTAGCAAATTTTTTTTTTGAAAGCAGGGCCGCCGAGAGCCGGACAAGGCCGTCGCCGGGCCCCCCCTCCACTCACCCTCCGTCGCTCCTGGAACTAACCTTAAACGCCTCCTTTCTCCTTCGCAGCAGCAGAGCAGACCTCGCCTTCCTTCCGTGCCCCGCCCTCACGGACGTTACGTCAGGCGAGGGCGGGACACGGAAGGAAGGAGTGGCCTGCCCTGCTGCTGCGAAGGTGAAAGGAGGCGTTTAAGGTTAGTTCCGGGAGCGACGGAGGGCGGGCGGGCCAACCCCGATGTTTCCCCGAAAAATAAGACAGCCCCTGAAAATAAGACCTAGCGCATTTTGGGGGGCAAAAATTAATATAAGACAGTGTCTTATTTTTGGGGAAACACGGTGTAAGTATTTTATTTATTTATTTTAAAAACTTATAGCCTGCTTAAACCTAAGCGGCTACCATTAAAAAAAACCCAACACATAATAATGGCAAACCCTGCTTAAGAAAAAAGCTTCCTGTATGTCCATGCCGATTTACAAACCTAAATATGCTTTTTCCATATGCAAATGGAAGCTAGAGCTTTTCTAAAATCACTTCCACAATGTTAACATGTCCAGCCCCTCCCATAGCTGTGGTGATAAACGGGCAATTTCCTATCCTCTAACACGTTTAATGCATTTTGAAAGCAGAAATATGATACAACCTCTGAACAACTCCTAGAAGGTTAGAAACCCCATTTGAAGGGCATTTCATTTGGGACAGAGGGCTCCTTTCCTTGCTAGGTAATAAACCTGCCTCTAACTCCCTCTAAACCGGATTTTTAGATCTTCAGGGTGTCCTTAAAAACTCAAACGTGCTGAATATTTTTAAAGAGGGGAACTACTTTCCCTCGCAAAATGTTAGCCAATCTCCAACTGTCAGCCAAGTTCTTTTCTGTTTCTGAGCATTGCTTTTATTATACAATATTTACATTTGATTATTATTTTTAAATTACTACAGAATCCTAATTGCCTGCCGTCTCCAATAATAATTTTATGTGGCCGGTACCAATGAAACGCAATAAAAATGACCCTATGCGGTAGATTTTTAAAAAAGTATTTTGGCTGGATATTTTTCCTCTGCAAACTTATTTTTGTGACATTCAGCTAAATGCCATAGCCAGGGAAGTAGCTACAAATATACGTGTAACTATGTCCAGCTGAGATTTCGTCCCGCGCTGGATCTTAGCACATTTCTCAGTTTCCTACACCGTACAATTATTAAATGCAAACCCCTTTGGGGTTGCTGTTTTGTGGATAAATAGAAGTTGCAGACGTGCAGACTGGAGGGACCGGTCAGGTCTTTATCTGCCGTCATTTACTGTGTGCTCACAATATTTCCCACTAGCATATCATATTATTTATCCAGACAGGTGGAGTGAATATTTCCTAGCTGTAAGCAGTAGAAACGAATGAAAATGTAAAGGTTGGTTCTGGCAGTGTAAATGCTGGGACCGGTGTGTGTAATGTCTGGCCGCTTCTGTATTTTCAAAAGCAGACGGGCAATGGATTTCAGTCTGCCTTAGGAAAACCGAGTGTGAATCTGAAACCCCGTAAAGAAGGGCAGGACACCTACCTTGTACTTTACATCCAGGTTTTTGATGGGATAAGGGAGCGGAAGCAGCCCATTTTCTGTCACCCCATTAGCAGTGGCCATGATGACAATGTTGGTGTTCTCTCTTAGATTCGTCCACTCCTTATCTCGGTTCTGGCCTGGAAGCACTCACTCCTTGATTCAGGTTCTTTTTCTATGAGCGGACTGAAGAGTACACTCACTCCCCCGCACAGTCCTTCTGCATCTGAGCTAGTCGTTGGTTACTGGCTGGTTTCATTTACTGCCTTAGCCCCTCTCTCGAGAACAGAGCTGATTACGTACACTCGTTGGCTCAGTTTCTCCCTATAAGCAGCACTCAGTCCCCGACTCAGCCTTTCTTTGTGGAAGCCGGACACACTCAGGGTCTCTGACAGATGGGTGCACTCACTCCGTGCCTTAGTCTCTGAGCTGCATTCAAGATTCTTCAATCTGTCTCACTGTGACCTGGATGCTGGATATACTCACTCCCTACAGGAAGTGCCTCTGAAGGAGCTCGCGATACAGAGTCCCTGCTTCAGTCACCTTCTGTGTGAGTTGCATTCAGGTACGCTCACTCCCTGCCTCAGTCACTCAGTGGAAGCTAAGTGCAAGCACACTTCCTCCCTGCTACGTGAGCTAAAGTATACTCACGCCCTGCCTCAGTCAACCTTTTCTGGGTGAGCTGGATGCAGGTCCCTCAATCTCTCTCGCAGGGTGCAGGTACACCCACTCCCCCTGCCTTTGCTCACTTTCTGTGTGACTTGGACGGAGACACACGCACTCTCCGCCTCAGGAGGAAGCCGCTCTCACTCCCAGCCGCAGTCCTCTTTCTGCATCCAGCGGGCAGCGCACGCTGCCTTTAAGGCCCGGGAGGTTGGGCGCGCGGACGCGGCGCTGATTGGACAGGGAGGCGCTAATGCCCCGCCCACAATGTGCTGCCGGCTCCGGAGCTTAAGGGCGAACACGTGGCTCGTCTACTGTCCGCACCTGCGACCACGATCCGCGCCCCCAACCCTCAGCTCCCCATCCGGTTAGAGAGCGCGGGGGAGGGGGGGACTTTCATTCACTGCCCCCCCTTCCAGCCCCAGGCAGTGAGTGTTCCCTTCCCAGAAATGCACCATTAACGCCTCACTGCACCAGCATGTGTGGCCGGCACCAAGTTTTTTTTGCAGTGACAGCAGAAACTTCCCAGCGCTTATTATTAATAGCGAATTTTTATCCAATAACGATCTAAGACAGTCTCTGCTTAACTCTTTGAAACCAGAGAAACAAAACACGCTGTTCATCTTCTCCCTAGAGTTAGACGACTGGATTTGCACGTCTAGATCGTGTGAAAATGGCTGTTTTCTAATGCAACGAACATAGGTGGTATCAGCGTTTCGGACACCTTCAGGAAACGAAATGTCAGGATATTTTAACAAGTTATTTCAAGAAATGATTTTAGGACTAGTGGCGAGGCGAGAACATATGAAATCCCGAAAATATCGGCTAGCAAGTTGCCTGCTTTCTTTGGTGCTAAATGCTCAGCTCTTGGAGATACGGTGGATAAAAACCTGTTGACAGTATTTCACGTTTCAGCTCCGATTATCTCTTCCAAACACGTCCCTGCTATTATGTCCTTAGCGAGTTCAAGCTTGCGACAGCTTTCGGTTCCTAGACGATGCATCTGGACGGATAGATACCGGGTACTGTTTTAGTTGCCAGAATTGCTCTGTTTAAATATGATGTCCTTGCCCTTATTAATTATAAAATTCTCCAAATCTTGCAAGTAATCAATGTACCAAACCAACTTTGGGCCAATGTAGCATGATACTGTGATCATCTCATTAATAAAGCCTAGACATGCAGTGGGCTGTGTCTATGAGCCTAGTTCATTCTTAAAATATGTGGCAAGACCCATAACAGTATCCCAGGGAAGGCTTTCCTTCTACAGTAACATAGTAAATGACGGCAGATAAAGACCTGAACGGTCCATCCAGTCTGCCCAACAAGATAAACTCATTCTACATGGTATGTGATACTTTTATACCAGAGTTTGATTTGTCCTTGCCATTCTCAGGGCACAGACTGTAGAAGTCTGCCCAGCACTGTTCTTGTATTAAAAGTTCTGAAGATTCTAGAATCCTAAAGAGTTACAAGATTCCGGAATCCCAATTAGTAGCAACATTCCATGTAGAACCCCAAAGAGTAACATAGTAACATTAGTAAATGACAGCAAAGACCTGAACGGTCCATCCAGTCTGCCCAACAAGATAAACTCATTTTACTTGGTATGTGATACTTTATACCCGAGTTTGATTTGTCCTTTCCATTCTCAGGGCACAGACCGTAGAAGTCTGCCCAGCGCTGTTCTTGTACTAAGTTCTGAAGATTCTGGAATCCTAAAGAGTTACAAGATTCCGGAATCCCAATTAGTAGCAACATTCCATGTAGAACCCCAAAGAGTAACATAGTAACAAATAGTAACATAGTAAATGACGGCAGATAAAGACATGATAAAGACATGTACGGTCCATCCAGTCTGCCCAACAAGATACACTCATTTTACATGGTATGTGATACTTTATACCCGAGTTTGATTTGTCCTTGCCTTTCTCAGGGCACAGACCGTAGAATTCTGCCCAGTACTGTTCTTGTACTAAGTTTTGAAGCCCCTTAAAATTTACACTCCAGCCCATCCCTATCTATTCAGTCACGATCAGGGCGTAGACCGTAGAAGGCTGCCCAGAAGTAGTTTCGCTTCCCAATTACTGGCGTTGCTACCCAATCTCCGCTAAGATTCCATAGAACCAGTCCTTCTAAACAGGATTCCTTTGTGTTTATCCCACGCATGTTTGAATTCCATTACCGTTTTCATCTCCACCACCTCCCATGGGAGGGGTATTCCATGTATTCGCCACCCTCTCTGTGAAAAAATACTTCCTGACATTAGTCCTGAGTCCAGTGGCATTTCTAGGATGGCTGACACCCGGGGCGGATCGCTGATGTGCCCCCCCCCCCGGTGCAGCACAACCCCCCCACCCCCGGCGAAAGGACACCTCCACCCCGTGAAAGGACACACCTCCCCCCCCCCGGGTGCATTTTTACCTGCTGGGGGGTGCCGCGTGCCTGTCTGCTTCGCTCGTTCCTTGCTCCCTCTGTCCCGGAACAGGACCTGTTCCGGGGCAGAGGGAGCAGGGAACGAGCAGAGCAGACAGGCGCGCGGCACCCCCCCCCAGCAGCATGCACCCAGGGTGGACTGCACCCACCGCCCCCCCCCCCCCCAGGAATGCCACTGCCTGAGTCTGCCCTCTTCAACCTCAATTCATGTCCTCTAGTTCTACCACCTTCCCGTCTCCGGAACAGGTTCGTTTGCGGATTAATACCTTTCAAATATTTGAACGTCTGCATCACGTCACCCCTGTTTCTCCTTTCCTCCAAGGTATACATGTTCAGGTGGGCAAGTCTCTCCTCGTAGGGTTTGCAATGCAAATCCCATCCCATTTTTCTAGCACCAGGGCTGTGCCTTGATTAGCAGTGACCAGGAAGGTGCAGAAGAATTTCTTTCAGATGGCCTCGGGGAGCTGTTGGATTTTGCACCTGGGAGCTGATGATGTCTAATAGGGTTTAACACAAGCAAGCAAGGGCTTTTATTCTGCCGGATTTCCCTGCTCAGGGCCGCTGCTCACACAATATTCCCATTGTTTCTCCGGCCACTGCCTCGTGTCCCACTTTAATTAGGACAGGGGAGTTTTTAGCACTTTCTAACACTGGCTAATGAGAGGCGAGGGTGAAAGTCCTGGGCCTGCAGGAGGGGGGTCATCTCTAGAGTCTCTGCCCCTAAGGGAGTTTTCACGGTCTAGACAGTGTCCTTTTGAGGGCAGAATTGGAGAGGTCCAGAGCAGAGAGAAAAGCTGCTCCAGCACTTAACAAAGAAGCAAATCTCATTCGTCTGCGCCCTGTTTCAGGGGCCTTTTTACTAAGGGGCGTGGGCGCCTACGTGCATGCAACGCACATCGAACTAGAACTACCGCCCAGATACCGCGTGCCCCGAGCGGTAATCCAAATTTTGACGTGTGTCCAAAATGCGTGGCAGAAAATCATTTCTATTTTGTACCGCGTGACACTAACCGGGCGGTAATCGGCAGTGTACGTGTGCTGACGATTACCGCCCAGTTAACGCGTGAGACCTTACCGCTAAGTCAATGGGTGGTGGTAAGGTCTCAGGCCCAAAATGGACGCAGGCTGATTTTTATTTTGCCGCACACATCCATTTTCAGCAAAACAAAATACCAGTTTTGCAGGCACACTGAAAATGTTATTTATTTATTTATTTGTTACATTTATACCCCACGTTTTCCCACCTATTTGCAGGCTCAATGTGGCTTACAAGGTATCGTAAAGGCGTTTGCCATTGCGATTGATAACAAATACAAGATTGTGTAGTGGTTGCATGAGGTAGAAGTGAATCAGGCAACATGGGGTCGGGGGGAAAGGGATAGTGAGTTGTCCAGTACGGTCTTTGGTTGTGTTGTGTTGCTTGGTGTGGGGATTTATGTTGGATGCACCTGCACGTGTCCAATACACGCACCTACACCAGCGCAGGCCATTTTTCGGCATGCCTTAGTAAAAGGGTCCCTCAAGTTCTTTGTGGAGGAGAAGCCCAGTGGTTGGTGCAGCGGACTTTGATCCTTGGGAACTGGGTTTGATTCCCACTGCAGCTCCTTGTGACTATGGGCAAGTCACTTAACCCTCCATTGCCCCTGGTACAAATAAGTACATTTATATAGTAGGTAAACCACAGAAAGGCGGTATATCAAGTCCCTTTCCCTTTTAATAAATCTGGATCTTATACCCCTTGCAAAATGTTTCAAGAGCAGCAGGATACAGCAGGGATGTAGCCAGACCTCAGCAAGAGGGGGGGTCCAGAGCCCGAGCTGAGGGGGCACATTTTAGCCCCCCCTGGTGCCGCTGACCCCCCACCACCTTCGACCCCCCCCCCCTCCCATGCTGCTGCCCCTCCCATGCCACTTTTGACCCCCCCACTTCTGCCACTGCCGACAACCCTCCCCCACCGCTGCCAGAGTCCTCTTCAGCGCTGGTCTCCGGCACGTTCGCTGATCTGTTTCTGTGAGTCCTGACTCACAGAAACAGATTAGCGAATGCGCCGCAATCCAGCGCTGAAGAGGACTTTGGCTGGTGGGGGGGGGCAGTGGCGGCAGCAGGAGGGGGGTCAAAAGTGGCAGGGGAGGGTCAGCGGTGGGAGGGTAAGTAGAGGGGGCCAGAGCTAAATCCTTGGGGGTCCATTGCCCCGTGGCCCCACCTAGCTACGCCCCTGGGATACAGTATTTTGGCATGTAAAGAGTGGTATTTCAAGCGGACGAGTCGGAGAAACTTACTGACTTCATGGTAAACCTGGAGGACGTAATGGGGCAGTTCAGTAAACTGAAGAGTAGCAAATCTCCTGGACCGGATGGTATTCATCCTAGAGTACTGATAGAACTGAAAAATGAGCTTGCGGAGCTACTGCTAGTGATATGCAATTTATCCTTAAAATCGAGCATGGTACCGGAAGATTGGAGAGTGGCCAATGTAACACCGATTTTTAAAAAAGGTTCCAGGGGAGATCCTGGAAATTATAGACCGGTGAGTCTGACATCGGTGCCGGGGAAAATGGTAGAGGCTATTATTAAAAACAAAATTACAGAGCACATCCGAGGACATGGATTACTGAGACCGAGTCAGCACGGCTTTTGTGTGGGGAAATCTTGCCTGACCAATTTACTTCAGTTCTTTGAAGGAGTAAACAAACATGTGGACAAAGGGGAGTCGGTTGATATTGTGTATCTGGATTTTCAAAAGGCGTTTGACAAGGTACCTCATGAAAGGGTACAGAGGAAATTGGAGGGGACTGTGAAAAATTACAGAAGGACCTTACGAGACTGGGAGACTGGGCGGCTAAATGGCAGATGACGTTTAATGTGAGCAAGTGCAAGGTGATGCATGTGGGAAAAAAGAACCCAAATTATAGCTACATCATGCAAGGTTCCACGTTAGGAGTTACGGACCAAGAAAGGGATCTGGGTGTCGTCGTCGATAATACACTGAAACCTTCTGCTCAGTGTGCTGCTGCGGCTCGGAAAGCGAATAGTGTTGGAATAATGTATTGTATTTTACATGCATTGCCTGTCACCAATTTTTTCTCTGTGATTACTCTGTGACCTCTGATGTAAATTGCTTAGAGAGGTCACACCCATGCAACTTCCTGTGGGGGTTAGGAACAGCAAGCACATGGAGCTCATGTTCTCTCCTAACCTGAGAGAATCTATGGTGGTGTGAGCATCCATTACCATCTAAGCACATGGAAAGAGCTGATAATCCAAATGTATAGTATTATGTATATATAAGCCTGTCTGAATATAATCTAACAACAAACTGTGAGTAAACAGATGTTTTGTTACTTCAACTTTAAAGTGACTCAGCAGTGAATTATTCAGGGGTGTATGAGAGAGATGAAGAAAGAAATTAACATTTCTAAAGCTGAAGCTGTGTGTATAAAAATCTGCTAATTATTTACTACAAATAATCCAACAAAAGGGTTATGGGCCCAGCCCAGGAATTGAAAAGGAAGAAGAGAAATATTACCAGGCAGTGAAAAAGCCACATTTTTCTCTTAAGTTTTAAAAGAAAGATTCAGTCTGTCTCTCTCTCCCCCCACACACCAAACAGCAGGCAAGGCTAAGAAAATGGCTGAGGGAGGAAATTCACCATTTTTCTACTCTCTCAAGGTGCCTAAATTAACTGAATTTAATTATCAGCAGTGGGAACTAAGATTCATATGTCTCCTTCAAGCAAAGAAATTAAGTATATGTTTAGACCAAAACAGAACAGCTGAAAATATGGCTGAATGGGACAATGCAAACTATTATGTGAAGTGCATGTTTTTTGAAGCTCTCTCAGAGAAACAAGCCATATTGGTGGAGGCAAAGGATACAGCAAGTGAAATTTTATATAAACTGAGAACTATGTATGCAACTACATATGCAAAACAGCAACCAATTTGGTTGGCAGAGTTGAATGAAACCAAATTAAGGGATAAAAGTAAATGTAATGATCACATTATGCATCTTATGTCTTCATTTCAAAAGCTAGAACTTTCTGGAATTCCCATGTGTGATGCATTGAAAAGAGCATTTCTTTTTACCTCACTATCAAAGAAGTTTGATGTTTTTAGGTCTGTAAATGAAGCCATTGAAGGGCAATCTTTTGAACAGGCAGCATCAAAACTAAGGCAGGAATGCATAATAAATGATTCTGAGGAGATGTGTTCTCAAAGCAAGTCAGAGAGAAATGAAACAAATTTCTTGGCAAAGAACAGAGGAAGGCGGAGCTATGGGAAAACTCCACCCAAGGGCAAGCTGATTTGCTATTCATGTGGAAAGGAGGGACATGTATCTAAATGGTGTAAGGAAACACAAAACACTCCCTCTAGCTCACCTAAGCCAATGGAACTAAAGAATTTTCCAAGCAGAAAATGTATGAAAGACAATGATAAACATAAGGGCTTTCTAATGGCAGAAAAATCTTTGACTATGGTAAATAATAATTCAAATGAAAGTACTTGGATTTTGGATTCGGGGAGCACATGCCATTTAACCAATTCTAAGGATTTCTTTCAGGAAATGTGTCCAGAAGAAGGTATTCTTAAAACTGCAAACGCAGGGACTGCTAAGATCCAAGCAAAAGGCATTGGATTCTTAAAATGCAAAGTGTCTAATGAAGTTAAAGAAATTCCTGTAAGTGATGTCTTGTATATTCCCCAAGCAGTTTGCAATATGCTTAGTGTATCTACATTAGATAAGAAGGGATTTGTGATTCATTTTGAAAACAGTAAGTGCACAATCTCTAAAAATGATGAAGTGTATGCTGAAGCTTTTATGCATAATGATATTTATAAACTGAGCATTTCAGGTGAAGCCTCACATATGGCGCAAGTAAGGAAGAATGATGGTAAATGTAGTCTGGAAATCTGGCATCGCCGCCTGGGACATCGTGATTTTAAGGTGATCCAGGATCTTTACAGTAAGCAACTTGCCACCGGCATTCAGATAAGTGCAGATGCTGGTAAAATGGAGAAATGCATAGACTGTGTTACTCAAAAAGGTGTGAGACCCTCATTTCCTGCATACACAGGAAATAGGAGTAATAAAGTACTGGACTTAATACACAGTGACTTATGTGGACCGTTTAATATCCCATCATTGGGAAATAACAGATTTGTGCTAATATTCTTGGATGATTTCTCTAGATACTGTGTGGCCTATTTGCTGAAAGAAAAAAGTCAAGTCACAGACATGCTGAAGAAATACGTAGCCATGGTGAGCAATAAATTTGAAAGAAAACCAAAGGTTCTTCAGACCGACAATGGTGGTGAGTTCACTTCACAAAGCATGCGCACATTTCTAGAACAAGAAGGCATTCAGCATATCACAACAGTAGCTTATACACCAGAGCAAAATTCTGTTGCAGAGAGAAAATTTAGGTCACTTGTGGAAATGACCAGATGTATGCTGTCAGATAGCAATCTCCCTAAAAGACTATGGGGGGAAGCCATTCTCACAGCAGTGTACCTACAAAACAGAATGCCAACTAAAGGCGCTGAGCGCACACCACATGAGACATGGCAAGGTAGGAAGCCAAACCTGTCACACATAAGAACATTTGGAAGTACAGCATATGCTCATGTACCAAAGCAAAGAAGGCATAAGCTGGATTCCACAACAGAAAGGGGCATTTTAGTTGGCTATGCTCCAGGACACAAAGGATATAGAATTTTGAATCTGAAAACTGGCATTGTTGGCATAAGACATGTTACATATTTTGATGAAAACAAAAGGGTTGATAAAGGCTGGATTATCCCAGATGAGCCTTATCATCCAGAATATGAAACTAGAACCATAATAGACATGCCAGTGTATATAAATGCCATACCAAGGCAGATGTCTGAAAGCAACTCATCTGTATCTAACGAGGAACAGGCAGAGGAAGCAGACACAGAAAGGATCATTGCAGAAGACAGTACAGTTGGAGAAGGGGAATCAATTGGAGAAGAACTCTCAGATTTAGAGGATGCGGAAAGGTCAGACCAACCTGTTGTCAGACGCTCATCCAGGGAAAACAAAGGTGTTCCACCCCCAAGACTGTCTTACCTAACAAAGTCAGCAGAAGCTCAAGAGCCCTTAACATGGGATGAGATTGAGAAAATGCCAGCAGAAGAAGCTGCTGAATGGCGTAAAGCTGCACAAGAAGAAATTGATGCATTGGATAAAAATAATACTTGGATTCTTACAAAATTACCTCCTGGCAAGAAAGCTATAGGAAGCAAATGGGTATTCAAGTTAAAAAGGAATGCACAAGGAAAAGTGGAAAGGTATAAAGCCAGATTAGTCGCAAAGGGATATCTTCAAAAATATGGAGAAGATTTTGATGAAGTGTTTGCACCTGTAGTGAAACACACGACAATTAGAACACTTCTGAGCATTGCAGTCTCAAAAGGCATGCAAGTCAACCACATTGATGTGAAAACAGCATTTCTTCATGGAGATATAACTGAAGACTTGTACATGGAACAGCCAACAGGTTTCATAAATACAAAACAAAGACAGCTAGTGAGTAAATTAAACAAAGGTCTTTATGGATTAAAGCAAAGTGAAAAATGTTGGAATGACAAATTGCATGAAATATTGACAAATTTAGGATTTAAGCAAGGTGAAGCAGATAAATGCTTGTACACTAGGTGCAGAAATGGACAATATGCATACATTTTAGCTTTTGTTGATGATCTGCTCATTGCAAGCGAAAGTGAGCAAGAGTACAAGGACATTGTAAAATATTTAAACCAGAATGTTGAGATAAAAGAACTTGGTAATGTGTCATACTATCTTGGTATAGAAATTGAGAAACAAAATGATGGTTCTTATCTTCTAAGCCAGAAGCAGAAAATAAATGAGCTTATTGAAAGTTTAGGTATGCAAGATGCCCAAGTTGTAAGCACTCCCATGATCACTGATTTTCTGAAGGATGAAACAGTAAGAGAACCTTTACCAGATAACATCCAATATAGATCAGCCATAGGTAAGCTTTTATATCTAACTACCACATACAGGGCTGATATAGCAAATGCAGTAGGAATTTTGAGCAGAAGGGTCAGCTCACCTACCAAATCAGATTGGACTGCAGTTAAAAGGATGGTAAGGTATTTAAAAGGTACCATTGATTGTAAATTAAAGATTTCAGCCAATAGTAATCCAAAACTAATATGTTACTGTGATTCAGATTGGGCAGGGGATCATTCTGATTATAAATCCACAAGTGGATATGTGTTTATGTATGGAAATGTACAAATTTCATGGGCCAGTCATAAACAAAGTATTGTGAGTCTGTCTTCTACAGAAGCTGAATATGTGGCTGTATCAGAAGCATGCAGAGAACTGATGTGGACTGAAAAACTTTTGCTGGATTTTGGAATAGCTGAACAGAGACCAATCCAGATAATGGAAGATAATCAGAGCTGCATCCGACTGTCACAGAATGACAAGGTTCAGTCACGCACCAAGCACATCGCAACGAAATACCACAACGTGCGAGAGTTGGCGAAAGAAGGGGTCATCAGTCTACACTATTGTCACACCAGTGAGATGACAGCTGACATCATGACCAAACCGTTACCCAGAGAACGTTTTGAGAATCTGCGTATAAAGCTTGGACTTTGTGTGAATTAATAATTGCATGACAGTTATGCATGAGAAGGGGTTTGTTGGAATAATGTATTGTATTTTACATGCATTGCCTGTCACCAATTTTTTCTCTGTGATTACTCTGTGACCTCTGATGTAAATTGCTTAGAGAGGTCACACCCATGCAACTTCCTGTGGGGGTTAGGCACAGCACATGGAGCTCATGTTCTCTCCTAACCTGAGAGAATCTATGGTGGTGTGAGCATCCACTACCATCTAAGCACATGGAAAGAGCTGATAATACAAATGTATAGTATTATGTTTATATAAGCCTGTCTGAATATAATCTAACAACAAACTGTGAGTAAACAGATGTTTTGTTACTTCAACTTTAAAGTGACTCAGCAGTGAATTATTCAGGGGTGTATGAGAGAGATGAAGAAAAGAAATTAACATTTCTAAAGCTGAAGCTGTGTGTATAAAATCTGCTAATTATTTACTACAAATAATCCAACAAATAGAATGTTGGGTATTATTAGGAAAGGTATGGAAAACAGGTGTGAGGATGTTATAATGCCGTTATATCGCTCCATGGTGCGACCGCACCTTGAGTATTGTGTTCAATTCTGGTCGCCGCATCTCAAGAAAGATATAGTGGAATTGGAAAAGGTGCAGCGAAGGGCGACTAAAATGATAGCGGGGATGGGACGCCTTCCCTATGAAGAAAGACTAAGGAGGCTAGGGCTATTCAGCTTGGAGAAGGGATGGCTGAGGGGAGACATGATAGAGGTATATAAAATAATGAGTGGAGTGGAACAGGTGGATGTGAAGCGTCTGTTCACACTTTCGAAAAATACTAGGACTAGGGGGCATGCGATGAAACTACAGTGTAGTAAATTTAAAACAAATCGGAGAAAAATTTTCTTCACCTAACGCGTAATTAAACTCTGGAATTTGTTGCCGGAGAACGTGGTGAAGGCGGTTAGCTTGGCAGAGTTTAAAAAAGGGTTGGACGGTTTCCTAAAGGACAAGTCCATAAACCGCTACTAAATGGACTTGGGAAAAATCCACAATTCCAGGAATAACATGTACAGAATGTTTGTACGTTTGGGAAGCTTTGCCAGGTGCCCTTGGCCTGGATTGGCCGCTGTCGTGGACAGGAAGCTGGGCTCGATGGACCCTTGGTCTTTTCCCAGTGTGGCATTACTTATGTACTAATACCAGAAGAGCAGGACAAGGACCAAATAAGAAAAAGAAACCCAAACAATCCTCAAAATACCTTAAATCTTATCCAAACTCCTTCTGACATCTCAATTGTATTAACACTTTGAAAACTTCTTTTTCAAAAATATGTTCATCTGAATCAGTCAGTCTTGGTTCTTTGAACAGATTTTAAATCTACCTTGCATAGGAGAGAGTAGGTTTATAGGTGTCAAACAGGAAATAAAATATATGATTCTCCTGTCCAGTATGGGAATTATAATCTGCCACAAGAAGGGGAACAGAATGGGAGTTAGTAAGTACTGCAAATGCCAGGATGATGGGTAAGGTGAATTTTAGTATAACATCCAAGTAGTACAAATTCATCTTACTCCTAGTACATCCCAGGTGGAAATCTTCATTCTTCTTACCTACCTATTTAGATTTTGCTCACACCTTTTTCAGTAGTAGCTCAAGGTGAGTTACATTCAGGTACTCTGGATATTTCGCTGTCCCAGGAGGGCTCACAATCTAACTTTGTACCTGAGGCAATGGAGGATTAAGTGTCTTGCCCAAGATCACAAGGAGCAGCAGTGGGATTTGTACCAGCCACCTCTGGATTGCAGGACTGGTGCTTTAACCACTAGGCCACTCCTCCACTGGCAACATTCCATCTAGAATCTCAAATAGTAGCAACATTCCATATATTTATTTAGAATTTTGCTCACACCTTCTTCAGTAGTAGCTCAAGGTGAGTTACATTCAGGTACACTGGGTATTTCTCTGTCCCAGGAGGGCTCCTTCTCCACCACCGCCAACTCCAGGCTCCACCCTTTCTGCCTCGCCTCACCCCATGCTTGGAATAAACTCCCTGAGCCCATTCGCCAGGCCCCCTCCCTGCCCATCTTCAAATCCTTGCTCAAAGCCCACCTCTTCAATGTCGCCTTCAGCACCTAACCATCATACCTCTATTCAAGAAATGTAGACTGCACCAACTTGACATTTCATCCTTTAGATTGTAAGCTCCTTTGAGCAGGGACTATCCTTTTTGTTAAACTGTACAGCGCTGCGTAACCCTAGTAGCGCTTTAAAAATGTTAAGTAGTAGGCTCACAATCTAAGTTTGCACCTGAGGAAATGGAGGGTTAAGTGACTTACCCAAGATCACAAGGAGCAGCGGTGGGACTTGAACCAGCCACCTCTAGATTGCAAGACTGGTGCTCTAACCACTAGGCCACTCCTCCACGTTTCAGCCCTCAAAAAATGTTTCTCTTCCATAAGAACATAAGGGTGCATTTACTCAAGTGCACTGGGAAATGGGCTTAGCACATGCTAATGTGGGACTTCCTATGCTCTAAGGGCCAGATTCTATACATAGCGCCTAAAAATTCCACGCGGTAAAGATTTCTGCTTAGACATATTCTATAAGTGGTGTCTAGATTTAGGAGTGGTATATAGAACACACTTAGGTGGAAATCCAAGTACCTAAAACTATGCCCGTCCATTTACGCCAATGATAACACGGCCTAAACCCCTTGCACGTAGATTTATGCAACCTGGGCCATTTTTATAACTGCGCGTAGAAATTTTGGCATGCCCATGTCCCTGCCCATAGCCACACCCCTTTTGAACTGTACGCATTAGAATTTAGACGTAGTTCATTACAGAATACGCTTAGCGAGTTGCGTGCATAAATTCTAATTATTGCCAATTAGTGCGCATTCTTGCTTCTTAAGTGCTGTTATCAACGCTGAATACTTTATTAAGCCAATGAAGTTACATGCATTGTTATAGATTATACCTAGATTTCGACGCGGATCTCTAGGCTCGCTATTTAATTATTTATTTATTTGCTGCATTTGTATCCCACATTTTCCCACCTCTTTGCAGGCTCAATGTGGCTTGCATTATGCCGCAATGGCGATCACCATTTCCGGAATGCGAAGTACAGAATATTATTGCAATTAAAGTACAGAAAATATAAAGTAAATTAGAAGTAAATAGATATACAATTCATTTCAGGTATTTGAGATCAACGGTAATGTATATCATTCAGTAATGACAATGTGATTAAAGTAACCAACTAAAAGAATTCAATGTTAACTTGTTCTGGTAAAGTTATGATGTCAGGTCATTTATGAAGGATCCTTTTGATAAGTCTCTTTGAACAGGTTAGTCTTTAGTAATTTCCGGAAGGCTGTCAGATCATGCGTTGTTTTTATGGCTTTCGGGAGTGCATTCCATAGTTGCGTGCAGATGTAGGAGAAGCTAGATGTATATATTGATTTGTATTTGAGTCCTCTGCAATTGGGGTAATGGAGGTTCAAGAATGTGCGTGAGGAACTTTTTGTGTTCCTTGCTGGTAGGTCTATGAGGTCTGACATATATAACGGGGCCTCGCCATGAATAATTTTGTGAACCAGGGTCCAGGTTTTGAATGTAATTCGATCTTTTAGTGGGAGCCAGTGTAATTTTTCTCTGAGGGGTTTGGCGCTTTCGTATTTCGCTTTTCCAAATATGAGTCTGGCTGAAGTGTTTTGGGCTGTTTGGAGTTTCCATATATGGAATTGCAATAGTCCAAATGACTTAACACCATTGATTGCACCAGATTGCGGAATACCTCCCTTGGGAAGAAAGGTTTTACTCATTTAAGTTTCCACATTGCATGGAACATTTTCTTTGTTACATTTTTCGCGTGACTTTGTGACTCCCAGGAGTTTCAAGGTGTCCGAGACAGGAAGAATGTGGTTTGGGGTATTTATATAAGTACTAGTAAAAAAGCCCTGTTTCTGATGCAAATGAAACGGGGGCTAGCAATGTTTTCTTCTGTGTGCATGTGGGAGTGTGTGTGTCCCTGCCCTCTGGCCTCTCTCCCCTCCCCCCTCTGAGTCCTTCACTGTTACAGAGCCAGCGATTTGATTTCGTGCTCTGCTGTTTTCCTTCACTGACTGTGTTACAGAGAGGGCGGGGCAGACACTCATAGGGAAACCGGATATCTCGCCCCCTTCACACTTCCGGCTGGAGGCTTCATAGAACGTTGGTGTTGCTTTTTATATAGAGAGATAACTAGTAAAAAAGCCCCGTTTCTGATGCAAATGAAATGGGGGCTAGCAATGTTTTCTTCTGTGTGCATGTGGGAGTGTGTGTGTCCCTGCCCTCTGGCCTCTCTCCCCTCCCCCCTCTGAGTCCTTCACTGTTACAGAGCCAGCGATTTGATTTCGTGCTCTGCTGTTTTCCTTCACTGACTGTGTTACAGAGAGGGCGGGGCAGACACTCATAGGGAAACCGGATATCTCGCCCCCTTCACACTTCCGGCTGGAGGCTTCATAGAACGTTGGTGTTGCTTTTTATATAGAGAGATAACTAGTAAAAAAGCCCCGTTTCTGATGCAAATGAAATGGGGGCTAGCAATGTTTTCTTCTGTGTGCATGTGGGAGTGTGTGTGTCCCTGCCCTCTGGCCTCTCTCCCCTCCCCCCTCTGAGTCCTTCACTGTTACAGAGCCAGCGATTTGATTTCGTGCTCTGCTGTTTTCCTTCACTGACTGTGTTACAGAGAGGGCGGGGCAGACACTCATAGGGAAACCGGATATCTCGCCCCCTTCACACTTCCGGCTGGAGGCTTCATAGAACGTTGGTGTTGCTTTTTATATAGAGAGATAACTAGTAAAAAAGCCCCGTTTCTGATGCAAATGAAACGGGGGCTAGCAATGTTTTCCTCTGTGTGCATGTGGGAGTGTGTGTGTCCCTGCCCTCTGGCCTCTCTCCCCTCCCCCCTCTGAGTCCTTCACTGTTACAGAGCCAGCGATTTGATTTCGTGCTCTGCTGTTTTCCTTCACTGACTGTGTTACAGAGAGGGCGGGGCAGACACTCATAGGGAAACCGGATATCTCGCCCCCTTCACACTTCCGGCTGGAGGCTTCATAGAACGTTGGTGTTGCTTTTTATATAGAGAGATAACTAGTAAAAAAGCCCCGTTTCTGATGCAAATGAAATGGGGGCTAGCAATGTTTTCTTCTGTGTGCATGTGGGAGTGTGTGTGTCCCTGCCCTCTGGCCTCTCTCCCCTCCCCCCTCTGAGTCCTTCACTGTTACAGAGCCAGCGATTTGATTTCGTGCTCTGCTGTTTTCCTTCACTGACTGTGTTACAGAGAGGGCGGGGCAGACACTCATAGGGAAACCGGATATCTCGCCCCCTTCACACTTCCGGCTGGAGGCTTCATAGAACGTTGGTGTTGCTTTTATATAGAGAGATAACTAGTAAAAAAGCCCCGTTTCTGATGCAAATGAAATGGGGGCTAGCAATGCTTTCTTCTGTGTGCATGTGGGAGTGTGTGTGTCCCTGCCCTCTGGCCTCTCTCCCCTCCCCCCTCTGAGTCCTTCACTGTTACAGAGCCGGCGATTTGATTTCGTGCTCTGCTGTTTTCCTTCACTGACTGTGTTACAGAGAGGGCGGGGCAGACACTCATAGGGAAACCGGATATCTCGCCCCCTTCACACTTCCGGCTGGAGGCTTCATAGAACGTTGGTGTTGCTTTTTATATAGAGAGATAACTAGTAAAAAAGCCCCGTTTCTGATGCAAATGAAATGGGGGCTAGCAATGCTTTCTTCTGTGTGCATGTGGGAGTGTGTGTGTCCCTGCCCTCTGGCCTCTCTCCCCTCCCCCCTCTGAGTCCTTCACTGTTACAGAGCCGGCGATTTGATTTCGTGCTCTGCTGTTTTCCTTCACTGACTGTGTTACAGAGAGGGCGGGGCAGACACTCATAGGGAAACCGGATATCTCGCCCCCTTCACACTTCCGGCTGGAGGCTTCATAGAACGTTGGTGTTGCTTTTTATATAGAGAGATAATTGATCTTGTTATATTGCGATGAAAGGATAAGGCATTGTGTCTTGTCTGCGTTAAGCTTTAGTTGGAATGCATCCGCCCATAAGTTCATTATTTGGAAGCTGTGATTGAATTTATTTGTGATTTCTGTATGGAAATCCGGGGCCAAGTCCATTTCTAGCATTTTCAATGATTCTTTTTTTCAGGTCGTGCGTAATGTTTGCATTAGCCTGCATTACTTGACAAAAAGTAATGAAGGAGCAGTTACTCCCTCCTACTTAGGTGGCGTTATGGGCTCACACGTTAAGCCAATGTTAATGTGGATGTGGGAGGGGCATGGGCGGGTTGCGAGCATTCCTATAATTTACATGCTCTGTTATAGAATATGCCCGTTCCATGCGTAATTTAGGTGTTGGCAGGTTTTCATTGGCCTAAATGGCCACGACTAAATACAGTCACAGAAAAAAGGAGTTGGGCGTATCCTATCAACTACGCCTAGATTTAGGCATATTCTACAAACTTCGCCTAAATTTATGCGTGGTTTATAGACTACGCCTAGGTGTATTGTTTCGTTCCGATTTTTTAGGCGTGATATGTAGAATCTAGCCCCATGTGTGTAAATTAATGCAATAACTATTACAATTTGACAGTTGTCATCCATTTACGGTGAAGTTCCTGGATACATGTTGGACCTCATAAAACTTCTACCCAGAAACAGTACCAGCCTATCCCAAACTTATTTAAGTCTGCATTATCCAGACTGCAATGGACTTAGATACAAATCAACTTATGCATCCAGCTTTTCGTACATAAGTACACAACTGTGGAACGCTTTGCCCAAAACCATGAGATCTATCCACAACCATCTTAACTTCAGGAAATGAATGAAAACCAACTTGTTTAAGAAGGCCTACCCCCCCCCCCCCCCCCCAAGACCCAAACTAATCCTCTACTTCCTGCGACACAGGATAATTATGGACTGTACTAGACTTCTATCACCATCCCCTCTTTATCTCTTTGTTGCCTTATACTAATGTTATTACATGCCTATGAATTTAATATGTATTTATATTATTGAACCAGAGCCTACCACTACGGTAGTGGGAAAATGTGGGATATAAATGTGTTAAATAAATAAATATCAGTTTGGTTAAGCCCTTCCCATAGAGCAGTTTTTGCTCATATGTGTGTTTTGTTTTTCTGATACGCTGTTCAAACAACAAACAAATATAATCATATTTTGAGACAAGCTTGGTCATCTGGAATTACTGCTCTTGGATAAGATGAGGAAACCTGCAGAGAAGTAGGTATGTGTTCTGATATATTCTAATTCTTTATTTTATTTTGTTACATTTGTACCCCACGCTTTTCCCACTCATGGCAGGCTCAATGTGGCTTACATGGGGCAATGGAGGGTTAAGTGACTTGCCCAGAGTCACAAGGAACTGCCTGTGCCTGAAGTGGGAATCGAACTCAGTTCCTCAGGACCAAAGTCCACCACCCTAACCACTAGGCCACTCCTCCACTGTTGCTACTATTTGAGATTCTACATGGAATGTTGCTATTCCACTAGCAACATTCCATGTAGAAGTCGGCCCTTGCAGATTACCAATGTGGCCGCGCAGGCTTCTGCTTCTGTGAGTCTGACATCCTGTCAGACTCACAGAAACAGAAGCCTGCGCAGCCTTCTACATGGAATGTTGCTAGTGGAATAGCAACATTCCATGTAGAACCTCCAGTAGTAGCAACATTCCATGTAGAATCTCCAATAGTATCTATTTTATTTTTGTTACATTTGTACCCTGCGCTTTCCCACTCATGGCAGGCTCAATGCGGCTTACATGGGGCAATGGAGGGTTAAGTGACTTGCCCAGAGTCACAAGGAGCTGCCTGTGCCTGAAGTGGGAATCAAACTCAGTTCCCCAGGACCAAAGTCCACCACCCTAACCACTAGGCCACTCCTCCACTGATGCTACTATTTGAGATACTATTCCACTAGCAACATTCCATGTAGAGGTCGGCCCTTGCAGATCACCAATGTGGCCGCGCAGGCTTCTGCTTCTGTGAGTCTGACGTCCTGCACGTACGTGCAGGACGTCAGACTCACAGAAACAGAAGCCTGCGCAGCCTTCTACATGGAATGTTGCTAGTGGAATAGCAACATTCCATGTAGAACCTCCAATAGTAGCAACATTCCATGTAGAATCTCCAATAGTATCTATTTTATTTTTGTTACATTTGTACCCTGCGCTTTCCCACTCATGGCAGGCTCAATGCGGCTTACATGGGGCAATGGAGGGTTAAGTGATTGCATGATTGGATCTGAGAAGCAGCATGCAACTCAATAGGTTTTTCAACTCAGATAAGACTATTATTTATATTTCCTAATATCCACGAGCACGCTTATGAACGCGTAGGAATATTTTTATAGTCTTTGAAATTTGAAGTTTTTGTATAATCTTCTACCTTTGCTCCAGTTTGAAGTGGGGTCAAATGAATGTATTTTGAGATTGTGGATTCTAGATCTGGGTTTTTCAAGCAGCGGACTTCTCCAAGGATTAGAGTTTTCACACTGCTGTTTTTCCCCAGATCTGGGGGAGCCGATGATGAGGGGTCCATTAAGGGTGACTATAAAAGTTATTTAACTTTCCCTGGACAGTTAAGCTGTGGAACTCTTTGCCAGAGGAGGTGGTAACAGCGGTTAGTGTATCTGTGTTTAAAGAAGGTTTGGACAAATTCCTGGAGGAAAAGTCCATAGTCTGCTATTGAGACAGACATGGGAAGCAACTGCTTGCTCTGGGATTTGTAGTATGGAATGTTGCTACACTGAGATTCTGCATGGAATCTTGTCACACTTTAGGATTCTGGAATCTTGCTACTCTTTGGGGTTCTACATAGAATGTTGCTACTCTTGGAGACTCTGCATGGTATCTTGTCACTCTTTGGGATTCCAGAATCTTGCTATTCTTTGGGGTTTTAAATGGAATGTTGCTACTCTTTGAGATTCTGCATGGAATCTTGTTACTCTTTAGGATTCGATAATCTTGCTATTCTTTGGAGTTCTACATGGAATGTTGCTACTCTTTGAGATTCTGCATGGAATCTTGTCACACTTTAGGATTCCGGAATCTTGCTACTCTTTGGGGTTCTACATAGAATGTTGCTACTCTTTGAGATTCTGCATGGAATCTTGTTACTCTTTAGGATTCGATAATCTTGCTATTTTTTGTGGTTCAACATGAAATGTTGTTACTCAATGGGTTCTACATGGAATCTTGTTACTCTTTAGGATTCCAGAATCTTGCTGTTCTTTGGGGTTCTACATGGAATGTTGCCACTCTGAGATTCTGCATGCAATCTTGTTACTCTTTAGGATTCCAGAATCTTGCTATTCTTTGGTGTTCTACATGGACTATTGCCACGATTTGGGTTTCTGCCAGGTACTTGTGACCTGACTTGGCCACTGCTTGGAAAACAGGACACTGGGCTAGTGACCCAGTATGGCTACTCTAATGTTCTTATGCTCATTGTTTAAAGATTTATTTCTCACAATTTGACCCAACTTCAATTGGGTTTTAGCAAACATTTTTGTAGATTGTGGTTTAGTAGTAAGTTGATGTCCTAAACAGGACCGTGCGTTGCCTACAAAAGACCAAGGAATTTAAGGGATAGATTGGTCAGCTCCCAGTTAAAGACACTTGTGAATAAAGACATCCAGGGAGGACAGGGCATATCTGGGCATTGTAGTGTTTGTGGTGTATCATCAGTTGAAAAACTATATTTTCAACTGACGAGACACCATTTTTTAACGGAGAAGAGACTGAAGGAGGAATTGTACAATTATTCAATATTTGGGCACAAAACTCTCAACGGTGAATTGTATTGCACTGCTACACCTGAGATTGATGAAGACCCCTGAGGCAGGCCTTAGGGCCGAAACATGGCCGTGTCGGGTCGGTTTTGAAATCCCAATAAAGTTGTTTGGTATCCTCCTTGGTTTATCCTCACCGTTTTTTCTACATCTCATAGTAGCATGAGGTCTTTTACCTCCTTATTTTTTGCTGATTTTGAGTGTTTGTGAATATGTCATATTTGTGTGACTTCGACCAATCCCATTACGGATAAAACGTGCAGCTTGCATTTTCAATGCAATTCAGCTTTTGTTGTTTATGTACTGATATACCCTTGTGGAAAACCTTATGTGGGGCAAACTACGCAGCCCATTAGAACTCGCTTGATAGAACATCGCAGCAGCACTCAAATCTTGACAGCTCGTTTGGTTATTCATTGCATGGAACTGCAACAGGATTTCACGGATTTCTACTGGTTTGAGATTGAACAAATTCCAGATAATGCTCACGGTAGGAAGACATGTCTGCAACTTAGAGAACAATATTGGATCTTTGACTTGAATTCAGCCTAATGGTCTCAACGAATTCATTGAACGGAACTCTATGATCTGAACTGTTGATAAAGCTTATTGAACATATTACATCATTGTGGGTATATCTGGTCTTAGTGGCTCCTAAGCGTTACTCTCTGGAGTTGCCATTGTACTAACAGAATGGGTGTCGTGCACTGACCTGAGAAGAGCCTTTGGATTATCCCAAGCTATGGGGGTCTTTTACTAAGCCATGGTAGCATTTGTACTTCATGGTAGAAATCAGCTGGTGGTAAATGCTGAGATGCCCATGGGAATATAATGGGCGTCTCGGTGTTTAACGCCTTCTGCTCAGTGTGTTGCTGTGGCTAAGAAAGCAAATAGAATGTTAGGTATTATTAGGAAAGGAATGGAAAACAAAAATGAGGATGTTATAATGCCTTTGTATCGCTCCATGGTGCGACTGCACCTCGAATATTGTGTTCAATTCTGGTCGCCGCATCTCAAAAAAGATATAGTGGAATTAGAAAAGGTGCAGAGAAGGGCAATGAAAAGGATAAAGGGGATGGGACGACTTCCCTATGAGGAAAGGCTAAAGCGGCTAGGGCTCTTCAGCTTGGAGAAAAGACGGCTGAGGGGAGATATGATAGAGGTCTGTAAAATAACGAATGGGTAGACGTGAATCGCTTGTTTACTCTTTTCAAAAATACTAGGACTAGAGGGGCATGCGATGAAGCAACAAAGTAGTACATTTAAAACGAATTGGAGAAAATCTTTCTTCACTCAACGTGTAATTAAACTATGGAATTCGTTGCCACAGAATGTGGTAAAGGCGGTTAGCTTAGTGGAGTTTAAAAAAGGTTTGGACGGCTTCCTAAAGGAAAAGTCCATAGACCATTATTAAATGGACTTGGGGAAAATCCACTATTTCTGGGATAAGCAGTATAAAATGTGTTGTACTTTTTGGGATCTTGCCAGGTATTTGTGATCTGGATTGGCCACTGTTGGAAACAGGATGCTGGGCTTGATGGACCTTTGGTCTCTCCCAGTATGGCAATAATTATGTACTTATGTACTTATGTGTGGGAATTTATCACAAAGGAAAAATATTTTGATAACAAGTTTTGATAATTGGTATTTAATGGCTGCTATTTTAGAAATTTGATTAGCAGTATGCAGGGGCGGACTGAGGGTGGTCTTGGACCCCTGCCCGGCCTCTGCCACCCCTACCACCACGGCCAATGCCCCCACTGCCCCGGTCAACCTGAGGGGTCCTAGTAGTCTGATTGGCCTCTGCAGTGGGGCATGCTCTTTCCTGCCCACTGCGCTGCTGCTATTCCCCCACCTACCAACGCCGCCATGTTTTCAAATGGTGACCAAGACTTCCCGTGGTAGTCTCGTGGGTCTCGACAGTCTCGCAAGACTTCCACAGGGAGTCCTGCCTGCCATTTTTTAAATACGGTGGTGCTTGGTGGGTGGGGGGGGGGGGGGAATAGTGCCAGCCCAGTGGACTGGGCAAGAAAGAACATGTTCCCCCCTGCTGAGGCCACTAGATCACCAGCGGTGCTCTGGGCATCCAGGCAGAGCTTCTGGGTCCTTGGCACTGCCCCCCTGGTGGTATGCTCTCTGATGTATGTGGGCCTTCAGATTAAAATGGGAGCTCCCTTAGTGGGTTCACTACTCATTTAAAGGATCCCATTGCAACTCGTTACGTGAGGCAGCGGTGCCATAGTTGATGTACTGAGAGCTTCTGCTTTTCATTCACTGATACATAGTAACATACATAGTAGATGACGGCAGAAAAAGACCTGCACGGTCCATCCAGTCTGCCCAACAAGATAACTCATATTTGCTGCTTTTTGTGTATACCCTACTTTGATTTGTACCTGTGCTCTTCAGGGCACAGACCGTATAAGTCTGCCCAGCACTATCCCCGCCTCCCAACCACCAGCCCCGCCTCCCAACCACCGGCTCTGGCACAGACCGTATAAGTCTGCCCAGCACTATCCTCACCTCCCAACCACCAGCCCCGCTTCCCGATCTTGACTACGCTCCTGAGGATCCATTCCTTCGGCACAGGATTCCTTTATGCTTATCCCACGCATGTTTGAATTCCGTTACTGTTTTCATTTCCACCACCTCCCATGGGAGGGCATTCCAAGCATCCACTACTCTCTCCGTGAAAAAATACTTCCTGACATTTTTCTTGAGTCTGCCCCCCTTCAATCTCATTTCATGTCCTCTCGTTCTACCACCTTCCCATCTCCGGAAAAGGTTCGTTTGCGGATTAATACCTTTCAAATATTTGAACGTCTGTATCATATCACCCCTGTTTCTGCTTTCCTCCAGGGTATACATGTTCAGGTCCGCAAGTCTCTCCTCATATGTCTTGTAACGCAAATCCCTTACCATTCTCGTAGCTTTTCTTTGCACCGCTTCAATTCTTTTTACATCCTTAACAAGATACGGCCTCCAAAACTGAACACAATACTCCAGGTGGGGCCTCACCAACGACTTATACAGGGGCATCAACACCCCCTTTCTTCTGCTGGTCACACCTCTCTCTATACAGCCTAACAACCTTCTAGCTACGGCCACCGCCTTGTCACACTGTTTCGTCGCCTTCAAATCCTCAGATACTATCACCCCAAGATCCCTCTCCCCGTCCGTACCTAGCAGACTCTCCCCACCTAACACATATGTCTTCCGTGGATTTCTACTCCCTAAGTGCATCACTTTGCATTTCTTCGCATTGAATTTTAATTGCCAAACCTTAGACCATTCTTCTAGCTTCCTCAGATCCTTTTTCATGTTTTCCAATCCCTCCCGGGTGTCCACTCTGTTACAGATCTTAGTATCATCCGCAAATAGGCAAACTTTACCTTCTAACCCTTCGGCAATGTCACTCACAAATATATTGAACAGAATCGGCCCCAGCACCGATCCCTGAGGTACTCCACTACTCACCTTTCCTTCCTCCGAGCGAATTCCATTCACCACCACCCTCTGGCGTCTGTCCGTCCAGGGCCGTGCCGATGTGGTAAGCGGGGTAAGCGCCGCAGGGGGCGCCATCTTCTGGGGGGTGCCGCCGCTGCGTGCTTACCTTGCCCCTCCCGCTCCCATGTAGGAACTGCCCGCCCTCTTCTCCCCCCCCAAGATCCCTTTCCTTTTTTTTTTCTTTTAAATTTACCTTCCTCCGGCAGCGCAGCCTCAGTGAAGGAGGCGGAAACAGAACGAAGCCTTCGCAGGAAGAAGAGGACCTCGGCTGGCGGGGATTGGGGTCCCTCGCCAGCAAAGGTAGCCCACGGCGATGACGGTGGTGGCAGGGGAGGGTTGGCGGTGGGAGGGGGAGTCGAGAGTGTCGTCGGCAGGAGGGGGGGGGGTCGAGAGGGTCATCAGCAGGGGGGTCCAGGGCCAAATCTATGGGGGCCCAGGCCCTTGTGGCCCCATGTAGCTACGCCACTGGTGTATATATCTTCCAGCGTACCGGTACTGGTGCACAAATGAAAAACGTTCCTGATGAAGCCAGTGTGAAACAGCTGTTGAGCATAGCAGACTCATTTCAGATAAGTGCCTGGGAGATTTCAATTTTTGTGGAATGATTTAGGGGTCCTTTTGCTAAGGTGCACTGAAAAATGGCCTGCGGTAGTGTAGGCGTGGGTTTTGGGCGCACACAGAATCATTTTTCAGCGCACGTGTAAAAAAAGACCTTTTAAACATTTTTGCCGAAAATGGACGTGCGGCAAAATGAAAATTGCCGCGCGTCCATTTTGGGTCTGAGACCTTAGCACCAGCCATTGACTTAGCGGTAAAGTCTCACGCGGTAACCAGGTGGTAATGACCTACGCGCGCGAATTGCCACTTGGCGCACGTCCGATATGCATGGCAGAAAGTAAAAATTATTTTTCAGCAGCGCATATCGGACATGCAGCAAAAATGAAATTATTGCAAGAGCCATGCGGTAGCCTTGTGGTAACTCCATTTTGGCATGCATTGGGGCGTGCGTAGATGCTTACGCGGCTTTAGTAAAATGGCCCCTTAATCTATAATTGTTAAAAATTAAAAATTTTTAAAAAATTGATAAAATGTTAATGGGAGGTTTTTCAGGACTCGGGATGAAGTATGGCAGCTCATTAGTCCGAGCTTGACTCTAGATGTGATGTCCTTTCCCTTCTTATATATATATATATTTTTTTATAAATCTTGTTTATTCACATCAGTGCACAAGGAAACTTAGAACAAACATGTAAAATACAATATTAATAACAATCCTTACAACCAAAACAGTTCCCCCTGTTTTCCGTTTTTTATTTCCCCTCTTTCCCCCCCTTATTATCCTCCCCTCCCTCTATCCCACCCTCTCCTCCCTCCCTTCCCTTATTTTCAAGAGTTTAATATTCTACTTTTTGTCGTTGCAGTCAAAGTCTCCCAAAATGGGGCCCATATTTTACAATAGTCATCTCCTTTTTTGGAAGCTAAGTCTGTAATTCTTCTCCGTTCTAGGGAACACATGTGGATCATAAGTGTTCTCCACTGTGATATCGTTGGACTTTCTGCAGACAGCCAAACTTGCAAGATCACCTTTTTCCCCATTAAGACTGTCCTCTGTAAAAAGGTTTCCATGCCAGCCGGTTTATGACTTTGTATTGTAAATCTATGAAATAATTGTCTCGGGGAGTGGTACCACTTTACTTTCCACATGTCTGACACCTGTTCTGCCAGGGATTTCCAGAATTTATGTACCTTTTGGCATGACCAAAACATGTGGCCTAAGTGGGCATTCGCTAAACCACATTTTGCACAGTCATCATTGTCTCTTAGTGTCGCTTTATAGGCCCTGCGTGGTGATACATAAAGGCGCAGGATAAACCTAAATTGCGTTTCTTGCCAGCATGCATTCTCAGTCAATTTATAGGTCCTTTGCACACAATTTCCCAGCTGTTCCGCTGTAACAGTTACTCCCAAATCTGCTGTCCACTGTCCCGCTTCTTTGTCATAGTCATATTTCTTAACATGTTCCCGAAGAAGACTGTGAAAGCATTTAAGTGGTATCCGTGTTTGATCATCCAGACCCAACATTGTGTTGTATGTCTCCCAACTTCCCGCGCTAAGCGATGAGCTAGGAAGTGACTGAATATAGTGCCGTAATTGCATAAATGCGAATGCATCTTTCTTGTCCAACTTGAATTCCGTGCACAAATCTTCGAATGGCTTTATCGTACCTTGCTCTGTCACCACATGGAACAGATATCTAACTCCATGTTCCTCCCAGTTCTTGAATATCTTGGACGTGTCCCCCACAGGGAATGCTGGATTGCCCCTGATTGGTAATAATGGTGAGGACGCCGTGATCAGCGCATAATGCTTTGTCAGCCATCTCCACGTCCGTTGCAAGGGTCTGAAGATTGGAGCCGCCGCCCCAACAGTCTTTTTAGTGTCTGAGGGCATATGCAACCAGCTTGCAAAGTGCTGGTGTCGAAACCATTGTATCTCTGTTTGTGTGTTTGTAAAGTATTCCTTGCTCCGAAACCAGTCGGAGAGTTGTCGCATTGAGCTTGCTGTTGAGAAGAGCCTCAGATCCAATAGGCCCAATCCTCCTTTATCTCGCGGAAGCATGACTCGCTTGATGGACATTCGCGTTCGTTTGCCTTGCCACAGAAATTTATTGAGTTGTTTGTGTAACCATCTCTCATCTTTCCCACTCAGATACATTGGCAACATTTGGAAAGCGTAAATCCATGTAGGAAACAAGATCATGTTGTAGAGAGCCACTCGTCCCATTAATGAGATGGGCAGTGCTTGCCAGTTATGAAGTGTCTTCCCCACTCTGTTCTTCATTTTGTCCATTATATTTTTAAAAATTTCAGCAACTTTACTGTTACTTGCTCGCTATATATATAAAACTAAAATGGGACATTCTCAGCCCATCCAAGCAGCCCAGTGACAGCAAAGCTCTACTTTTCATGGAGGGGAACTGGGAATGAGATTTCCTTCTTCCTATCAGTGTGCTGGGGTGAGTGGGCGTGAACATTCATTTCCGTTCCTGACGTAGGACTGGATCGTGTCTGAACTGGAGTGGATCGGGGCCCGAGGGTCTATCAGTTTTATTTATTCTGAGGTGAAAGCGAGTCCCCTCCAGTTCCTTTTCATCGGAGGTCCAGGGTTTGATTTTTGAGCAGAAGGTTTCAAAGTATCATCAACGACGACACCTAGATCCCTTTCTTGGTCTGTGACTCCTAACGTGGAACCTTGCATGACGTAGCTATAATTCGGGTTCCTCTTTCCCACATGCATCACTTTGTACTTGCTCACATTAAACGTCATCTGCCATTTAGACACCCACCAGCTTATAATCGAAAGTAATCGCCGGCTATTTCCCGACACAAATCGGGATATGGCCGGCGATTTCGCAAAAGCGGCGAAAAGCGTATAATCGAAAGCTACATTTGTGATAGCTTCGCCGCTTTCCCTTCGCCTCGCCGGCGAAAGTTCAAAGGGGCGTGTTGGTGGCGAAGCAAAGGCGGGACATGGGCAGACTTGGGCGTGGCTACCAGATGGCCGGCTTTTGCGGATAATGGAAAACTAAAACCCGGCGATAAGCAGTATTTCGCCGGGTTTACTTGGTCCTTTTATTTTCACGACCAAGCCTCAAAAAGGTGCCCCAACTGACCAGATGACCACCGGAGGGAATGGGGGATGACCTCCCCTTACTCCCCCAGTGGTCGCCAACCCCCTCCCACACTAAAATTATTAAAATACAAACCTTTTTTGCCAGCCTGTATGCCAGCCTCAAATGTCATACCCAGCACCCTGACAGCAGTATGCAGGTCCCTGGAACAGTTGTTGTTGGTTGCAGTGGACTGCAGAAAGGCAGAGCCAGGCCCATCCCCCCCCTACCTGTTCCACTTGTGGTGGGTAATGTTGAGCCCTCCCAAACCCCCCAAAACCCACTGTACCCACATGTAGGTGCCCCCCTTTAGACCTTACGGCTAAGGTAATGGTGCACACTTGTGGGCAGTGGGTTTGGGGGGGGATTTGGGGGACTCAGCACACAAGGGAAGGGTGCTATGCACCTGGAAGCTAATTTGGTTGTTTATAAAAGATGTTTGAAGTGCCCCCTAGGGTGCCCGGTTGGTGTCTTGGCATGTGACTGGGACCATTGCACTACAAATGCTGACTCCTCCCACGGCCAAATGCCTTGGATTTTGCCGGGTTTGAGATCGCCGGCAGTTTTTTCCATTATCGCGGAAAAACAAAACTGGCGATCTCAAACCCGGCGAAATCCAAGGGCGTTTTGCCGGCCCACACCGTATTATCGAAAAAAAAGATGGCCGGCCATCTTTTTTGAAAATACGGTTCTGGCCAGCTGTTGTGCCGCCGCCAAAATAGATCGCCGGCGACCTATTTCGCCGGCGACGTTCGATTATTCCCCTCCCAGTCTCCCAGTCTCGTAAGGTCCTCTTGTAATTTTTCCCAATCCTCCCGTGATTTAACGACTGTTAGATCCTACCACATTTCAATATACATTCAAATAAACAGGATCCCAAATGGGCGCTTATTTTCCATAAGTATGCACTGCCTCCATTCTATGCAAATCTATTTCATGCATATTCATTGTGGGTATCCTGAAAACCTGACAGCTCTGCTGCTGCCTGCAGCGCTTCCACACGGAGGTGAGAGGCGCTGTCAGGTCAGTGCAGGGGGCCCGATATGGAGGGGGCGGGAGCGGCGGTGGGGATGGGGGTGGGAGGGTGGAGGTTGGTGCGCACGATGTTCATTTCCAGGCTCCAGTGGCAGCGTCCGACAGTCCGACTCCGTTTCCCTCTCTGTTCCGCCCTCTGACGTCATCACGTCTTGACGTGAGGGCGGGACAGAGAGGGAAGTCTCTACTGCGCATTTGCAGGTGAGTCGGTCACTTGCCATTTATCTGTTTGATATTTGAGCCATGAAAATGCTCCCTATATTCCTATTAGAAAATGTGCAGCAGTTGGTATAGTTAAGTACATAAGTACATAAGTAATGCCACACTGGGAAAAGACCAAGGGTCCATCAAGCCCAGCATCCTGTCCACGACAGCGGCCAATCCAGGCCAAGGGCACCTGGCAAGCTTCCCAAACGTACAAACATTCTATACATGTTATTCCTGGAATTTTGGATTTTTCCAAGTCCGTTTAGTAGCGGTTTATGGACTTGTCCTTTAGGAAACCGTCCAACCCCTTTTTAAACTCTGCTAAGCTAACCGCCTTCACCACTTTCTCCGGCAACGAATTCCAGAGTTTAATTACACGTTGGGTGAAGAAAAATTTTCTCCGATTTGTTTTAAATTTACTACAAAGAAGACCCAGGAACAGTCCCATACCTCAGACATATACGGTGAGATCAGGGTCCAGAATGCTAGTAACCATTAAAGTCAGGTGCGACGCCCTCGCCCAATCAGAATGCAGGAATTAGCCTTTTTCTCCTGTGATTGGTTGGCTGCTGCTACAGCATGCAGGCTCAGGATCCCAAGTGCTTTGGGTCTATGGCAGCTGTTCTGGGTCCTGGGGGAAGGTTTTTAATAACACTGTCCAGGTGTGCAAGTCTAGAACAAAGAGTCTTTTCACCAGTTTCTAGCAATAAAGAAGCTGGGGCTGGTTGAGAACGGACTTTCTAAAAGTTGGCCAATATTTGGTTACAGTACAATCTGTTATTTCAGAGGAAGTGTAGCGTAGAAAAGAGTAATTTGACTCAAGCAGTATATTCCATTTAAGCTAAAGTGAAGTGGAGAGGATGTACAAATTAATTATCGTAGCACTGAGAAGCTTAACTGTAGCTACCAGAAGCAGGCTTGGTAGCTACAGTCTCTACGAATGTTCATGGTTGGGTTACATCCACCCCAGTAACTGGATTCTCATTTCTTTTAATCCAAAGATTTGTTTAAAGGGGTGGATCGGGGGGGGTGAAAATGTGAAAACAAAAATTGATGACGGACTCAATCACTGGCTTTTTGTTATGTATGTTATGATGTTGATATGTTATTTATGCCAGATGTGGAATGTATCTTATTTTGATTGTCATCAATAAAAAAATGTTGAATATAAAGGGGTGGATCAGAGAGCAGACCAAGGGCCGGGCATTAAAACTCTATGCCCACGTTTTAAAACCAGCCTCAAACAGCTTTGAGTAGTAATGGAGGAGGGGGTGACATCTCCTGTTCTGGCAGTGATAGCAAGCAGAGGGATTAAGCCACTTTGAGCCTACAAATAGGTGGGAAAAGGTGGGATACAAATGCAATAAATATAAATATATTATTATTGAATGCCGTAGAAAGCCCAAGAAGAACGGAACCGTCTGTAGGGCCGGGGAGGTGACAGAGACAAATTATTTCAGAATCTGCCTTCATTTCATCATTCTAGCTGTTTCCTACGTAAGACGACACTTCAATTTCTGAACCACAGAATTATTCAATCAAGACATGTAGTAATCCCCAGAAATAAGCTTTACCATCTTATCTTATCATATTAGAGAATGGCAGTGTGTCTTCACCTGTGCTTCTTCACATTTTTTTTGTTTCAAGGTATCAGCATTGAAAGCAGATATACGTTAATTGGGAAGCACGTCAAGGCAGTGTCCAAAGGGATATGGCCCAGTGAGAGTTCAGGCCAAAGGTCAGGTGGGGTCATTCTGGAACCACTGGGAGGTAAAACGGCAATGTTCCTGTTCATAGCAGGATCGTCATCTCTCCATTGACCAGACATATCTGCTGGGATGAAAAAATATAAACCCTTTATTCATGCATCAGACATTCCCTATTCATACATCAAATGACCAGACATGTTTCGCTGTCAGACTTTTTCAGGGGTTGACAGATAGTATATACATCAATGATGTATATGAAATTTTCTTCCTAAATGTAAATGGTTCAAAGCCTGAAGTGGGAATTGAACTCAGTTCCTCAGGACCAAAGTCCACCACCCTAACCACTAGGCCACTCCTCCACTGTTGCTACTATTTGAGATTCTACTTGGAATGTTGCTATTCCACTAGATGTCGGCCCTTGCAGATCACCAATGTGGTCGCACAGGCTTCTGCTTCTGTGAGTCTGACGTCCTGCACGTACGTGCAGGATGTCAGACCCACAGAAACAGAAGCCTGCGCAGCCTTCTACATGGAATGTTGCTAGTGGAATAGCAACATTCCATGTAGAATCTCCAACAGTAGCAACATTCCATGTAGAATCTCCAATAGTATCTATTTTATTTTTGTTACATTTGTACCCTGTGCTTTCCCACTCATGGCAGGCTCAATGCGGCTTACATGGGGCAATGGAGGGTTAAGTGACTTGCCCAGAGTCACAAGGAGCTGCCTGTGCCTGACGTGGGAATTGAACTCAGTTCCTCAGTTCCCCAGGACCAAAGTCCACCACCCTAACCACTAGGCCACTCCTCCATGCACTTAAATATCTTTTTCATATGGTTGTGGTGCACCAGCCTCTTTTGGTTTCTTACATCTGCTGTGATGGCCAGAGTGGATAAGTAGCTTTAATCTTGGGGTTTGTTTTTTTTTGCCCTATTCTGTTTACGGTTTCAGAAAAGGCAGTGATTAAAACTACTGGTGACCTTTAATACTAGAACTCTCCCATTCTTTCCCTCTCTGACCCATCCTGTTGCTCTGCTGTTTTTATTTAGATTGGTTCTAGCACAAAGATGTCCTTTCTTATTCACCTAATCGGATAAAGGGGCCTCACCTTCAGTTGGACTCCATCCACTTTTTCAGCTCCACCCTCTATCCTAACTCAGATACGCTCAAGAGGCCCCATTCCATTGAGTTATTCTCATTGTTTTAACTCAACCTTCTCCTCCTCCCATATGTTTTGTCTGCCACTTGTCTCTATTACATTCTAAAATCTGTAAAGGTCTGCATATACCACTGGCGTAGCCACAGGTGGGCTTGGGTGGGCCAGGGCCCACCCATTTATGGCTCAGGCCCACCCGACAGTAGCACATGTTTAGTGGTAACTGGTGGGAATCCCAAGCTCCGCCAGCTGAAGATTTCCCCCTGAGGGTAACGAAAACGCTACTCTCCACGACACCGGCACCTGCGCATACTCAGTTTTCAGTGCATGCCTGCTGCCAAGGTGGAAAGAAGCGTTTTCCCACCAGCTGAGATAATGTTTTTGGGGGAGGGGGGGAAACTTGGTGCCCACCCAATTCTTGCCTAGGCCCACCCAAAATCTGTTGTCTGGTTACGCCCCTGGCCATATACTCGATAGTGCTATCCAAATAAGAATGTAGGTAAGGCACTTGGGCTTTCCGATAATCACTCCAAGGAAACTTCAGAAAGTCCTTCTCTTTACCCAAGACTCACTTTTCTCTCTTGTAGAAGACTCTCTATCCCAGACCTAGTGCCAACTGGGGATGGTGCCCTCTGTGACATCAGCTCCAGTGACCAGTCCTCCCTGACTCTTCTCTCAGTCAAGAGAGACACCCTGTCTTTGACTGGAAGGGATGAGCTCACTGCCCTTCCCTCTGGGGAAAAAAGTGAGAGCAAAGCCCTCGGCTGCCTTTGTCTCTGAGATGATGATCCATCTTTCTCTCTCTCACAGACACACATATTCTCCATATTTCTTTTTTTTTCTTCCAGTAAAAAGCTTGGCAGCTCACTCACATCTACTTTTTGTCAGATTAATAGTGGGTTAAATGGTCAGTATTCTCAATGGAGAAGGGTAGTTAGTGGGGTTCTCCAGGGGTCTGTGCTGGGACTGCTGCTTTTTAACATATTTATAAATGACCTAGAGATGGGAGTAACTGGTGAGGTAATTAAATTTGCTGATGACACAGTTATTCAAAGTTGTCAAATCGCGAGAGGATTGTGAAAAATTACAAGAGGACCTTACGAGGCTGGGAGACTGAGCATCTAAATGGCAGATGACATTTAATGTGCGCAAGTGCAAAGTGATGCATGTGGGAAAGAGGAACCTGAATTATAGCTACGTCATGCAAGGTTCCACGTTAGGAGTCACGGACCAAGAAAGGGATCTAGGTGTCATCGTTGATGATATGTTGAAACCTTCTGCTCAGTGTGCTGCTGCAGCTAAGAAAGCAAATAGAATGTTAGGTATTATTAGGAAAGGAATGGAAAACAAAAATGAGGATGTTATAATGCCTTTCTATTGCTCCATGTGCGACCGTACCTTGAGTATTGTGTTCAATTCTGGTCGCCGCATCTCAAGAAAGATATACTGGAATTGGAAAAGGTGCAGCAAAGGGCGACTAAAATGATAACGGGGATGGGACGCCTTCCCTATGAAGAAAGACTAAGGAGGCTAGGGCTATTCAGCTTGGAGAAGAGACGGCTGAGGGGAGACATGATAGAGGTATATAAAATAATGAGTGGAGTGGAACAGGTGAATGTGAAACATCTGTTCACGCTTTCCAAAAATACTAGGACTAGGGGGCATGCGATGAAGCTACAAAGTAGTAAATTTAAAACAAATCGGAGAAAATGTTTCTTCACTCAACGCGTAATTAAACTCTGGAATTCGTTGCCGGAGAACGTGGTGAAAGCGGTTAGCTTGGCAGAGTTTAAAAAAAGGTTTGGACGGTTTCCTAAAGGACAAGTCCATAAACCGCTACTAAATGGACTTGGGGAAAATCCACTACTTCTGGGATAATCAGTATAAAATGTTTTGTACTGGTTTGGGATCTTGCCAGATATTTGTGACCTGGATTGGCCACTGTTGGAAACAGGATGCTGGGCTCGATGGACCTTTGGTCTTTCCCACTATGGCAATACTTATGTACTTATGTACACTTTTACTGCTTTCAAAACTTGTTCTATTTGGGTTGGATTGGATTTATTCATTTTGTATATCACATTTATACCTTATGGCCCTGTTTACTAAGCCGCGGTATAGGCATGTTAACACTTTTAACACGCATTAACTGTGTACATGCCTGCAATATCCCTATAGGCGCCTACACAGTTAACATGCGTGCTAATTGTAGGCGCGTTAAAAATGCTAATGTGACTAAGTAAACAGGGTCCGTGGTGTCAAAGTGGTTCCCCAGAAGAGCAGTCTATGCCTGCCGGCTCCATTAGTTTAAATGTCTGTCTATGTTGGATTGGAAATAGCAATTAAGAACCACAGTTCATAAGTACATAAGTATTGCCATACTGGGAAAGACCAAAGGTCCATCGAGCCCAGCATCTTGTTTCCAACAGTTGGCATCCAAGTCACAAATACTCAATAGTAGCAACATTCCACGTAGAACCCCAAAGAATAGCAAGATTCTAGAATTCTAAAGACTAACAAGATTCCATGCAGAATTTCAAAGTGTAGCAACATTCCATGTGGAACCCCAAAGAGTAGCAAGATTCCATTCAGAATCCCAAGCACATAAGTACATAACTGTTGCCACATTGGGACAGACCAAAGGTCCATTAAACCCAGCATCCTGTTTCCAACAGTGGCCAATCCAGGTCACAAGTACCCAATAGTAGCAACATTCCACATAGAACCCCAAAGAAGAGCAAGATTCTAGAATTCTAAAGACTAACAAGATTCCATGCAGAATTTCAAAGTGTAGCAACATTCCATGTAGAACCCGAAAGAGTAGCAAGATTCCATTCAGAATCCCAAGCACATAAGTACATAACTGTTGCCATACTGGGACAGACCAAAGGTCCTTCAAGCCCAGCATCCTGTTTCCAACAGTGGCCAATCCAGGTCACAAGTACCCAATAGTAGCAACATTCCATGTAGAACCCCAAAGAATAGCAAGATTCTAGAATTCTAAAGACTAACAAGATTCCACGCAGAATTTCTAAGTGTAGCAACATTCCATGTGGAACCCCAAAGAGTAGCACGATTCCATTCAGAATCCCAAGCACATAAGTACATAACTGTTGCCACACTGGGACAGACCAAAGGTCCATTAAGCCCAGCATCCTGTTCCCAACAGTGGCCAATCCAGGACACAAGTACCCAATAGTAGCAACATTCCACGTAGAACCCCAAAGAATAGCAAGACTCTAGAATTCTAAAGAATAACAAGATTCCATTCAGAATCCCAAGCACATAAGTCCATAAGTGTTGTCACACTGGGACAGACCAAAGGTCCATCAAGCCCAGCAATCTCTCACTTTCCACTGCAACTGTCCCTACTGCCTTTAAACATGCTGTGGTCACACCTCTCCTTAAGAAGCCTTCACTCGACCCTACTTGTCCCTCTAATTACCGACCCATCTCCCTCCTTCCTTTTCTCTCCAAATTACTTGAGCGTGCTATTCACCACCGCTGCCTTGATTTTCTCTCCTCACATGCTATTCTTGACCCACTACAATCTGGTTTTCGCCCTCTCCATTCAACCGAAACTGCGCTTACTAAAGTCTCCAATGACCTATTACTGGCTAAAACCAGAGGTCAATATTCCATCCTCATTCTTCTTGATCTTTCCGCTGCTTTTGACACTGTCGATCACAGCATACTTCTCGATACCCTGTCCTCACTTGGATTCCAGGGCTCTGTCCTTTCCTGATTCTCTTCCTACCTCTCCCTCCACACCTTTAGTGTTCACTCTGGTGGATCCTCTTCTACTGCTATCCCTCTGCCTGTCGGCGTACCTCAGGGTTCTGTTCTTGGTCCCCTCCTCTTTTCTATCTACACTTCTTCCCTTGGTTCATTAATCTCATCCCATGGCTTTTCCTACCATCTCTATGCTGATGACTCCCTAATCTACCTTTCTACCCCTGATATCTCACCTTGCATCCAAACCAAAGTTTCAGCGTGCTTGTCTGACATTGCTGTCTGGATGTCTCAATGCCACCTGAAATTAAACATGACCAAAACTGAGCTTCTCATTTCCCCCCCAAACCCACCTCCCCACTCCCCCCGTTTTCTATTTCTGTTGATGGCTCTCTCATTCTCCCTGTCTCCTCAGCTCGAAACCTTGGGGTCATCTTTGACTCTTCTCTCTCCTTCTCTGCTCATATCCAGCAGATTGCCAAGACCTGTCGTTTCTTTCTTTACAACATCCGTAAAATCCGCCCCTTTCTTTCCGAGCACTCTACCAAAACCCTCATCCACACCCTTATCACCTCTCGTTTAGACTACTGCAATCTGCTTCTTGCTGGCCTCCCACTTAGTCACCTCTCCCCTCTCCAATCGGTTCAAAACTCTGCTGCCCGTCTCGTCTTCCGCCAGGGTCGCTTTGCTCATACTACCCCTCTCCTGAAGTCGCTTCACTGGCTCCCTATCTGTTTTCGCATCCTGTTCAAACTTCTTCTACTAACCTATAAATGTACTCACTCTGCTGCTCCCCAGTATCTCTCCACACTCGTCCTTCCCTACACCCCTTCCCGTGCACTCCGCTCCATGGATAAATCCTTCTTATCTGTGCCCTTCTCCACTACTGCCAACTCCAGACTTCACACCTTCTGTCTCGCTGCACCCTATGCCTGGAATAAACTTCCTGAGCCCCTACGTCTTGCCCCATCCTTGGCCACCTTTAAATCTAGACTGAAAGCCCACCTCTTCAACATTGCTTTTGACTCGTAACCACTTGTAACCACTCGCCTCCACCTACCCTCCTCTCCTCCTTCCTGTACACATTAATTGATTTGATTTGCTTACTTTATTTTTTGTCTATTAGATTGTAAGCTCTTTGAGCAGGGACTGTCTTTCTTCTATGTTTGTGCAGCGCTGCATACGCCTTGTAGCGCTATAGAAATGCTAAATAGTAGTAGTAGTAGTAGCATCCTGTTTCCAACAGTGGTCAATCCAGGTCAGAAATACCTGGCAAGATTCCCCTCTTGAGCGATTATAAACCCGTTCATTTCTAAAGATTCTTATCTTCCAGGTATATCCCCAGTCACAAATGTATCCAAAGCCTTCTTCCCTGTGCCAGTCTTCCAGTCATGAATTTCGTGAGCGACAGGGCTTGTATAGCTGAAAAAAAGGAATTATGATATAAAGGAATTAGAGAAGGTGCACAGAAGGGCGACAAAAATGATTGTATTGGTTTTTTTTACTATGTAAGCCACAAATAATAATAAAGGGAATGGAATGACTTCCCTATGAGGAAAGGCTGAGAAGGTTAGGGCTCTTCAGCTTGGAGAAAAGGCGGCTGAGGGGTGATATGACAGAAGTCTACAAGATAATGAGCGGAGTAGAGTAGACAGATGTGAAGAGTTTGTTTACACTTTCAAACAATAATAGAACCAGGGGACACAAGATGAAGCTAGAATATGGTAGATTTAAAACAAATAGGAGAAAGATTTTCTTTACTCAGAGTGTAATTGGACTCTAGAACTCGTTGCCGGAGAATGTAGTGACAGCAGCTGGCCTTATGGAGATTTAAAGGGGGTTTGGACAGATTCCTGAGGGAAAAGTCCATTGAACATTATTTTAAAAAAAATTGGGGGGGGGGGGGAGGGGGATTTTGCCGGGTTCTTGAAGCCTGAATTGGCTGCTGTCAGAGACAGGATGCTGGGCTTGATGGACCCTTGGTCTTTTCCCAGTATGGCGGTGCTTATGTACTTACTTCACCTCTAAACCTTCTCCTCCTCTTCATCCTATCACCCACTCAACCAATCACCCACTCAACCAATCAACCCATGCCTCCTTCTCCTCTTTTCCTGATATCACCGAAGAGGAAACCGCCCATCTTCTCTCCTCCTCGAAATGCACCACCTGTTCCTCAGACCCCATCCCCACCAACTTACTTATCACCATCTCTCCTACTATCACCCCTCCCATCTGTCATATCCTCAACCTCTCTCTCTCCACCACAACTGTCCCTGACACCTTCAAGCATGCTGTTGTCACACCTCTCCTCAAAAAACCTTCACTTGACCCTACCTGTCCCTCCAACTACCGCCCCATCTCCCTCCTACCCTTCCTCTCCAAAATACTTGAACGTGCCGTTCACAGCCGTTGCATTGATTTTCTCGCCTCTCATACCATCCTCGATCCGCTTCAATCTGGCTTTCGCCCACTTCACTCGACAGAAATGGCATTATCCAAAGTCTGTAATGACCTGTTCCTCGCCAAATCCAAAGCTCATTACTCCATCCTCATTCTCCTCCACCTATCCGCCGCCTTTGACACTGTCAATCACAACTTACTTCTGGACACACTGTCCTCTTTTGGGTTCCAGGGCTCTGTCCTCTCCTGGTTCTCCTCTTATCTCTCCCATCGTACCTTCAGAGTACACTCTCATGGTTCTTCCTCCACCCCTATCCCGCTCTCTGTTGGAGTCCCTCAGGGTTCTGTCCTTGGACCCCTTCTTTTCTCTATCTACACCTCTTCCCTGGGCTCCCTGATCTCATCTCATGGCTTCCAGTATCACCTTATTGCTGACGACACCCAGCTTTATCTCTCCACACCTGACATCACTGCGGAAACCCAGGCCAAAGTATTGGCCTGCTTATCCGACATTGCTGCCTGGATGCCCAACCGCCACCTGAAACTGAACATGGCCAAGACCGAACTTCTTGTCTTCCCACCCAAACCCACTTCTCTTCTACCTCCACTCTCTATTTCGGTTGATAACACCCTCATTGTCCCCGTCTCTTCTGCCCGCAACCTCGGTGTCATCTTCGACTCCTCCCTCTCCTTCTCTGCGCACATCCAGCAGATAGCCAAGACCTGTCGCTTCTTCCTCTATAACATTAGCAAAATCCGCCCTTTCCTCTCTGAGCACACCACCCGAACTCTCATCCACTCCTTCGTTACCTCTCGCCTTGACTACTGCAACCTGCTCTTCACTGGTCTCCCACTTTCCACCTATCCCCCCTTCAGTCCGTTCAGAACTCTGCCGCACGTCTTATCTTCCGCCTGAACCGATACACTCATACCACCCCTCTCCTCAAGTCACTTCATTGGCTTCCGATCAGGTACCGCATTCAATTCAAGCTTCTGCTACTAACCTACAAATGTACTCGATCTGCAGCCCCTCCTTACCTCTCAACCCTCATCTCCCCTTACGTTCCTACCCGTACCCTCCGCTCTCAAGACAAATCCCTCCTTTCAGTACCCTTCTCCACCACCGCCAACTCCAGACTCTGCCCTTTTTGCCTCGCCTCACCCCACGCGTGGAACAAACTCCCCGAGCCCATACGCCAGGCCCCCTCCCTGCCCATCTTCAAATCTCTGCTTAAAGCCCACCTCTTCAATGTCGCCTTCAGCACCTAACCTCTACACCTCTGCCCAGGAAACCTAGACTGCCCAACTTGACATTTCGTTCCTTAGATTGTAAGCTCCTTTGAGCAGGGACCGTCCTTCTTTGTTTATTTTGTACAGCGCTGCGTAACCCTAGTAGTGCTCTAGAAATGTTAAGTAGTAGTAGTAGTAGTAGTACTAGCCGATAAGCCCGTTAAAACAGGCGAGTATTGGTATGGGGGTTTTCCAGGGCCCCCTCCCCCCGCCGCTCCAGGGCCCCCTCCCCCCCACCTCGCTGCTGCAAGGCCCCCTACCCTCCCTCCCAGTTCCAAGGCCCCATTCCCTCCCAGCTCCAAAGGCCCCCCTCCGTTCTTTCCCCCCATCCCAGCTCCAAGGGCCCCCCTCTGTCCCTCCCCCCATCCCAGCTCCAAGGGCCCCCATCCGTCCCTCCCCCCTCCCAACTCCAAGGCCCTCTGCCTACCCTCCCAGTTCCAAGGCCCCGTGCCGTCCCAGTTCCAAGGGCCCCCCTCCGTCCCTCCCTCCCAGCCAGCTCGAAGGCCCCCTTCTGTCCCTCCCTCCAAGGCCCCCCTCCTTCTGATACCTCCCATGTCCAGCATTTCTCCTGCCCTCCCCTTCCCCCCTCGAGGTTGCCGCCACCCCTCCCCCTGAGGTCGTCGCTACCGGTCCCCCCCTCCCCCCCGGAGTCGCCGCCACCCCCCTCTACCCGGCCCGGGCCCTCTCTTCGCTATTGAACTTACATTGCCGAAAACGCAGCAGGGCAGATCAGCTGAGCTGCCGTCGGCCTTCCTTCTCTGCCTGTGTCCCGCCCTCGTGTGATGTAACGTCAGCGAGGGCGGGACACAGGCAGGGAAGGAAGGCCGACGGGAGCTCAGCTGATCTGCCCTGCTGCGTTTCGGCGATGTAAGTTCAATAGCGAAGAGATGGCCCGGGCCGGGTGGAGGGGGGGCGGGGGCAGCGACTCCGGGTGGGGGGAGTGGTAGCAGCGACCTTGGGGGGGGGAGCGGTTCCCTCCCTCCCCTTCGTGCAGTTTCCCTCTCTGTCCCACCCTCGTCATCATGTATTGACGTGGGGGCGGGACAGAGAGGGAAGTCTCTACTGCGCATTTGCGGGTGAGTACGGTCACTCGCATTTTATATGTTTGATGTACTTATATTGTATTTACAAAGAGGTAAATTTAAAATAAATCATAGAAAATATTTCTTCACTCAGTGTGTAATTAAACGCTGGAATTTGTTGCCAGAGAATGTAGTAAAAGCAGTTAGCTTAGCGGGGTTTAAAAAAGTTTTGGATAGCTTCCTAAAAGAAAAGTCCACAAGCCATTATTAAAATGGACTTGAGGAAAATCCACTGCTTATTTCTAGGATAAGCAGCATAAAATGTATTGTACTGTTTTGGGATCTTGCCAGGTACTTGTAACCTGGATTGGCCACTGTTGAAAACAGGATACTGGGCTTGATGGACCTTCGGTTTGCCCCAGTATGGTAATACTTATGTACTTATATTTTTATATGTGAATGAATGCAATCTGCTTATAACTAGCTTGGTCCAGCGGAGTATAAATGTGTGGAACAAAAAGAGTGCTCCAACAAGGCTCAGGACAGGTAACCGCATGGGATGGTCCCTGCCCATCTTCAAGTCTTTGCTTAAAACCCACCTCTTCAATGCTGCGTTCGGCACCTAACTCTTACCTTTCAGTAAATCCAGACTGCCCCAATTTGACCGCCCCTATCGGACTGACCGTTCACTTGTCTCTTAGATTGTAAGCTCTTTGAGCAGGGACCGTCCCTCTTTGTTAAATTGTACAGCGCTGCGTAACCCTAGTAGCACTTTAGAAATGTTAAGTAGTAGTAGTATTTTCAGCGTGGATGATAATTATTTGTCCTTTTGGGGGAAAGAGGTGAGTTATGAGAAAGTACCTGACTATAATATGTGGTATATCAAATGCATGGCCTTTATCCTTACCAGCTTCAGTTTCCAGACCTTATCTCTTGGGATATTTCTGTTCGTTTGTTTTATGATTCTTTCATTGACATTTTCTTTGTTTGGGTTTTGCATTGATGTTTGCTGGTTGATTTATGCACATTTTTGCCATTCTGTTTGTACTAAGCAAAGAGGCTTCTATTTTACTTTGCAATAGGATCAGAATTTCAGCTGTACCGTAGTCCATGGCATTCTAATCAATCTTGTTTATGGGCATGTGGCGTCAAAGCAAAGTAGCAAAAGCCATTTATTTCATTTTTATGGAAAAGATCACAATGTATTTCTTGGGGAAATAAAGTGTCGACAACATGGAGGAGTGGCCTAGTGGTTAGGGTGGTGGACTTTGGTCCTGGGGAACTGAGGAGCTGAGTTTGATTCCCGGCACAGGCAGTTCCTTGTGACTCTGGGCAAGTCACTTAACCCTCCATTGCCCCATGTAAGCCGCATTGAGCCTGCCATGAATGGGGAAGCGCAGGGTACAAATGTAACAAAAATAAAATAGATACTATTGGAGATTCTACATGGAATGTTGCTACTGTTGGAGATTCTACATGGAATGTTGCTATTCCACTAGCAACATTCCATGTAGAAGGCTGCGCAGGCTTCTGTTTCTGTGAGTCTGACGTCCTGCAGGACGTCAGACTCACAGAAGCAGAAGCCTGCGTGGCCACATTGGTGATCTGCAAGGGCCGACTTCTAGTGGAATAGCAACATTCCATGTAGAATCTCAAATAGTAGCAACAGTGGAGGAGTAGCCTAGTGGTTAGGGTGGTGGACTTTGGTCCTGGGGAACTGAGTTTGATTCCCACTTCAGGCACAGGCAGCTCCTTGTGACTCTGGGCAAGTCACTTAACCCTCCATTGCCCCATGTAAGCTGCATTGAGCCTGCCATGAGTGGGAAAGTGTGGGGTACAAATGTAACAAAAAAAAATGTAATATAGAATCAGACGGCTCTCAGGGCTCAGCTTTGTCAGTCAAGTACCTGGAAAGGAGCAGAGCCATGTAAAGCTGTGAGAGAGAAACAGAGCTCAGAGCCAGCCTCCACAGGGTATCCACAGCGGCACAGCCACAGAGAGATTCATAATCAAACAGCGGAGCTGAAAAAGGACCTGTCAATTGGGAAGGAGCAGTCTAGAGAGTTGCTCGGGGACAGAAATCCAACCTGTCCCCACTGGAATTCAACCCGTCCCCATTCGTCCCCGTAAGGAATCTACCCATCCCCGCCCGTCCCCACAGGGAATCTAACCCAACCCCGCCCATCCCCCGCAAGAATTTAACCTGTCCTCACCCAGTCCCACAAGAATTTAATTGTACATTAAAAAAAAAAAAATTCCTGTCGACTCTCTCAGACTCTCTTTGGGTTTGAGCCGCAGCACTGCAGGCAAGGAAGGAACGGAAGTTGGAACACTCTGGTGCGCACATGTAAGATTCGTTTCTGATTTGCTGGCACTGTGTGCTGAGAGGTCGCCACATGCATGCTCCAGTAGGACAGGTGACATCTGATGCTCACGTCTGTGTCAGAGCTGAGGTCTGCGCTTCAGCCCGGGAGCACAGAGGATTAATAGTAACATATTAAGTGACAGCAGATAAAGACCTGAACGGTACATCCAGTCTGCCCAATAGTCACACTCATTATCAATTCATGATTAAATCAACAATGAATGTGATATTAAATACTTGATCATGGTCTTTCTGTGACGTTTCTGCCACATAGACCATAGAAGTCCACCTGGCCCTATCCTTATGTTCCAATTGCTGGAGTTGTCGTCGAAGCCCACTCCAGCCTATTCATCTTCTCATTTGCTGGACACAGACCGTAAAAGTCTGTCCAGCTCTATCCTCATGTTCCAGCCACTAAAGTTGCTGTCTAAACCCTTTCCAGCCATTCCAAAACCAGATTGCCATATACTACTACTACTACTACTTAGCATTTCTATAGCGTTGCCAGGGTTACGCAGCGCTGTACAAGTTTAGACAAGGGGAAGGACAGTCCCTGCTCAAGAGAGCTTACAATCTATGATACACAGACTGTACAAGTCTCCTGGTATCGGCCCTAGTTCATCACAGCCAGAGTCACCATCTAAGTGTCACTCAACACATCCACACACTTGTAGCCATTTAAGTTTAGGTTTTTTTATAACTTCCACTTTCTAATTAGAGATTCTCTGTGTTCATCCCTTGCCTTTTTGAATTTCATCACCATTTGTATCTCTACCACCACCTTAATGGAGACTTTCCACATCTGTGCTGTTAAAGCAAGGAGGAGGAGGAGGAGGAGGAGGAGACAGCACTCAAAGAACTTGGTACTCAGTAGGTGAGAGGCTGACACAAGTGCAGCATACACTTTCACGAGAATCCCACAGAAACTGCTTCCGTCTCCATGGGAACCCCGCAGGAACTGCTTCCGTTTCCATGGGAACCCCGTAGGAACTGCTTCTGTCCCCTCGGGAACCCCGCAGGAACTGCTTCCTTCCCCACGGGATCCCGCAAAACTGCTTCCGTACCCACGGGAACCCGCAGGAACTGCTTCCATCCCCATGGGATCCCGCAGAACTGCTTCCGTCCCCATGGGAACCCCACAGGAACTGCTTCCGTCCCCATGGGAACCCCACAGGAACTGCTTCTGTCCCCACGGGAACCCCGCAGAACTGCTTCCGTCCCCATGGGAACCCCACAGGAACTGCGTCCGTCCCCATGGGAACCCCGCAGGAACTGCTTCCGTCCCCACGGGAACCCCGCAGGAACTGCTTCCGTCCCCACGGGATCCCGCAGAACTGCTTCCGTCCCCAAGGGAACCCCGCAGGAACTGCTTCCGTCCCCACGGGATCCCGCAGAACTGCTTCCGTCCCCATGGGAACCCCACAGGAACTGCTTCTGTCCCCATGAGAACCCCACAGAAACTGCTTCCGTCCACATGGGAACCCCACAGGAACTGCTTCTGTCCCCACGGGAACCCCGCAGGAACTGCTTCCGTCTCCATGGGAACCCCGTAGGAACTGCTTCTGTCCCCTCGGGAACCCCGCAGGAACTGCTTCCTTCCCCACGGGATCCTGCAGAACTGCTTCCGTGCCCACGGGAACCCGCAGGAACTGCTTCCATCCCCACGGGATCCCGCAGAACTGCTTCCGTCCCCATGGGAACCCCACAGGAACTGCTTCCGTCCCCATGGGAACCCCACAGGAACTGCTTCTGTCCCCACAGGAACCCCGCAGAACTGCTTCCGTCCCCATGGGAACCCCACAGGAACTGCGTCCGTCCCCATGGGAACCCCGCAGGAACTGCTTCCGTTTCCATGGGAACCCCGTAGGAACTGCTTCTGTCCCCTCGGGAACCCCGCAGGAACTGCTTCCTTCCCCACGGGATCCCGCAGAACTGCTTCCGTGCCCACGGGAACCCCGTAGGAACTGCTTCCATCCCCACGGGATCCCGCAGAACTGCTTCCGTCCCCATGGGAACCCCACAGGAACTGCTTCTGTCCCCACGGGAACCCCGCAGGAACTGCTTCCGTCTCCATGGGAACCCCGTAGGAACTGCTTCTGTCCCCTCGGGAACCCCGCAGGAACTGCTTCCTTCCCCACGGGATCCTGCAGAACTGCTTCCGTGCCCACGGGAACCCGCAGGAACTGCTTCCATCCCCACGGGATCCCGCAGAACTGCTTCCGTCCCCATGGGAACCCCACAGGAACTGCTTCCGTCCCCATGGGAACCCCACAGGAACTGCTTCTGTCCCCACAGGAACCCCGCAGAACTGCTTCCGTCCCCATGGGAACCCCACAGGAACTGTGTCCGTCCCCATGGGAACCCCGCAGGAACTGCTTCCGTTTCCATGGGAACCCCGTAGGAACTGCTTCTGTCCCCTCGGGAACCCCGCAGGAACTGCTTCCTTCCCCACGGGATCCCGCAGAACTGCTTCCGTGCCCACGGGAACCCCGTAGGAACTGCTTCCATCCCCACGGGATCCCGCAGAACTGCTTCCGTCCCCATGGGAACCCCACAGGAACTGCTTCTGTCCCCACCGGAACCCCGCAGGAACTGCTTCCGTCTCCATGGGAACCCCGTAGGAACTGCTTCTGTCCCCTCGGGAACCCCGCAGGAACTGCTTCCTTCCCCACGGGATCCAGCAGAACTGCTTCCGTGCCCACGGGAACCCGCAGGAACTGCTTCCATCCCCACGGGATCCCGCAGAACTGCTTCCGTCCCCATGGGAACCCCACAGGAACTGCTTCCGTCCCCATGGGAACCCCACAGGAACTGCTTCTGTCCCCACAGGAACCCCGCAGAACTGCTTCCGTCCCCATGGGAACCCCACAGGAACTGCATCCGTCCCCATGGGAACCCCGCAGGAACTGCTTCCGTTTCCATGGGAACCCCGTAGGAACTGCTTCTGTCCCCTCGGGAACCCCGCAGGAACTGCTTCCTTCCCCACGGGATCCCGCAGAACTGCTTCCGTGCCCACGGGAACCCCGTAGGAACTGCTTCCATCCCCACGGGATCCCGCAGAACTGCTTCCATCCCCATGGGAACCCCACAGGAACTGCTTCCGTCCCCATGGGAACCCCACAGGAACTGCTTCTGTCCCCACGGGAACCCCGCAGAACTGCTTCCGTCCCCATGGGAACCCCACAGGAACTGCGTCCATCCCCATGGGAACCCCGCAGGAACTGCTTCTGTCCCCACGGGAACCCCGCAGGAACTGCTTCCGTCCCCACGGGAACCCCGCAGGAACTGCTTCCGTCCCCACGGGATCCCGCAGAACTGCTTCCGTCCCCAAGGGAACCCCGCAGGAACTGCTTCCGTCCCCACGGGATCCCGCAGAACTGCTTCCGTCCCCATGGGAACCCCACAGGAACTGCTTCTGTCCCCATGAGAACCCCACAGAAACTGCTTCCGTCCACATGGGAACCCCACAGGAACTGCTTCTGTCCCCACGGGAACCCCGCAGGAACTGCTTCCGTCTCCATGGGAACCCCGTAGGAACTGCTTCTGTCCCCTCGGGAACCCCGCAGGAACTGCTTCCTTCCCCACGGGATCCTGCAGAACTGCTTCCGTGCCCACGGGAACCCGCAGGAACTGCTTCCTTCCCCACGGGATCCCGCAGAACTGCTTCTGTCCCCATGGGAACCCCACAGGAACTGCTTCTGTCCCCACAGGAACCCCGCAGAACTGCTTCCGTCCCCATGGGAACCCCACAGGAACTGCGTCCGTCCCCATGGGAACCCCGCAGGAACTGCTTCCGTTTCCATGGGAACCCCGTAGGAACTGCTTCTGTCCCCTCGGGAACCCCGCAGGAACTGCTTCCTTCCCCACGGGATCCCGCAGAACTGCTTCCGTGCCCACGGGAACCCCGTAGGAACTGCTTCCATCCCCACGGGATCCCGCAGAACTGCTTCCATCCCCATGGGAACCCCACAGGAACTGCTTCCGTCCCCATGGGAACCCCACAGGAACTGCTTCTGTCCCCACGGGAACCCCGCAGAACTGCTTCCGTCCCCATGGGAACCCCACAGGAACTGCGTCCATCCCCACGGGAACCCCGCAGGAACTGCTTCTGTCCCCACGGGAACCCCGCAGGAACTGCTTCCGTCCCCACGGGAACCCCGCAGGAACTGCTTCCGTCCCCACGGGATCCCGCAGAACTGCTTCCGTCCCCAAGGGAACCCCGCAGGAACTGCTTCCGTCCCCACGGGATCCCGCAGAACTGCTTCCGTCCCCATGGGAACCCCACAGGAACTGCTTCTGTCCCCATGAGAACCCCACAGAAACTGCTTCCGTCCACATGGGAACCCCACAGGAACTGCTTCTGTCCCCACGGGAACCCCGCAGGAACTGCTTCCGTCTCCATGGGAACCCCGTAGGAACTGCTTCTGTCCCCTCGGGAACCCCGCAGGAACTGCTTCCTTCCCCACGGGATCCTGCAGAACTGCTTCCGTACCCACGGGAACCCGCAGGAACTGCTTCCTTCCCCACGGGATCCCGCAGAACTGCTTCCGTCCCCATGGGAACCCCACAGGAACTGCTTCCGTCCCCATGGGAACCCCACAGGAACTGCTTCTGTCCCCACGGGAACCCCGCAGAACTGCTTCCGTCCCCATGGGAACCCCACAGGAACTGCGTCCGTCCCCATGGGAACCCTGCAGGAACTGCTTCTGTCCCCACGGGAACCCCGCAGGAACTGCTTCCGTCCCCACGGGAACCCCGCAGGAACTGCTTCCGTCCCCACGGGATCCCTCAGAACTGCTTCCGTCCCCATGGGAACCCCACAGGAACTGCTTCTGTCCCCATGAGAACCCCACAGAAACTGCTTCCGTCCACATGGGAACCCCACAGGAACTGCTTCTGTCCCCACGGGAACCCCGCAGGAACTGCTTCCGTCCCCACGGGATCCCGCAGAACTGCTTCCGTCCCCATGGGAACCCCGCAGGAACTGCTTCTGTCCCCATGGGATCCCGCAGAACTGCTTCTGTCCCCACGGGAACCCCGCAGGAACTGATTTAGAGATGGGAGTAACTAGCGAGGTAATTAAATTTGCTGATGACACAAAGTTATTCAAAGTCGTTAAATCACGACAGGATTGTGAAAAATTACAAGAGGACCTTACGAGACTGGGAGACTGGGCGGCTAAATGGCAGATGATGTTTAATGTGAGCAAGTGCAAGGTGATGCATGTGGGAAAAAAGAACCCGAATTATAGCTACGTCATGCAAGGTTCCACGTTAGGAGTTACGGACCAAGAAAGGGATCTGGGTGTCGTCGTCGATAACACACTGAAACCTTCTGCTCAGTGTGCTGCTGCGGCTAAGAAAGCGAATAGAATGTTGGGTATTATTAGGAAAGGTATGGAAAACAGGTGTGAGGATGTTATAATGCCGTTGTATCGCTCCATGGTGCGACCGCACCTTGAGTATTGTGTTCAATTCTGGTCGCCGCATCTCAAGAAAGATATAGTAGAATTGGAAAAGGTGCAGCGAAGGGCGACTAAAATGATAGCGGGGATGGGACGACTTCCCTATGAAGAAAGACTAAGGAGGCTAGGGCTATACAGCTTGGAGAAGAGACGGCTGAGGGGAGACATGATAGAGGTATATAAAATAATGAGTGGAGTGGAACAGGTGGATGTGAAGCTTCTGTTCACGCTTTCCAAAAATACTAGGACTAGGGGGCATGCGATGAAACTACAGTGTAGTAAATTTAAAACAAATCGGAGAAAATGTTTCTTCACCCAACGTGTAATTAAACTCTGGAGAAAGTGGTGAAGGTGGTTAGCTTAGCAGAGTTTAAAAAGGGGTTGGACGGTTTCCTAAAGGACAAGTCCATAAACCGCTACTAAACGGACTTGGAAAAATCCAAAATTCCAGGAATAACATGTATAGAATGTTTGTACGTTTGGGAAGCTTGCCAGGTGCCCTTGGCCTGGATTGGCCGCTGTTGTGGACAGGATGCTGGGCTCGATGGACCCTTGGTCTTTTCCCAGTATGGCATTACTTATGTACTTATGTACTTATGTACCCACGGGATCCCACAGAAACTGCTTCCGTCTCCATGGGAACCCCGTAGGAACTGCTTCTGTCCCCACTGGATCCCGCAGAACTGCTTCCGTCCCCACGGGAACCCCACAGGAACTGCTTCCGTCCCCACGAGAACCCCACAGAAACTGCTTCCGTCCCCACGGGAACCCCGCAGGAACTGCTTCCATCCCCACGAGAACCCCACAGAAACTGCTTCCATCCCCGCGGGAATCCTGTGGGTTCCTTGAGATTCCCGTGAACCCTGTTCCTGTGCAGATTTCTAGAGCAGTCCATCCTGCACACCCAGGGAGACGGCGGAAGTGTCAGCTGCAGTCACACCGTGAGCCCCTGCCTGATTAGAGCCTTAAGTAATAGAAACACTAGGTCAGTTACAGCGTTTAAGCTCTGCTTTCTTTTTAGTTTAAGAAAAGTACAGTCCAGAGGTAAAGCGCACACCAAGATAAGGCCTGCTTTTTGGTGAGGGTCTAGAGAGGGTTTTTTTGTTCGTTTTTGTGGCTACTTTGGTGCGTCAGTACAATACAGTAAATACAATAGAATCAAAACATTTGTCTGCTAATATCCTATAACAGTGGTTCCCAAACCTGGTCCTGGAGGCACCCCAGCCAGTCAGGTTTTCAGGTACCCGGTGGTGGGAGGTGGGGCTAGTGCTGGCCAGACTTCTACGGTCTTTGCCCTGAAAATGGCAGATACAAATCAAAGTCAGATACAAATCAAAGGCAGAGCCGGTGGGGGGAGGCGGGGCTAGTGATTTGGGGGCGGGGCTAGTGCTGGGCAGACTTCTACGGTCTGTGCCCTGAAAATGGCAGATACAAATCAAAGTCAGATACAAATCAAAGGCAGAGCCGGTGGGGGGAGGCGGGGCTAGTGATGTGGGGGCGGGGCTAGTGCTGGGCAGACTTCTACGGTCTGTGCCCTGAAAATGGCAGATACAAATCAAAGTCAGATACAAATCAAAGGCAGAGCCGATGGGGGGAGGCGGGGCTAGTGATTTGGGGGCGGGGCTAGTGCTGGGCAGACTTCTACGGTCTGTGCCCTGAAAATGGCAGATACAAATCAAAGTCAGATACAAATCAAAGGCAGAGCCGGTGGGGGGAGGCGGGGCTAGTGATTTGGGGGCGGGGCTAGTGCTGGGCAGACTTCTACGGTCTTTGCCCTGAAAATGGCAGATACAAATCAAAGTCAGATACAAATCAAAGGCAGAGCCGGTGGGGGGAGGCGGGGCTAGTGATTTGGGGGCGGGGCTAGTGCTGGGCAGACTTCTACGGTCTGTGCCCTGAAAATGGCAGATACAAATCAAAGTCAGATACAAATCAAAGGCAGAGCCGGTGGGGGGAGGCGGGGCTAGTGATTTGGGGGCGGGGCTAGTGCTGGGCAGACTTCTACGGTCTGTGCCCTGAAAATGGCAGATACAAATCAAAGTCAGATACAAATCAAAGGCAGAGCCGATGGGGGGAGGCGGGGCTAGTGATTTGGGGGCGGGGCTAGTGCTGGGCAGACTTCTACGGTCTGTGCCCTGAAAATGGCAGATACAAATCAAAGTCAGATACAAATCAAAGGCAGAGCCGGTGGGGGGAGGCGGGGCTAGTGATTTGGGGGCGGGGCTAGTGCTGGGCAGACTTCTACGGTCTTTGCCCTGAAAATGGCAGATACAAATCAAAGTCAGATACAAATCAAAGGCAGAGCCGGTGGGGGGAGGCGGGGCTAGTGATTTGGGGGTGGGGCTAGTGCTGGGCAGACTTCTACGGTCTGTGCCCTGAAAATGGCAGATACAAATCAAAGTCAGATACAAATCAAAGGCAGAGCCGGTGGGGGGAGGCGGGGCTAGTGGTTTGGAGGCGGGGCTAGTGTTGGGCAGACTTCTATGGTCTGTGACCTAAAAATGGCAGATACAAATCAAAGTCAGGTATAAACAAAAAGTAGCACATATGAGTTTATATTGTTGGGCAGATTGGATGGACCATACAGGTCTTTATCTGCCGTCATTTACTATGTCACTATCCTGCTTATTTTCGAAGGAGAAGGCCGGCCATCTTCCGACACAAATCGGGAGATGGTCGGCCTTCTCCTAAACCCGGTCAAATCGGTATAATCGAAAGCCGATTTTGGCTGGCTTCAACTGCTTTCCGTCACAGGGCCAGCCAAAGTTCAAGGGGGCGTGTCGGCAGTGTACCGAAGGCAGGACGGGGGCGTGGTTAAGAGATGGCTGGCTTCGGCCGATAATGGAAAAAAGAAGGCCGGCTCTGATGAGCATTTGGCTGACTTTATTTGGTCCTTTCTGTTCACGACCAAGCCTTGAAAAGGTGCCCGAACTGACCAGATGACCATCGGAGGCAATCGGAGATCACCTCCCCTTACTCCCCCAGTGGTCACCAACCCCCTCCCACCCCAAAAAAAATTTAAATACATTTTTTGCCAGCCTCTATGCCAGCCTCATATGTCATACCCAGCTCCATCACAGCACTATGCAGGTCCCTGGAGCAGTTTTTAGTGGGTACTGCAGTGCACTTCAGGCAGGCGGACCCAGGCCCATCACTCCCCCTACCTGTTCCACTTGTGGTGGTAAATGGGAGCCCTCCAAAACCCACCCGAAACCCACCGTACCCACATCTAGGTGCCCCCCTTCATCCCTACGGGCTATGGTAGTGGTGTACAGTTGTGGGGAGTGGGTGTTGGGGGGGGGGGGGTTTGGGGGGCTCAACACCCAAGGTAAGGGAGCTATGCACCTGGGATCAATTTGTGAAGTCCACTGCACTGTCCCTAGGGTGCCCGGTTGATGTCCTGGCATGTGAGGGGGGACCAGTACACTACAAATGCTTGCTCCTCCCACGACCAAATAGCTTGGATTTGGCCGGGTGTGAGATGGCCGCCATTAGTTTCCATTATCGGCGAAGATCAATGGCGGCGATCTCTATTGCCAGAAATCTCTAAGGGCGGGCCAAATGTTGAGATTTAGCCGGCCCAGACCGTATTATCAAAACGATTTGGCCATTAGATCAGCAACGTGGTTGCGCTGGAGAAGAGGACTTCGGCTGGTGGGGGTTGGGGACCACTTGCAGGACGTCAGACTCACAGAAACAGAAGCCTGCCCTTGCAGATGGGCAACGCAGCTGCGCCGGAGAAGAGGACTTGGGTTGGGGAACCCCGCCAGCAAAGGTACCCGACGGCCGCAGCGGCGGTGGAGGGTTGGCGGCGGGGGGGCCAAGGCCAAATCTACGGGGGTCCATGCCCCCGTGGCCCCACGTACCTACGCCCCTGCTATGAGTACACCTATATTTGCATCTCATTAGCTGTTTTGATGGTATTTTTACAGCGCCTGAGTTGTGAGCAAGGTCTGGTGCTAAATGAATACTTCACAGGTGATGAGACCCATTTCAGAGCAGACTTCACTAAAGTGCTGTGATTTTATCAGCCTGTCTTAATTAAGAGATCTCAAAGTCAAATACATAAAGCTCTGTTCTCACCTCAAAGGATCACATTAATCCTTTTCATGGAAATCCTAGCACCAAACCTGTTTGGCAAAATTCCCCCGCAGCTTTTAACCACCTCGTCTCGCTGCAGTCTGTCAGGAGACACTCAATATCTGCAGCTGACAGCTTGGGAACCAGCGGCTTTGATGTCAGAAAGGAAATTTCATCTTGGCTAATTCTCACCAATTCAGCCACTATTGGGCAGGATATCTCGGGGAGTGAGAGATGCCTTTGTCTGGTAAGATCAGAGTAATTTGCAAGCTTTATCCAGGAACAAGGTCCAAGAAAGAGACCATGCATGAAGTATCTGTCACCGTCATTCAGAGAGGCCCTGCAATCAAGATCTACTGTTACAGATATCGGTGGGTGCAGTTGGGGGTGGGGGGTGGAAGGATTGGAATCGATGTGTAATCTTACATAGTAAGATGCTGGCAACCCTTCCATTCCTAAGGTCGTTTCCCCCCCCCCCCACCCCCCCGTTCATCAGCTTGATCCAGAGTAAGAAAGGAACAGTTATTAGGGTGCTGGGCTTCTTTTGGGGGCTCAAGACCCTTTTTTTCCCAGATAAATCATGAAATGAAAGCAGTATTTCAGCACATTTGACATATTTTCCATTTTCTCTTTTGTTTGAAAGTATCAGATATACATCAGCTGCTTTAACCTTCTCTCATTCAGCTCAGGGAAAGTTCCACCAAACTACATTGAATTACAAAAACAAGAGGGGTATCTTTATTGGAGTTCTGGCCTGATGGTGCACACTAGAAGGTAAATTCTATATAGGTCGCTAAAGGTTACACGACTGCTGCACGACTAATATTCCGCCAGTGTCGCTATGCTCATATTAGCCCTCTCATCAAGTCACTTCACTGGCTTCCTATCCGTTTCCGCATACAGTTCAAACTCCTCTTATTGACCTATAAGTACATTCACTCTGCAGCTCCTCAGTACCTCTCCACTCTCATCTCTCTCTACATTCCTCCCCAGGAACTCCATTCACTGGGTAAATCTCTCTTATCTGCACCCTTCTCCTCTACTGCTAACTCCAGACTCTGTTCCTTTTATCTTGCTGCACCATATGCCTGGAATAGACTTCCTGAGCCGGTACGTCAAGCTCCATCTCTGGCCATCTAGAAATCTAAGCTAAAAGCCCACCTTTTTGATGCTGCTTTTAACTCCTAACCCTTATTCACTTGTTCAGAACCGTTATTTTATCATCCTCACTTTAATATTCCCTTATCTCTTGTTTGTCCTGTTTGTCCTAATTAGATTGTAAGCTCTGTGGAGCAGGGACTGTCTCTTCATGTTCAAGTGTACAGCGCTGCGTACGTCTAGCAGCGCTTTAGAAATGATAAGTAGTAGTAGTAGTGACAAGAAACTGGGCGCTAAGTTAGTATTTTGTAATGGCAGAGTTGCACACCAAATCTGTTACAAAATACTAGTGTAAGACTTTGGTTAAGTGTCAAACTTTAGGTGCGACTGGCATAAATGGTGATGCCTAAATGTGACCGTTGGGTGTGTAAATGCAACTATTCCATAAAGTGTGCACAAGAATAGTTGGAATACCCCTGACATGCCCGTGATCCCTACGACTCTCTGCATTTACACTCAAGAGAAGTATAGGAGCATTAAGTCTTCAGTTTTCACTGTGGAAGATGTGGGAGAGATACGGGTGCCAGAAGTGGTATTCAATGCTGACAAGTTAGAGAAACAGAAACAAATCTCTATAAACCTGAAAGATGTAATGGGGCAATTTGACAAAATGAAGAGTAGAAAATCGCCTGGACCGAATGGCATACATCTCAAAGTACTGATAGAATTAAAAATGAACTTGCAGAACTCCCCTCCCTGCCCATCTTCAAATCCTTGCTCAAAGCCTACCTCTTCAATGTCGCCTTCGGCACCTAACCACTACACCTCTATTCAGGAAATCTTGACTGCCCCAACTTGACATTTCGTCCTTTAGATTGTAAGCTCCTTCGAGCAGGGACTGTCCTTCTTTGTTAAACTGTACAGCGCTGCGTAACCCTAGTAGCGCTCTAGAAATTTTAAGTAGTAGTAGTAGTAACTATTGTTAGTAATACGTAATTTACCTTTGAAATCAAGCATGGTACCGGAAGATTGAAGGGTGGCCAATGTAATGCCAATTTTTAAAACACAGGTCCAGAGGTGATCCAGGAAATTACAGACCGGTAAGGCTGACGTCAGTGCTGGGCAAAATGATAGAGACTATTATAAAGAACAAAATTACAGAGCATATACATAAGCATGGATCAATGAGACAATGCCAACATGGATTTCGTCAGGGGAAATCTTGCCTCACCAATCTACTACATTTCTTTGAAGGGGTGAAAAGACATTTGGATTAAGGTGAGCCAGTCGATATTGTGTATCTGGATTTTCAAAAGGCACTTGACAAAGGACCTCATGAAAAACTCCTGAGGAAATTAGAAAGCCATGGGATGGGAGGTAATGTCCTATTGTGGATTAAAAACTGGTTAAAAGATAGAAAACAGAGAGTAGGGTTAAATGGTCAGTATTCTCAATGGAGAAGGGTAGTAAGTGGGGTTCCCCAGGAGTCTGTGCTGGGACCGCTGCTTTTTAACGTATTTATAAATGACCTAGAGATGGGAGTAAAAAGTGAGGTAATTAAATTTGCTGATGACACAAAGAAATTGAAAGTTTATTAAATCGCAAGAGGTCCTTACAAGACTGGGAGACTGGGCATACAAATGGCAGATGACGTGTAATGTGAGCAAGTGCAAAGCGGGAAAGAGGAACCCAAACCATAGTTACGTGATGCAAGGCTCCACATTAGGAGTCACCACCCAGGAAAAGAATCTAGGTGTTATTGTTGATGCTATGTTGAAATCCACTGCTCAGTGTGCAGCGGCAGCTAAGAAAGCAAATATGATGTTAGGAATTATTCGGAAAGGAATGGAAAACAAAAATGAGGATGTTATAATGCCTTTGTATCGCTCTGTGGTGTGACCGCACCTTGAATACAGTGTGCAATTCTGGTCACCGCATCTCAAAAAAGATATAGTGGAATTAGAAAAGGTACAGAGAAGGGCGATGAAAATGATAAAGGGGATGGGACGACTTCCCTATGAGGAAAGGCTAAAGTGGCTAGGGCTGTTCAGCTTGGAGAAGGAATGGCTGAGGGGAAATGTGATAGAGGTCTATAAAATACTGAGTGGAGTGGAAAGAGTAGATGGTCTCGCATAACTTGTACAATGTAACCCATAACCAAGCTGTAACAAATGTATTTCCATTATTCATATCTTATTGTAAGCCACATTGAGCCCGCAAAGAGGTGGGAAAATGTGGGATACAAATGCAAGAAATAAATAAAATAGATGTGAATCAATTGTTTGCACTTTCCAAAACTATTAGGCCTGGGGGGGGGGGGGGGGGCACGAAATGAAGCTACAAAGTAGTAAATTTAAAACAAATCAGAAAAAATATTTCTTCACTCAATGAGTAATTAAACTCTGAAATTCGTTGCCAGAGAATGTAGTAAAAGCAGTTTGCTTAACAGGGTTTAAAAAAGGTTTGGATAATTTCCTAAAAGAAAAGTCCATAAGCCATTATTAGGTCTTAAGTACAAATCAATTTATGGATCCAGCTTCTCCTATATAAGTACGCAACTCTGGAATGCACTACCAAAAGCCGTAAAGACAACGTATGACCACCTCAGCTTCCAGAAATCACATTATAACCCCTCTTCTATATGATTCCCTACTGTGTGTGTAACATATTTATTTCACTGACTATAACATTACTCTGGATTTGTTTCATCACCGGAGGTAGATACCGCCTCACGGTATTATGCAAGCCACACCGAGCCTGCAAATAGGTGGGAAAATGTGGGGTACAAATGTAACAAATAAATAAACGGGAAAATTCACTGCTTCTTTCTAGGATAAGCAGTATAAAATGTATTTTACTGTTCTGGGATCTTGCCTGGTACTTGTGACCTGGATTGGCCACTGTTGGAAACAGGATGCTGGGCTTGATGGACCTTTGGTCTGTCCCAGTGTGGCAACACTTATGTACTTATGTGCTGGGGATTCTGAATGGAATCTTGCTACTCCTTGGGGTTCCACATGGAATGTTGCTACACTTTGAAATTCTGCATGGAATCTTGTTAGTCTTTAGAATTCTAGAATCTTGCTATTCTTTGGGGTTCTACTTGGAATGTTGCTACTATTGGGTACTTGTGACCTGGATTGGCCACTGTTGGAAACAGGATACTGGACTTGATGGACCTTTGGTCTGTCCCAGTGTGGCAATACTTATGTACTTATGTGCTGGGGATTCTGAATGGAATCTTGCTACTCCTTGGGGTTCCACATGGAATGTTGCTACACTTTGAAATTCTGCATGGAATCTTGTTATTCTTTAGAATTCTAGAATCTTGCTATTCTTTGGGGTTCTACGTGGAATGTTGCTACTATTGGGTACTTGTAACCTGGATTGGCCACTGTTGGAAACAGGATGCTGGGCTCGATGGACCTTTGGTCTGTCCCAGTGTGGCAGCACTTATGTACTTATGTGCTGGGGATTCTGAATGGAATCTTGCTACTCCTTGGGGTTCCACATGGAATGTTGCTACACTTTGAAATTCTGCATGGAATCTTGTTATTCTTTAGAATTCTAGAATCTTGCTATTCTTTGGGGTTCTACATGGAATGTTGCTACTATTGGGTACTTGTGACCTGGATTGGCCACTGTTGGAAACAGGATGCTGGGCTCGATGGACCTTTGGTCTGTCCCAGTGTGGCAGCACTTATGTACTTATGTGCTGGGGATTCTGAATGGAATCTTGCTACTCCTTGGGGTTCCACATGGAATGTTGCTACACTTTGAAATTCTGCATGGAATCTTGTTAGTCTTTAGAATTCTAGAATCTTGCTATTCTTTGGGGTTCTACTTGGAATGTTGCTACTATTGGGTACTTGTGACCTGGATTGGCCACTGTTGGAAACAGGATACTGGACTTGATGGACCTTTGGTCTGTCCCAGTGTGACAATACTTATGTAATTACGTACTTATGTAAGTCTGTTGTGTGCCCAACAGCAAATTAGGGTCAATTACTGCTTGTCAACAATTTAGTGCCAATTAGAGGGGCATAATCGAACGTCGCCGGCGATCTATTTTGGCGGCGGCGCAACAGCTGACCGGAACCGTATTATCGAAAAAGATGGCCGGCCATCTTTTTTTTCGATAATACGGTTTGGCCCGGCCAAATGCCAGAGTTCGCCGGGTTTGAGATCGCCGGTTTTGTTTTTCAGCGATAATGGAAAAAAATGCTGGCCATCTCAAACCCGGCGAAATCCAAGGCATTTGGTCATGGGAGGAGCCAGCATTTGTAGTGCACTGGTCCCCCTCACATGCCAGGACACCAACCGGGCACCCTAGGGGGCATTTCTAAAAATTAAAAAAATATATACAAATACCTCCCAGGTGCATAGCTCCCTTACCTTGGGTGCTGAGTCCCCCAAATCCCCCCCCCAAACCCACTCCCCACAACTGTACACCACTACCATAGTCCTTATGGGTGAAGGGGGGCACCTACATGTGGGTACAGTGGGTTTTGGGGGGGTTTGGAGGGCTCAACACTTACCGCCACAAGTGTAACATGTAGGGGGAGGGGGTGGGCCTGGGTCTGCCTGCCTGAAGTGCACTGCACCCATTAAAAATTGCTCCAGGGACTTGCATACTGCTGTCAGGGTGTATGACATTTGAGGCTGGCATACAGGCTGGCAAAAAAGGTTTTTATTTTTATTTTTTTAGTGTGGGAGGGGGTTGGTGACCACTGGGGGAGTATGAGGAGGTCATCCCCCATTCCCTCCAGTGGTCATCTGGTGAGTTGGGGCACCTTTTTGAGGCTTGGTCGTGAAAATAAAAGGACCAAGTAAACCCGGCGAAATACTGCTTAACGCCGCTTTTTTTTCCATTATCTGCAAAAGCTGGCCATCTGGTAGCCACGCCCATGCCCCGCTTTCGCTACGCCGCCGACATGCCCCCTTCAACTTTCGCTGGCTCGGCGATGGGAAAGCGGTGATGCTGTCAAAAAAAGCAGCTTTCGATTATACGGATTTCACCGCTTTTGACAGATTGCCGGCCATCTCCCAATTTATGTCGGAAGATGCCCGGCGATCACTTTCGAAAATAAGCCTGTTAGTTAATTATGTTATGCGCATAACTGGCCCTGTTCTAGAATTGCACATCCAATTGTATCATCTCCTGGATCAGCTTCAGTGATTAATGCCACCTATGATGATACTCCAGTCGATAGGTACTGGTCAATTTTTGATTCAACTTCTCATGTAGAAGTTAAGCCTTTACTGACTAAACAAAGTCGTCTTGTTTTTTTCGGGTTGTCGTCCAGCCAATTTGCTCAACATTCTGCCTCCTAAAATAATGCAATGGATTATTTATTTTTATATTTGTACCCCGCGCTTTCCCACTCATGGCAGGCTCAATGCAGCTTACATGGGGCAATGGAGGGTTAAATGACTTGCCCACAGTCACAAGGAGCTGCCTGTGCCTGAAGTGGGAATCGAACTCAGTTCCTCAGTTCCCCAGGACCAAAGTCCACCACCCTAACCACTAGGCCACTCCTCCACTGTTGCTACTATTTGAGATTCTACATGGAATGTTGCTATTCCACTAGCAACATTCCATGTAGAAGTCGGCCCTTGCAGATCACCAATGTGGCCGCGCAGGCTTCTGCTTCTGTGAGTCTGACTTAGACCCACAGAAACAGAAGCCTGCGCAGCCTTCTACATGGAATGTTGCTAGTGGAATAGCAACATTCCATGTAGAATCTCCAATAGTAGCAACATTCCATGTAGAATCTCCAATAGTATCTATTTTATTTTTGTTACATTTGTACCCTGCGCTTTCCCACTCATGGCAGGCTCAATGCGGCTTACATGGGGCAATGGAGGGTTAAGTGACTTGCCCAGAGTCACAAGGAGCTGCCTGTGCCTGAAGTGGGAATCAAACTCAGTTCCTCAGTTCCCCAGGACCAAAGTCCACCACCCTAACCACTAGGCCACTATATTATCAACAGGTTTTTTCATCCTGAAATGGGTGAAATTATTCTTATCTGTTCCTAAGTCTAGTGATTTAGACTAACATTACTAAGCTAAGTTATAGACCGATTGCTAGCAGTGGTGTAGGAAGGGTGGGGCAGTGGGGGAGGTCTGCCCCGGGTGCACGCTGCTGGAGAGTGCAGAGAGCAGCTGCGCACCTGTCGGCTCCGCTGGTTCCCTGCTCCCTCTGCCCCGGAACGGGTTACTTCCTGTTCTGGGGCAGAGGGAGCAGGGAGCCAGTGGAGCCGACAGGCGCGCGGCTGCTCTCTGCACCCTCCAGCAGCCAAGAATGCACCCGGGGGGAGGGGGGCTTGATGCGCCGGGGATGGGGGTGCCATTGCACCAGGGGGGGTGTCGTGCTGCACTCTGGGAGGACAGATGCCGCTGGCGCTAACCAGGCAGTAATTGGCATTGTATGTGTGCTGATGATGACTGCCCAGTTAACACGTGAGACCCGACCGCTAAGTGAACGGTTGTCGGTAAGGTCTCAGGACCAAAATGGACGCGCGCCAATTTTCATTTTGCCGCACGTCCATTTTCAGCCAATCAAAAAAAAAAGCCTTTTTTGCAGGTGCGCTGAAATAATGGACCTGCGCGCGCCCAATACACGCATCTACACCAGCGCAGGCCACCTTTCGGCGCACCTTAGTGAAAGAACCCCTTGGGGTCTTCTCAATTCGGTTTTAGAAGTTTGTGTCGTACTGAAAATCTGCTTTTGACTTTAGTTTCTCGTGCAAAAAAGAAATACTCAGCACTGGCGGGCAAACGGTATTGCTAGGGTTTTGATATTTTGCCCACATTTGACGCAGTCAATCAAACGCTGTCGATCACTGAGCTAAGTGAGCTGGATATTTTGTGGTGTAGCACCTTTTCTGGTTTTACGAATTACTGGTTCCACAAACACGATCTTTACCCGTTTGCTAAGTTCTCTGAGTAGTGACTGAACAAGGCTGCGGTTTCCAATTCTTGATCAGTTCTGCTTCCTGCTTGTGAATCACTAGAAGTAAATCTTCATCACCAGCACAGGCTTACTTTTGAAGACGGGTTTTGTATACATTTCAGCTTTGTGATCCTTTTCTTATTTTTCTAACAAATCCGTCCCACTAAAGAGATTTCTTTATTGTGGTCTACATTATACTGAAAATATCTTTTTTTCTTGGGACCAAAGTAGGTGAAGTCACACCTGTCCCACCCTTCCCATTCACCTCATTATTGCCTAAGAGGGTGTGAACCCAGCAACTAGACCCAAAGGATTAAAACCTACAAATAATTACAAAACAGACAGCTGTTACTCAAGGAGAGAATTTAAACCATGTATCCATCTGTCTGTTGATGGATAGAGGGATTTTATAGCTCTCCATTTTGCAATGAGATCCACCATCGTGAAGAGAAGGTGAATACCCTGTTTCCCCGAAAGTAAGACATCCCCCGAAAATAAGACCTAGTAGAGGTTTTCCTGAATTGGTAGATATAAGGCCTCCCCCGAAAGTAAGACCTAGCAAATTTTTGTTTGAAAGCAGGGCCGCTGAGAGCCGGACAAGGCCGGCCCCGGGCCGCCCCCCCACCCGAGGTCACCGGCCCCCCCTCCACCCACCCTCCATCACTCCCCAAACTAACCTTAAACGCCTCCTTTCAGCTTCGCAGCAAGCAGCAGCAGGGCAGACCTCTCCTTCCTTCCGTGCCCCGCCCTCGCGAATGTTAAGTCAGGCGAGGACGGGACACGGAAGGAAGGAGTGGCCTGCCCTGCTGCTGCTTGCTGCGAAGGTGAAAAGAGGCGTTTAAGGTTAGTTCCGGGAGCGATGGAGGGTGGGCGGGCCAACCCCGATCCAACCCCGATGTTTCCCCAAAAAATAAGACAGCCCCTGAAAATAAGACCTAGCACATTTTTGGGGGCAAAAATTAATATAAAACAGTGTCTTATTTCGGGGAAACACGGTAGGGGAGAGTCGCAGGAATCAAAGCCGGGCCCAGCTATCTCTGGTTTTATACTGCTGATACTGCAACAAAGCAGGGAGGGGCAGACCTGCCAGGTCGCCCACATTCAGCGAGAGACTCCCGCTTTGCCGGGTCATCTCCCGCACTCCCGCCAAAGCGGGAAAGTATCCAACTGAGACACCGCGGCGGCGGTAGCTCCCCCTTCCACCTGGTATTCATTTCCTGGCCCCTGCTGCTTCTCCTGTTGAGCAGCAGCGGCAGCAACCAAACCCAAAATATACGTTGTGTATCTATGGAACACTCTGTACCATATCTTGTACCACACTTTGTGTTATCTCTATGTATCTTGCACCATAGCTAGTAAGCCGCACTGAGCCTGCTATCAAGTGGGAAAGAGCGGGGTATAAATGCTATAAATAAATAAATATTCTTTTTTTTTGTACTGCAATTGCAAGTAATGCAGTTATAAGTACATAAGTAATGCCACACTGGGAAAAGACCAAGGGTCCATCGAGTTCCCCAGGACCAAAGTCCACCACCCTAACCACTAGGCCACTCCTCCACTGTTACTACTATTGGAGATTCTACATGGAATGTTGCTATTCCACTAGCAACATTCCATGTAGAAGTCGGCCCTTGCAGATCACCAATGTGACCAATGTGGCCGCGCAGGCTTCTGCTTCTGTGAGTCTGACGTCCTGCACATACGTGCAGGACGTCAGACTCACAGAAACAGAAGCCTGCGCAGCCTTCTACATGGAATGTTGCTAGTGGAATAGCAACATTCCATGTAGAATCTCCAATAGTAGCAACATTCCATGTAGAATCTCCAATAGTATCTATTTTATTTTTGTTACATTTGTACCCTGCGCTTTCCCACTCATGGCAGGCTCAATGCGGCTTACATGGGGCAATGGAGGGTTAAGTGACTTGCCCAGAGTCACAAGGAGCTGCCTGTGCCTGAAGTGGGAATCGAACTCAGTTCCTCAGGACCAAAGTCCACCACCCTAACCACTAGGCCACTCCGCCACTCTAAAGTAAGTACCTGAATATATGTAAACCGCTTTGAATGTAGGTTGTAAAAACCACAGAAAGGCGGCATATCAAGTCCCAGTTCCCTTTCCCTTTCATTGGACTAATTCAATAAATTTTTTTTATTTGCTTTCAGAGGGCAAAATCTAACCTGAGGAAAGTGAGTTTGGCCTCTGAAAGCTAGTCAAAAAATATATTGAATTAGTCCAATAAAAAGATATCACCTTATTTTCCATTTTTTGTTTTATTTTTTTTGTTGATTTTTTTTTGTACTGATTGTTATGTGTCAGTTTTTGAAAGTGACATTGGTTGTCTTTTTAATTTGCACAATAGAAGGGGAGATGGCATTACTTTTTCTCTTTCTCTGGGGTTGCACTATATGCATAGTCTGATGTTTCAGAGGTTCAGTTTAATTTTTGTCAACTTATTTCTATTTTTAGCAAGAGAAAAAAAAGGAAACCAATATGGTTCTCCAAACAAGTGGCTGAGAAAATAAAGGCAAAAGAGTTGGCATTCATGAAATACAGAAGAACGCAAGAAGAGGAACACAGAAAAGACTACTGGAAGAAAGTGAAAGAAGCCAAGAGAGATATACGTTTGGCAAAAGCACAGGTGGAGGAACTAATGGCTAGAAATGAAACGAGGGGAGACAAGAATTTTTTCAGGTGTATTAGTGAAAGAAGGAAGACTAAAAATGGAATTGTGAGACTGAAAGATGCTGTAGACCACTATGTGGAAAACAATGAGGAAAAAGCAAACGTGCTAAGCAAATAGTAGATAGTAGATGACGGCAGAAAAAGACCTGCATGGTCCATCCAGTCTGCCCATCGAAAAACCTATAAGTGTATACCTTACCTTGAATTTGTACCTGTCCTTTTCAGGGCACAGACCATATAAGTCTGCCCAGCAGTATTTCCCGCCTCCCAACCACCACCCCACCCCCTCTTCCCCCCAACTGCTCCGCCACCCAATTTCAGCTAAGCTTCTGAGGATCTATTCCTTCTGCACAGGATTCCTCTATGCATATCCCACGCATGTTTGAACTCCATTACCGTTTCATCTCCACCACCTCCCGCGGGAGAGCATTCCAAGCGTCCACCACCCTCTCCGTGAAGAAATACTTCCTGACATCTTTCCTGAGTCTGCCCCCCTTCAATTTCATTTCATGTCCTCTCGTTCTACCGCCTTCCCATCTCCGGAAAAGATTCGTTTGCTGATTAATACCTTTCAAATATTTGAACGTCTGTATCATATCACCCCTGTTCCTCCTTTCCTCCAGGGTGTACATGTTCAGGTCAGCAAGCCTCTCTTCATACGTCTTGGAACGTAAATCCCATACCATCCTCGTAGCTTTTCTTTGCACCGCTTCCATTTTTTCAACATCCTTCGCAAGATACGGCCTCCAAAACTGAACACAATACTCCAGGTGGGGCCTCACCAACGTCTTATACAGGGGCATTAAAACCTCCTTTCTTCTGCTGGTCACTCCTCTCTCTATACAGCCTAGCAATCTTCTAGCTACTGCCACCGCTTTGTCGCACTGTTTCGTCGCCTTCAGGTCCTCAGATACTATCACCCCAAGATCCCTCTCCCCGTCCGTGCCTATCAGACTCTCCCCACCTAACACATACGTCTCCCTTGGATTTCTACTCCCCAAGTGCATCACTTTGCATTTCTTTGCATTGAATTTTAATTGCCAAACGTTAGACCATTCTTCTAGTTTCTTCAAATCTTTTTTCATGTTTTCCACACCCTCCGGGGTGTCCACTCTGTTGGAAATCTTGGTGTCATCGGCAAAAAGGCAAACCTTACCTTGTAACCCCTCGGCAATGTCACTCACAAATATATTGAACAGAATTGGCCCCAGCACCGATCCCTGAGGCACTCCACTACTCACCTTTCCCTCCTCCGAGCGAACTCCATTCACCACCACCCTCTGGCGTCTGTCCCGTCAACCAGTTCCTAATCCAGTTCACCACTTCGGGTCCTATCTTCAGGCCGTCTAGTTTATTTAAGAGCCTCCTGTGGGGAACCGTGTCAAAAGCCTTGCTGAAATCTAAGTAGATGACGTCCATAGCACGTCCTTGATTTAATTCTCCCGTCACCCAGTCAAAGAATTCAATGAGATTCGTTTGGCACGATTTCCCTTTGGTGAAACCATGTTGTCTCGGATCTTGCAACTTATTGGCTTCCAGGAAATTCACTATCCTTTCCTTCAGCATGGCTTCCATTACTTTTCCAATAACCGAAGTGAGGCTTACCGGCCTGTAGTTTCCAGCTTCTTCCCTATCCCCACTTTTGTGAAGAGGGACCACCTCCGCCGTTCTCCAATCCCTCGGAACCTCTCCCGTCTCCATGGATTTATTAAACAAGTCTTTAAGAGGACCCGCCAGAACCTCTCTGAGCTCCCTCAGTATTCTGGGGTGGATCCCGTCCGGCCCCATGGCTTTGTCCACCTTCAGCTTTCCAAGTTGTTGATACACTCTCTCTTCCGTGAACGGCGCTCTATCTACCTCATTCTCAGGTGTACTTTTGCCAGTCCCTCTCGGTCCTTCCCCAGGGTTTTCTTCAGTGAAAACAGAACAAAAGTATCTATTTAGCAAATTGGCTTTTTCTTCATCATTTTCTACATAGCGTTTTGTTGTATCTTTTAGTCTCACAATTCCCTTTATAGTCTTTCTCCTTTCACTAATATACCTGAAGAAGTTTTTGTCTCCCCTCCTTACATTTCTAGCCATGTGTTCTTCCGCTTGCGCCTTCGCCAGACGTACCTCTCTCTTGGCTTCTTTCAGTTTCATCCGGTATTCCTCCCCGTGTTCCTCCTCTTGAGATTTTCTATATTTTTGGAACGCTAACTCTTTAATCTTTATTTTCTCAGCCACTTGCTTTGAGAACCATATCGGTTTCCTTTTTCTCTTGCTTTTATTTACTCTCCTTACATAAAGGTCTGTGGCCCTGTTTATTACTTCTTTTAGCCTGGACCACTGTCCTTCCACTTCTCGTATGTCCTCCCAGCCCATCAGCTCCTTCCTCAGGTATTCTCCCATTTTGTTACATCAAAACAAACCGTTTGATGGTCACTGTTTCCCAGGTGCGCAGCCACTCGGACATTTGACACACTATCCCCATTCGTGAGCACAAGATCCAACATGGCTCCCTCCCTCGTGGGTTCGTTCACCATTTGTCTGAGCAGAGCACTTTGAAAAGCATCCACAATCTCTCTACTTCTTTCTGATTTTGCAGATGGAACCTTCCAATCTACATCCGGCAGATTAAAATCTCCCAACAACAGCACCTCTCTTTTCTTCCCCAACTTTTGAATATCAGCGATCAGATCTTTATCTAGTTCTTCCAATTGTGTCGGGGGTCTATAGACAACACCCACGTGGACCAATGTTCTATCCTCTCTTTTTAAGGTGATCCATATAGCTTCTTCCTTTCCCCAGTTCCCTGTCATTTCAGTCGCTGGGATATCATTTCTCACATACAAAGCTACTCCTCCACCTATACGTCCCTCCTCTATACTTCTGTTCTGTGTTCACGGAAGAAAATCCTCGAGAAGGACCATGATCAACTGGCAAAGATACATATGAGAATGAAGTGGATATCGCACCATTCATGGAAGAGAGTATTTTTGAACACCTAGAAAAATTGAAGATGGACAAAGCCATGGGACCGGACGGGATCCATCCCAGGATACTGAGGGAGTTTAGAAAAGTTCTAGCAGATCCTGTTAAAGACTTGCTACTTGGAGACAGGAGAGGTTCCACAGGATTCCAGAAGAGTGGATGTGGTCCCTCTTCACAAAAGTGGCAACAGAGAAGAAGCAGGAAACTAGAGGCTGGGGAGTCAAGATGGCGGCCTGACTGCTGTGACTCGTTTGGAGGAAGTTTGTGGAGCTCTGCTTTTTGTCTAAACTATTCTTTTTTTTTGACCCAATGCCGCATACTAAGAGAAAAGGGACGGTAAAAGGTCAAATGCCGCTGACCAGAACCTCATCCCCGATCTAACAAACTCTCCATCGATACACAACAAGTCTTCCATCAGAAGCCAGTTTGTTGAGCCCTGCTGCTAGAGCCGACGGAGGAGCGTCGGCACTACTGGGGATTGAAACATCGCTATCTCCTCCGGATCTTAATCCACCACCATGTCCTGCGGGGAACCTGAGGGGTTTAGAGGAAGGCCTAGTCGAATCGGATGTTGGTATCATCGAAGCCTTGAGTGGCACTACTCTACCCCAGGCCGCAGATGAAGTGACCTTGGAGCACAAAACTCCCTTGATGCCAACTTTAGAAACTATTTGGGGAGCGATACAAGAATTATCTACAATAGTTACAAAAGCTGCCCAAGACACATCTCTTCTTGTAAGTAAAGTTGAAGCTTTAACTTTATCTATTGACAATGTAAAACAAGAATCACTTAACCAAATTTCTCAATTGCAATCAGAGGTTTCAAATATAAGAACTACTACTGAACTTTGGTTAAGGATAAACTTTTGACATTACGTAAAATAGAACAAATAGAAAATTTTAATCGACGGTTAAATTTGAGACTGTTGAATTTCCCAATGTCGGAAAGAATGAATGCATCAGATTTCTTTAAAAAATACTTAACAGAGATTCTTCGATTCCCTTCCGAGGCTATTCCTCCATTAAATAAAGTCTATTACCTTCCTCAAATACAGCAACCCGGAGCGGGACTCGTTTGCCTTTAGAAAATGTTCCTGATTTAGGAGTTCATGATATTACTGCATTACTTGAACAATCAATATCAGAAGTTAAAATACGACGAACTTTAATTGCATCATTTGTATTTGAGCAAGAGTTAAATGCAGTATTAAAGCTGCATTTTAAGAACTCAACAAAGAGTTTCTGCGGTTCTAGACTATGGATATAGCCAGACGTTACAAAGACAACACAAGATAGAAGAAAAAAAATTCTAGCTTTCAGAGAAGAGACTAAGGCACTGGGAGCAACATTTCTATTGGTTTATCCGTGTAAATGCCTTATAAGATACTTGGGTAACAAATATGTATTTTTTGAACCTGAACAACTTCGAACTTTTTTGGAAACGAAAAGAATAACCAAATAGACTCTAAGTTTGAATGATAACTGATTAAGAATGTAAATAAGATGGAATATTCAGACTGGACATTTTTCTTTTTATATTTTCTTTATAATTAAAGATCTCCTCATCTGTAATACTCCCCCCACTCCTTTTTCTTTTTCTTTTATTAGTTGTCTAAGAAAGAGAGCATACAAATAATTTATGATGGATATTTTCTTATATTTTGATTTTCTCTGTATTGCAGTTTACAAGTTAATCTTGTAATGTTAAAATAAATATCAATAAAATAAAATAAAGGAAACTAGAGGCTGGTAAGCCTCACTTCCGTTATTGGAAAAATAAATGGAAGTATTGCTGAAGGAAAGGATAGTGAATTTCCTGGCATTCAATGAGTTACAAGATCCAAGGCAATATGGTTCTACCAAAAGGTCAATCGTGCCAAACAAATCTGATTGAATTCTTTGACTGGACGACCAGAGAACTGGCTTGAGGACGTGGGCTAGTGTACCCTACTCTTTGTATTTCTGGAATGAGTAAAAAATCAATTTACTTCTACTCATTCTACACCACTCAGGATTTTGTAGACCTCAATCATATCTCCCTTCATCTGTCTCTTTTCCAAGCTGAAGAGCCCTAACCTCTTTAGCCTTTCCTCATATGAGAGGAGTTCCATCCCCTTTATCATTTTGGTCGCTCTTCTTTGAACCTTTTCTAATTCTGCTATATCTTTTTTGAGATACAGCGACCAGTGAACGCAATACACAAGGTGCAGACGCACCATGGAGCGATTCAAAAGCATTATAGAATTTTCTGTCATATTCACCATCCCTTTCCTAATAATTCCCAGGATCCTGTTTGCTTTTTTGGCCGCCACCGCACACTGAGCAGAAGATTTAAACGTATTATCTACAATGACACCCAGATCTTTTTCATGAGCGCTGACCCCCAAGGTGGACCCCGGCATCAGGTAACTATGATTCTATAGCATTGCTAGATGTACGCAGCGCTGTACACTGGACATGACGAGACAGTCCCTGCCCGACAGAGCTTACAATCTAATTAGGACAGACAAACAGGACAAATAAGGGATAAGGGAATTACTAAGGTAGGAATGATAAAACTTTTTTTCTCAAGTTGTGTGTGTGCATCTGAGTGAAGAACATGCTGGCTTCTGATGACAAACAACACAGCAGCACCCTCTCTCCCTTTTTATTTTTTTAGCATGCAGGAGGAGAATTCTTTTGGGATAGTAAATTTCAAACATTTAGTTCACCTTGAGAAAAAAAACAAAGATCTGTTTGTCCTGTATGTTATGATGCTATATTATGATTGTTCTATTGTACACCGCTGGGTACTCTTGGATCGTGTGGTTTATACATGTTTTAAATAAAAAAATAACGACACGCCCCTGGAAACTTCACTAACTCAAGGAGTCCATTTTAGCTGCTGGCTACATATGGGAATGGGCCTAGGATTCTCCAACAATCATACCTACTCCCAACAGCCAGATCAGTATGGAGATGGGTATGTAAAAAGCACAACTTCTCGTGGAGAGTGACTCCATATTTATCTATTTGTGAAAACCCGCAGTTCCAGCCCGGAATTATACATGATGGGTTCCGTAGATGGAGGCGAAGCGGTCTGGTATATATTCATCAAGTGGTAACAGAAGAGGGGCAAATGAGAACTTTTGAAGAACTGCAGACACAATTTACTCTCAAACTATGGGATCGTTTTCACTACTGGCAGTTGACTCACTATGTAAAAAGTTTGCCTTGGGAATGCCTCACAGAGGATGTGCAGGAGGAACTGTCATCGGCATACTCCCTACAGTCCCAGGGTACAGTGTCATTATCCTTGAATCATCGGCATCTAAAGACAGGACAGAAGAACTGGACTACCAGTTGCTGACCAGGCAGTGGAACATGGACTTAGACACAATCTTACTACCAATTATAATACAGGAGTATATTTAACAAGATTCAAAAAGCTTCCAAGATGGTTCAATACAGCGAAATGGAATACAAATTTGTAATGAGGGCATATATCCCCCCAAGGAGAGCCTTCCATATGGGAATATCCCCGGATGGTGCCTGCCCTAAGTGTGGGGCGCAGGGGGCAACACTTGGACATATGTTTTGGACATGCCCCAACATCCAAAAATTTTGTACAATACTTACCCAGTCGATTTCACAGATGTGGGGTGCTACCTGTAAGAAGGGACCACAGATGTTATTTGGAAAACCCATGCTGGTGCGCCCGATTCCGACAGGGTTTAAGGGATTTACTCATAGAGCCATAATGATTGCAAAAAAAGTCATACTTGCTGAGTGGATTACAAATAAAACTCCAACCTTGCAGCAGTGGCGTGGTTTGATGATAGACTACATGAAGTTTGAAAAGAAATTGGCAGACTGTAAAAGTGAAAGAAGATTTACAGAAAAGGACTTCTATCGGATTTGGACTGCCTTCTGGCAAACTATTCCCTTAGGGGGAAGAGGTTGGATCCTGAACTTGTAGCAGAACTGCTTGGACAATCCAGTACAAACTGATCGGCTAAGAGCATAAGAACATAAGGGAGGGTGGATGTGGGAGGGAAGGGGGGGAGGGGGGAGATAGGAAGCTATATAACAACAGAAAAGATCTCACAAGAATATTAAAAAGGACATTGGAAGTAGATTATAGGTCATGGTAGATTAGAAGTTTATGTTAGCAAAATTAAGAGAAAGTTGAAGTTATAAATATCTTGTTTATGCTAGACATGAAAATTGTTTAGAGCCTATTTCTGAACATGACATGGAATTTTCTGTGAAAATCAATAAACAAATTTAAAAATAAAATAAATAAAAAAATAACTGAAAACATATGCGGGCTGGAGTGATTAGAATTTTAAAAATTGCCTTAAAGGTCTTTGTGTTAATAAGGAGCCCGCCCGACGTCGTTTACTTTAATGCATTTGAAAATTGTATACCCATGTTGTCATTTTCCACATAAATGACACAAGGTACTGCATTAGGTCCACTAAAGAAATTCTCCAAGAAAAACACAACCAATTTGAGCCCTAACCCATGCAGCAGACTATCGCCAGGCACAGGACAGCTTACCAGACAACATGCTGCTGAAAAGCCTTTTATTTGAAAACCAGAGTGTCACCGAAATAAAAAGATGAACTCACTGAGGCTTTTGCCAGCCAGTCTGCACGATATTAGCAGTTGACTCTTAATAGTTTAAATCTCTTGATATACCACCCTTCTAAATAAATATTCAGAGTGGTTCAAAATAAAACATCATAAAAATTGAAAAGAACGCCAATTAAAAGCAGGATAGACTTTAATTAATCTCCCAAGATTAAACAAACAATCGCATCACCTTCCTGCAGGCCTGGGGGAATATCTGCCTAGATTAGTTACCCCACCCAAATGCTTTTTCAAAAAAATTAAGCTTTCAATTTACCCTTAAACAGCTTAAAAGACTTTTCCTCATTTAAAGCCTGAGGGAGCTGATTCCATAAAACTGGTGCCTGCCAAAAATTGCACATTGCCTGCCTCAGGCAAAGCCAAAGGTTGCGCTGATGCAGACCTCAGGGAGCGCCTTGGACTATATGGGTCGAACCATAAGGTACCAGATATTCCAGGAAACCCTCATACAAAACTCTTTGCGTCATAACTAAGGCTTTATACAGTGGTCTGTCTTCCACAGACAACCAATGATAATAATGTACAAGGGGGGTAACATGATGATCTCCCCACCCCAAATCTCCCAACAACCTAATGGCTGCGTTTTGCAGCGTCCTCAACCTCTTTAAGAGGTAACGAGCCATTCCCACAAAAACCGCGTTGGCATAATCTAGTTTAGATATTACTTGATCAAAATAAGGCTCCTTCAGCGCCCACAACTTTCTCAAGGTACCAAAGCCCGAGCGAATGACCCTAGACACCTGCTGGTCAAATCGCAATAGTGAGTCCAAAATAACTCTTCTTGTAACGTGCAGAGATCTGAGACATGCACACTTGAGGTGCTCTGTAATTTCAGGAGTGATAGAGGACTGCCATTAAGCAGGGCATTAACCATGTCAGAAAGTGAATCAGCCTCTTTGTTCAGAAAGGTTTCTCCTAGTCTGAAATTAAGTTTGGTTCACAGTCCAGCCAAGATTCAGTTTGCTCTGTTACTTCAGCTTCCTCCCGACTAACTCAACAGACTCCCATTCTGAGAGCTGTGGGAATCAGGGGTTTCAGCCCTCATTCTTTTTCGTTTTTTGTTATAGTTTTTCTGAAATGACTTCATAACAAAACCAAAGGAAATCAATCAGATATAATGAAAAGAAGTAACAATAAACAAACATCACACAAAGAAATAATACAACACGATCACAATCATAGTAACATAGTAACATAAACATAGTAGATGACGGCAGAAAAAGACCTGCACGGTCCACCCAGTCTGCCCAACAAGATAAACTCACATGTGCCATTCTTTGTGTATACCTTACCTTGATTTGTACCTGTCCTCTTCAGGGCACAGACCGTATAAGTCTGCCAAGCACTATCCCCACCTCCCAACCACCAGCCCTGCCTCCCACCACCAGCTCTGGCACAGACCGTATAAGTCTGCCCAGCACTATCCTCACCTCCCAACCACCAGCCCTGCCTCCCAACCATCGGCTCTGGCACAGACCGTATAAGTCTGCCCAGCACTATCCCCACCTCCCAACCTCCAGTCCCGCCTCCCACCACTGGCTCTGGCACAGACCGTATAAGTCTGCCCACTACCGGCCCCGCCTCCCAACCTCCAGCCCCGCCTCCCACTACCGGCTCTGCTATCCAATCTTGGTTAAGCTCCTGAGGATCCATTCCTTCTGAACAGGATTCCTTTATGTTTATCCCATGCATGTTTGAATTCCGTTACCGTTTTCATCTCCACCACCTCCCGCGGGAGGGCATTCCAAGCATCCACTACTCTCTCCGTGAAAAAATACTTCCTGACATTTTTCTTGAGTCTGCCCCCCTTCACTCTCATATCATGTCCTCTCGTTCTACCACCTTCGCATCTCTGGAAAAGGTTTGTTTGCAGATTAATACCTTTCAAATATTTGAACGTCTGTATCAATCAAACTAGCCCTCAATCAACAGATGACAAAAAAAACCTTCATTTTGTAACAGGTCACTTTAATTTATAGAATACTACCATTCATGCGTATAAGCGTACATTTAAACTAACCACTATTCTATAATTACACGCTACAATGACGCAGCACATAATTGTTAGGAGGGGGTTTAAAGGGGAGAGGCCGGGGCTGGCGTTTACACATGTAACTTACAGAATACTGCTCTTTATGTACAAAAACAGAGATGCCACATTGACTAGTTCCAGGCTGGAGATTTTGGGCCAGGCCTGGATTTGAACTTACATCCCAAAGCAGTGTGGGATTTGTAGTCCCTAATCTTACCCATTGAAATCGGTGCTCAAGTCCCGTAATGCACCAGGATGGGGGGTGGTCAGAAATCCAGGACTGTCCCAAAATCTCCAGCCTGAAACTGGGTAACTTGGCATTTCTACAAAAATGTCGCAGTTAGGCGCTTCCACTTACGTGAGGCATAGAGTTGTCATAAATGAGCAGGCCTAAAGTACGGTGCGTTGATGTATTATAAGACCACGTATTCTTGTAGAATGGGTTCACTGCCCGTGGAAATGTGGCATCTATAGGTCAACACCTCTTGTAGAACTGCCTCCAATATTATCATCAAAGGAAAACCAATAAGATTCATGTTACTGTAGACATAAGTACATAACTGTCGCCATACTCGGATAGACCAAAGGTCCATCAAGCCCAGCATCTTGTTTCCAACAGTGGCCAATCCAGGTCACAAGTACCTGACAAGATCCCAAAACAGTACAATACATGTTATGCTGCTTATCCCAGAAATATTCAAACACACATGAATACAAGTATGTTTTTGCTTTTTTTTTATTTTTTCGTGCTTTTTCAGTATGTAAAGTGGAGTAGTCTCATACAGTGGTGGAAATAAGTATTTGATCCCTTGCTGATTTTGTAAGTTTGCCCACTGACAAAGACATGAGCAGCCCATAATTGAAGGGTAGGTTATTGGTAACAGTGAGAGATAGCACATCACAAATTAAATCCGGAAAATCACATTGTGGAAAGTATATGAATTTATTTGCATTCTGCAGAGGGAAATAAGTATTTGATCCCCCACCAACCAGTAAGAGATCTGGCCCCTACAGACCAGGTAGATGCTCCAAATCAACTCGTTACCTGCATGACAGACAGCTGTCGGCAATGGTCACCTGTATGAAAGACACCTGTCCACAGACTCAGTGAATCAGTCAGACTCTAACCTCTACAAAATGGCCAAGAGCAAGGAGCTGTCTAAGGATGTCAGGGACAAGATCATATACCTGCACAAGGCTGGAATGGGCTACAAAACCATCAGTAAGACACTGGGCGAGAAGGAGACAACTGTTGGTGCCATAGTAAGAAAATGGAAGAAGTACAAAATGACTGTCAATTGACAAAGATCTGGGGCTCCACGCAAAATCTCACCTCGTGGGGTATCCTTGATCATGAGGAAGGTTAGAAATCAGCCTACAACTACAAGGGGGGAACTTGTCAATGATCTCAAGGCAGCTGGGACCACTGTCACCACGAAAACCATTGGTAACACATTACGACATAACGGATTGCAATCCTGCAGTGCCCGCAAGGTCCCCCTGCTCCGGAAGGCACATGTGACGGCCCGTCTGAAGTTTGCCAGTGAACACCTGGATGATGCCGAGAGTGATTGGGAGAAGGTGCTGTGGTCAGATGAGACAAAAATTGAGCTCTTTGGCATGAACTCAACTCGCCGTGTTTGGAGGAAGAGAAATGCTGCCTATGACCCAAAGAACACCGTCCCCACTGTCAAGCATGGAGGTGGAAATGTTATGTTTTGGGGGTGTTTCTCTGCTAAGGGCACAGGACTACTTCACCGCATCAATGGGAGAATGGATGGGGCCATGTACCGTACAATTCTGAGTGACAACCTCCTTCCCTCCGCCAAGGCCTTAAAATGGGTCGTGGCTGGGTCTTCCAGCACGACAATGACCCAAAACATACAGCCAAGGCAACAAAGGAGTGGCTCAGGAAGAAGCACATTAGGGTCATGGAGTGGCCTAGCCAGTCACCAGACCTTAATCCCATTGAAAACTTATGGAGGGAGCTGAAGCTGCGAGTTGCCAAGCGACAGCCCAGAACTCTTAATGATTTAGAGATGATCTGCAAAGAGGAGTGGACCAAAATTCCTCCTGACATGTGTGCAAACCTCATCATCAACTACAGAAGACGTCTGACCGCTGTGCTTGCCAACAAGGGTTTTGCCACCAAGTATTAGGTCTTGTTTGCCAGAGGGATTAAATACTTATTTCCCTCTGCAGAATGCAAATAAATTCATATACTTTCCACAATGTGATTTTCCGGATTTAATTTGTGATGTGCTATCTCTCACTGTTACCAATAACCTACCCTTCAATTATGGGCTGCTCATGTCTTTGTCAGTGGGCAAACTTACAAAATCAGCAAGGGATCAAATACTTATTTCCACCACTGTATGTATCACACGAAAAAAGTGATTTTTTCACCCAATAACTGAGTGTATCATCCGTGTATATGATCTAATCATTGACTTGACCTCCACCAACCTTTACTATTCACTTGCTTTTATATTAATAAATCTCTCTTTAACAGATCGTAATCAACAAAGTTTATGCAGCACTTAACTTGAGCAGGTTGGTGCGCTCAAAACCCCGACAGGTCCCCGTTTCGTACTAACTTTGTCAAGGGGGAGTCACCAATTCCGGTAGCTGCCTCGAGTGCATAAACTTTGTTGATTACGATCTGTTAAAGAGAGATTTATTAATATAAAAGCAAGTGAATAGTAAAGGTTGGTGGAGGTCAAGTCAATGATTAGATCATATACACGGATGATACACTCAGTTATTGGGTGAAAAAATCACTTTTTTCGTGTGATACATATGAGACTACTCCACTTTACATACTGAAAAAGCAAGAAAAAATAAAAAAAAAAAGCAAAAACATACTTGTATTCATGTGTGTTTGAATATTTTGTTATATATTTCACGCTCAACAGAGTGTAGGCACAGTTTTTGTTTTGACAATTATCCCAGAAATAAGCAGTGGAGTTTCCCCAAGTTCATTTTAATAGTGGTCTATGAACTTTTCCTATAGGAAGCCATCCAAACTTTTTTTAAACCCCGCTAAGCTAACTGCTTTTACTACATTCTCTGGCAATTAATTCCAGAGTTTAATTATATGTAGCTTCCCCTGTCTGTCTCAAAAGCAGACTATGGACTTTTCCTCCAGGAATTTGTCAAACCTTTTTTAAACCCAGATATGCTAACCGCTGTTACCACATCCTTCGGCAAAGAGTTCCAGAGCTTAACTATTCGTTGAGTGAAAAAAATATTTCCTCCTATTTGTTTTAAAAGTATTTCCATGTAACTTCCTCGAGTGTCCCCTAGTCTTTGTAGGGTCCGTTGGCGTTTCATCGAGTGTCAGTGCTCCGCCCTCGTCGTCATCACGTAGTGACACGAGGGTGGGGCAAACACTCATGGGCAAAGGGGATATCTCGCTGCCTCAACTTCCGGTGGTGGCTTCATTTAGAACATTGGGATTGCGAATTATGTGCGGATGGGGCGTGGCTGAGGGCGGGTCTATGACTGACAGTGAGTGTGAGTGTGAGTGAGTGTTGCTGACAGCCTAGCCTACCAACACTGCAGGGCTTCAGTGTTTCCCTCCCACAGAGTGAGCTTCAGAATGTTCCAGGTGAGAATTATTTATATAGATGTTTATTCGGGTGCTTGATATACCGCCTTTCACAACAAATCAAAGCGGTGTAACCTAAATAATGCAATCATTTCAAAATAATTAATCTCTCACAGCCTTCTTTTTACTGGTGGCTAATAAATGTAAAAGACATTTTTCCTATCCTACTTAATTTTAATTTTAAACAACCCAAACAGACATTAATCTACAGTTCCCGCTATCCAGGGCTTAACTTAACTGATACGATCCTGTTACATATATTTAAATGAGCTGACATGGAGGCTGAGAAACAACCATCTGACTACCACACATACCAACAGTTCTCACAAAAATGATTTTGTAGGCAGGAAATGTTACAAAATTGTAGAATGAAACTTTGCTGTATCAATGGCATCTTTCTAAAGGTACTTTAATGAGGATTCCTGACATATGGTTCTTCATTTTAGAAACATGTCTGGGAAGAGATAGGGAGTGGAGGAGTTGCCTAGTGGTTAGGGTGGTGGACTTTGGTCCTGAGGAACTGAGTTCGATTCCCACTTCAGGCACAGGCAGCTCCTTGTGACTCTGGGCAAGTCACTTAACCCTCCATTGCTCCATGTAAGCCACATTGAGCCTGCCATGAGTGGGAAACAGGGTACAAATGTAACAAAAATAAAATAGATACTATTGGAGATTCTACATGGAATGTTGCTATTCCACTAGCAACATTCCATATAGAAGGCTGCACAGGCTTCTGTTTCTGTGAGTCTGACAAGCAGAAGCCTGCGTGGCCACATTGGTGATCTGCAAAGGGCTGACTTCTACATGGAATGTTGCTAGTGGAATAGCAACATTCCATGTAGAATCTCAAACAGTAGCAACAGTGGAGGAGTGGCCTAGTGGTTAGGGTGGTGGACTTTGGTCCTGGGGAACTGAGTTCGATTCCCACTTCAGGCACAGGCAGCTCCTTGTGACTCTGGGCAAGTAACTTAACCCTCCATTGCTCCATGTAAGCCACATTGAGCCTGCCATGAGTGGGAAAGTGCAGGGTACAAATGTAACAAAAATAAGAATCTTAAGGACTAAAATATAAACAAACGTATGCATCCAGCATCTCCTACATAAGCATGCAACCATGGAATGCACTACCAAAAGCCACAAAAACAATACACGACATAACTAAATTCCGAAAACTACTAAAAACCAACCTGCTCAATGGCATACCACAATGATCCATCCTAAATACCAGACAACAAAACTCATACCAGAACTGTACAAAACCGAACTTTCTATTCTTGACCTCTTAAGTTAACCTATCACAATTGAACTTTAACGCAATACCTTGTTTATTTCTCATTACGAAAATGAATTCTTTTTATCTAAGGCGGGGCTGGTGGTTGGGAGGCGGGGCTAGGGCTGGGCAGACTTACACGGTCTGTGCCCTGAAAAAGACAGGTACAAATCAAGGTAAGGTATACACAAAAAGTAGCACAAGTGAGTTTATCTTCTTGGGCAGACTGGATGGACCATGCAGGTCTTTTTCTGCTGTCATCTACTATGTTACTTATGTTACTATGATTGCCTAATCCACTCTCCTGCTTATAATCGAATGAGAAAAACGCCCAAGTTCCGACCTAAATCGGGAGATGGACGTTTATCTCACAAAAACGAATAACGCGGTATAATCGAAAGCCGAACTTGGACGTTTTCAACTGCACTCCATCGCGGAAGCATACAAAGTTGACGGGGGCGTGTCGGAGGCGTGGTGAAGGTGGGACTGGGGCATGGTTATCACCCAAACAGAGATGGGCGCCTTTCGCCGATAATGGAAAAAAAGTATGCGTTTTTAGTTAGAATTTAGGGCACTTTTCCTGGACCCTGTTTTTTCACGAATAAGGCCCCCAAAAGTGCCCTATATGACCAGATTACCCCCAGAGGGAATCGGGGATGACCTCCCCTGACTCCCCCAGTAGTCACTAACCCCCTCCCACCACAAAAAATGATGTTTCACAACTTTTTATTTTCACCCTCAAATGTCATACCCACCTCCCTGGCAGCAGTATGCAGGTCCCTGGAGCAGTTGTTAGGGGGTGCAGTGGACTTCAGGCAGGTGGACCCAGGCCCATCCCCCCCCCCTACCTGTTACAATTGTGCTGCTTAATGCTTAGTCGTCCAACCCCCCCAAACCCACTGTACCCACATGTAGGTGCCCCCCTTCACCCCTTAGGGCTATAGTAATGGTGTAGACTTGTGGGCAGTGGGTTTTGAGGGGGATTTGGGGGGCTCAACACACAAGGGAAGGGTGCTATGCACCTGGGAGCTCTTTTACCTTTTTTTTTGTTTTTGTAAAAGTGCCCCCTAGGGTGCCCGGTTGGTGTCCTGGCATGTGAGGGGGACCAGTGCACTACGAATCCTGGCCCCTCCCATGAACAAATGCCTTGGATTTATTCGTTTTTGAGCTGGGCGCTTTCATTTTCCATTATCGCTGAAAAACAAAAACGCCCAGCTCACAAATTGTCGAATAAAACATGGACGTCTATTTTTTTCGAAAATACGGTTTGGTCCACCCCTTCACAGACCTGTTCTCGGAGATAAACGCCCATGGAGATAGACATTTTCCTTCAATTATGCCCCTCTCTGTCACCTGCATTATAACTATGTATTTCTCATTCCGGAATTGGCGATTGCCATTACGGAACAATGTAAGCCGCATTGAGCCTGCTTTTAGTGGGAAAGTGCGGGATACAAATATAATAAATAAATAATAATCAATCCATGTTTTGATTCTAGAGTTTGCCTTACCTAGGTGGGGCACCCAGTAGCCTATTTTCCTTTACAATGGTCAGTCGTCATGCCGAAAGCTAGCCGGTGAGGTTCTATCATTGTCTAATCTACTGAGAAACAGAACATGACTGTACTTGGAGTCTTGTCAAAATCAGTGTTTCAATGCAGTGAGTTGAATGACAAAATAATGTTTGTATTTCCGTTGTGCCCTATGTTGTCTGAAAGTTGGACACCTAAATGCGTGAGTGGTGTTTCGAATGCAATGCAATAGCTGGTCTTTGTTATCAAAAATTGAACCCTTAAAAAAAAAACCCAGTTGCTAGCTAATCAACATTTCAACTGTACCATTTTTAAGCAATTTAAGAATTTGTAAACGTAGCATCAAAACTGAGTAGGTAATTTTCTTATCATTCACCACCCAAAAATGATGCAGACAAATATATATTTATCCATTTTCAGAATCAGACTGCCTGCATTAGGTCAGTGCATTATAAGTCAAGGATGATATTGATTGAGTACACAAGTATCCCAGAAATTAGAATTGTAATTGGTAGATTTCTGAATGCCAGTTTCCAAGTTTAGCAAATGTGAAAGTTAAATGAGCATAATGCAGTCTCATCCTCTGCCCTCCCCCTCCCCCCATCAGCCATCTTTCTCCTCTCCTGGGAGTTCCTTTCACTGCAGTACCCACTGCAGTTACTTACATCATGCAGTTCACGAACGCACTGTAGGTATCGAGGTTCCTTCTCAAAGCCACCTATCTGACAAATCGAGTAAAATAGCTCAGCTGGGTACCTGGTCAAAATGGCCCTGACAAAAAAAAGCTCCCGACATAATAGCCCCTGACATAACAGCCACTGTCAAAACGTCCTGCCCACAATATAGCCCTTGACAAATTAGCCCCCTGAAAAAAGGGCCCGATCAGGCTGCCCAGAATATGGCACCAGATTTTTTTCAAGGGGGCTACTTTGTCAAGGGCTATTTTGTTACCAGGCTGTTTTGTCAGGGCTTTTTTTGTCGGGGCTATTTTGTCAGGGCTATTATGTCGGAGTGCCGCTCGGCTGAAACTGCCTTACTGCCTGGCTAAAAGTACACAGGGATGTCTCCAATGTGCACACTTTTTTGCTGGGTGAAAAGAGATGTTCAGGCAGCATGTTTAGGTCAGGGGAGGAAAACAGCTTGCCTACTAGAGATTTTCAAAAATACATATATAATTCCCTCCCACCTCCCACAAATAGTAGATGCAATATACACGCTTATTACATGCACTTTATGCCAGCTAATTTTCAAAGAGACATTAGCTTTTTGAAAATTAGGTAGTTCTCTTGAAAATGTGTTGCAAGTGTATGCAGGAAAGGTATTTATTTATTTGTTACATTTGTATCCCACATTTCCCCGCATATTAGTAGGCTCAATGTGGCTTACAAAGTCCGGAGAGGTGAGTATAGGCTCCGGTGGATAAGTTCAGAGTAGAAGTACAACTATGCAGGCTTTTTGAAAATGGCCCCCTTTCTGTATTCTACCTGTGAAAATGACCATGAGGGGCATAATCGAACGAAAACGTCTATCTCCATGGGCGTTTATCTCGGAGAACGGGTCCGTGAAGGGGCGGACCGAACCGTATTTTCGCAAAAAATAGACGTCCATGTTTTATTCGACAATTTGTGAGCTGGGCGTTTTTGTTTTTCAGTGATAATGGAAAATGAAAGCGCCCAGCTCAAAAACGAATAAATCCAAGGCATTAGTTCGTGGGAGGGGCCAGGATTCGTAGTGCACTGGTCCCCCTCACATGCCAGGACACCAACCGGGCACCCTAGGGGGCACTTTTACAAAAACAAAAAAAAAGGTAAAAGAGCTCCCAGGTGCATAGCACCCTTCCCTTGTGTGTTGAGCCCCCCAAATCCCCCTCAAAACCCACTGCCCACAAGTCTACACCATTACTATAGCCCTAAGGGGTGAAGGGGGCACCTACATGTGGGTACAGTGGGTTTGGGGGGTTGGACGACTAATAAGCATTAAGCAGCACAAGTGTAACAGGTGGTGGGGGGGGATGGGCCTGGGTCCACCTGCCTGAAGTCCACTGCACCCCCTAACAACTGCTCCAGGGACCTGCATACTGCTGCCAGGGAGGTGGGTATGACATTTGAGGGTGAACATAAAAAGTTGTGAAACATCATTTTTTGTGGTGGGAGGGGGTTAGTGACCACTGGGGGAGTCAGGGGAGGTCATCCCCGATTCCCTCTGGTGGTAATCTGGTCATTTAGGGCACTTTTTGGGGCCTTATTCGTGAAAAAACAGGGTCCAGGAAAAGTGCCCTAAATTCTAGCTACAAACGCATACTTTTTTTCCATTATCGGCGAAAGGCGCCCATCTCTGTAAGGGTGATAACCATGCCCCAGTCCCGCCTTCACCACGCCTCCGACACACCCCCGTCAACTTTGTACGCTTCCGCGATGGAGTGCAGTTGAAAACGTCCAAGTTCGACTTTCGATTATACCGCGTTATTCGTTTTTGTGAGATAAACGTCCATCTCCCGATTTAGGTCGGAACTTGGGCGCTTTTCTCGTTCGATTATAAGCAGGCATGTGTGCATTAGCATGGGTGACAGCTCACCATGGGAAGAATGGGAAACAGCGAAGGAAAAACGTCCTTCTACCATTGCAAGACTTACTGTCTCATGGAAGAGCACCGGGCCAAACAAAACACATGTTTACAAGCATAACCAACATAAGCATTACAAACAAAAGTTATTCTATCCTTAGAAGGTGACAGGAGTATCTGTCAATTGCATTAAACAGGAAACAGCAGAGCGTGGGGGTTTCTGGACTGAATAGAAAAGTTATTCTTTGGAGATTTTCTTTTGGCTGAACTCCAACACATGCCCATACTTCAGTACCTGCCCTGTATTTGCTCACCCTAACAATAAAACAATTGTTTTGTGCCAATAGGCCTGTTAGACTGGTTCAGTATCTTAAAAACTGCAGCTCACGTGGAGGGGCATAATTGAACGAAAACGTCTATCTCCATGGGCGTTTATCTCCGAGAACGGGTCCGTGAAGGGGCGGACCAAACCGTATTTTCGAAAACAAATAGACGTCCATGTTTTATTCGACAATTTGTGAGCTGGGCGTTTTTCTTATTCAGTGATAAGCTCAAAAACGAATAAATCCAAGGCATTTGTTCGTGGGAGGGGCCAGGAGTCGTAGTGCACTGGTCCCCCTCACATGCCAGGACACCAACCGGGCACCCTAGGGGGCACTTTTACAAAAACAAAAAAAAAAGGTAAAAGAGCTCCCAGGTGCATAGCACCCTTCCCTTGTGTGTTGAGCCCCCCAAATCCCCCTCAAAACCCACTGCCCACAAGTCTACACCATTACTATAGCCCTAAGGGGTGAAGGGGGCACCTACTGTGGGTACAGTGGGTTTGGGGGGGTTGTACGACTAAGCATTAAGCAGCACAATTGGGGGGGGGGGATGGGCCTGGGTCCACCTGCCTGAAGTCCACTGCACCCCCTAATAACTGCTCCAGGGACCTGCATACTGCTGCCAGGGAGGTGGGTATGACATTTGAGGGTGAAAATAAACAGTTGTGAAACGGCATATTTTGTGGTGGGAGGGGGTTTGTGACCACTGGGGGAGTCAGGGGAGGTCATCCCCGATTCCCTCCAGTGGTTATCTGGTCATTTAGGGCACTTTTTGGGGCCTTATTCGTGGAAAAACAGGGTCCAGGAAAAGTGCATATTTGTTTCCCATTATCGGCGAAAGGCGCCCATCTCTGATCGGCCGATAACCACGCCCCAGTTCCGCCTTCACCACGCCTTCGACACGCCCCCGTCAACTTTGTACGCTTCCGCGATGGAGTGCAGTTGAAAACGTCCAAGTTCGGCTTTCGATTATACCGCGTTATTCGTTTTTGGGAGATAAACGCCTATCTCCCGATTTAGGTCGCAATATAGGCGTTTTTGTCTTTCGATTATAAGCTGGATAGTACAGCTCAGTTAGCAAGAGCACTCTCATCCGTCCCACCCCCCACATTGGCACCAAGTTAACCGAACCCATAGTTCAAGCACATAGAAGTCGATAAAGGTGAGCCGGTTGATGTAGTGAACCCAGATTTTCAGAAAGCTTTTGACAAAGTTCCTCATGAGAAGACTCCTTAGAAAATTAAAAAGTCATGGGATAGGAGGCAATGTTTTATTGTGGATTAGGAATTGGTTATTGGACTGAAAAGAGGATAAGGTCAAATGGCCATTTCTCTCAATGGAGAAGGGTGAATAGTGGAGTGCCACAGGGGTCAGTACTGGGACTGGTGCTATGTAACATATTTATAAATGATCTGGCAATTGGAAGGACAATTGAGGTGATTACATTTGCAGATGATACAAAATTATTCAAGGTTGTTAAAACACATGAGGACTGTGAAATATTTCAGGAAGGCCTTAGGGTACAGAGGTGTGGTAGCCGTGTGAGTCCACTTTTAAAGGTAATCAATAGAAATAAAACAAAATAAAACATGGAAAAGAAAATAAGATGATACCTTTTTTATTTTATTTTAATACGTTTCTTGATTAGCTTTCGAAGGTTGCCCTTCGTCATCAGATCGGAAATAAGCAAATGTTGGTAGATAACAGTATATCTAAGTGAAACATCAAAGCATTTCAGTGACAGTCTAACAGGATGGGGGTGGATAGGTGAGAGACAGGAAGAGTGGGGTGAATGAGGGACAGGGAGATATGCATGGAAACAGGAGGGTGACAAAGCAGTACAATTCTATGGTTTATAATGGGCTAGAAAACTCAGATCTTTGTTAAGTCCTGCCTGGTGGGTGCCAAAATATTTAATCATTCTGACTTCAAAGGTCTTACGTTCCTGTATTGTTTTAAAGTTCCCTTTTAGGATTCTTACCATGAAATCACTGGTACAGTGTTCTGGTTTTGTAAAGTGCTGCCCCACAGGGGTGACATCCTTATTGGTACTGGCATTTTTCATATGGTGTCTATGTAAATTAAATCTCTTCTTTAGCATCTGACTGGTTTCTCCAATGTAGCAGCCTTCGTTGCATTTTTTACACTGAATGATATATACCACATTGGAAGATGAGCACGTGAAAGATTCCTTAATGTTGACTATTTTTCCTTTGTGAATGACCGTGGGGTCCTGTGAAATTGAAAGACTGGGCATCCAAATGGCAGATGAAATTTAATGTGGACAAATGCGAAGTGATGCACATTGGGAAGAACAATCCAACTCATAGTTACCTGATGCTAGGGTCCACCTTGGCGGTCAGCACCCAAGAAAAAGATCTAGGTATCATTGTAAAACCCTGACCGAAACATGGACATTTTGTAATATCTGTGCATGCTTGTGAGCGGGTATAAAATCTATAAAGTTGGAATTTTTTCCTCATATACATGTAACCCCAGGTTGGGTAAGATCATCAGTTGGGCTACATAATATATTTTTTATTTGGACTAATTTGAGGACAAAGCTGGAGCTACCAATGCTAGGAGGCTGACTGACACAGCATCCATTCATTCCACTCTGTTTCTCAGGCAATAAATGGAAGTGGGACTTGATATATCACCTTTCTGAGTTGTTGTTGTTTTTTTTTTTTTTTTTGCAACTACATTCAAAGCAGTTTACATATATTCAGGTACTTATTTTGTACCAGGGGCAATGGAGGGTTAAGTGACTTGCCCAGAGTCACAAAGAGATGCAGTGGGAATTGAACTCAGTTCCCCAGAATCAGAGTCCGCTGCACTAACCACTAGGCTACTCCTCCACTAGCAATGTTCCATGTAGAAGCCTGCCCTTGAGAATCAGCAATGCGGCCGCGCAGGCTTCTGTTTCTGTGAGTCTGACGTCCTGCACGTACATGCAGGACGTCAGGCTCACAGAAACAGAAGCCTGCGTGGCTGTGTTGCTGATCTGCAAGGGCAGGCTTCTACATGGAATGTTGCTAGTGGAATAGCAACATTAACATTCCATGTAGAATCTCAAATAGTAGCAACATTCCATGTAGAATCTCAAATAGGGAAAGGGAAATGGGACTTGATATACTGCCTTTCTGAGGTTTTTGCAACTACATTCAAAGCGGCTTACATATATTCAGGTACTTATTTTGTACCAGGGGCAATGAAGGGTTAAGTGACTTGCCCAGAGTCACAAGGAGCTGCAGTGGGAATTGAACTCAGTTCCCCAGGATCAAAGTCCACTGCACTAACCACTAGGCAACTCCTCCACTCCACACAGAGGTCCACACAGTAAGGGTAGCTTCAAACTGTGAAGAGTTTACTGCAGGGCTGTCCAACCTCAGCCCTTGCCAGATTGGGTTTTCAGTATTTCCCCAATGAATATGCATAAGATCTATTTGCATACAATGGAGGCAGTGTATGCAAATAGATCTCATCCATATTCATTGGGGAAATCCTGAAAACCCGACTGGATTGCAGCCCTTAAGGACCGAGGTTGGACAACCCTGGTTTACCGCAACTTGGATAGTCAACAGGTTTAATGTATCCAACAACTATTTACAATTCCTTGTATATTCCACTAAAATAGTTAACATGAGAAGTAACACTTACAATTCCTGGATAATATTCTTCCTTATTTCCCTTATATATTTGCATTAGTGGGTCTTTCCAGAGGGAAATCTAGAGCACTGGTTCCCAAACCTAGTCCTGGAGGCCCCCAGCCAGTCAGGTTTCAGGATACCCACAATGAATATTCATGAAAGAAAGTTGTATGCAGTGCCTTCTCTTCATGCAAATCTATCTCATGAATATTCATTGTGGATATCCTGAAAACCTGACTGGCAAGAGGTACTCCAGGACTGGACTTGGGAAACACTAATCTAGAGGATAGACTTGTATTTATCTTGAGTGCAGTTCTTCTCCAGCTGGATTATTTAGCACCTCTTGTCTCGCTACTACTACTACTACTACTTAACATTTCTAGAGCGCTACTAGGGTTACGCAGCGCTGTACAATTTAACAAAGAGAGACAGTCCCTGCTCAAAGAGCTTACAATCTAATAGACAAGTGAACGGTCGGTCCGATAGGGGCAGTCAAATTGGGGCATTCTGGATTCACTGAACGGTAAGGGTTAGGTGCCGAACGCAGCATTGAAGAGGTGGGCTTTAAGCAAAGACTTGAAGACGGGCAGGGAGGGGGCTTGGCGTAAGGGTTCAGGAAGGTTGTTCCAAGCATAGGGTGAGGCGAGGCAGAATGAGCGGAGCCTGGAGTTGGCGGTGGTGGAGAAGGGTACTGAGAGGAGGGATTTATCCTGTGAACGGAGGTTACGGGCGGGAACGTAAGGGGAGATGAGGGTAGAGAGGTAGTGAGGGGCAGCAGACTGAGTGCATTTGTAGGTAAGAAGGAGAAGCTTGAATTGAATGCGGTATCTGATCGGAAGCCAGTGAAGTGACCTGAGGAGAGGGGTGATATGAGTATATCGGTTTCTGGCGGAATATGAGACGTGCAGCAGAGTTCTGAACAGACTGAAGGGGGGATAGATGGCTAAGTGGGAGGCCGGTGAGGAGTAAGTTGCAGTAGTCCAGGCGAGAGGTAATGAGAGCGTGGACGAGAGTTCGGGTGGTGTGTTCAGAGAGGAAAGGGCGAATTTTGCTGATGTTAAAGAGGAAGAAGCGACAGGTCTTGGCTATCTGCTGGATATGCGCAGAGAAGGAGAGAGAGGAGTCAAAGATGACTCCGAGGTTGCGGGCAGATGAGACGGGGAGGATGAGGGTGTTATCAACTGAGATAGAAAGTGGAGGAAGAGGAGAAGTGGGTTTTGGTGGAAAGACGATAAGCTCGGTCTTGGACATGTTCAGTTTCAGGTGGCGGTTGGACATCCAGGCAGCAATGTCGGATAAGCAGGCCGATACCTTTGCCTGGGTCTCCGCGGTGATGTCTGGTGTGGAGAGATACAGTTGGGTGTCATCAGCATAGAGATGATACTGGAAACCATGAGATGAGATCAGGGAGCCCAGGGAAGAGGTGTAGATTGAGAAGAGAAGGGGTCCAAGGACCGATCCCTGGGGAACACCAACAGATAAGGGGATGGGGGTGGAGGAAGATCCATGAGAGTGAACTTTGAAGGTGCGGTGGGAGAGATAGGAGGAGAACCAGGAGAGGACAGAGCCCTGGAACCCAAATGAGGACAGTGTGGCAAGAAGTAAGTCATGATTGACAGTGTCAAAAGCGGCGGATAGATCCAGGAGGATGAGGATGGAGTAGTGGCCTCTGGATTTGGCAAGGAACAGGTCATTACAGACTTTAGAAAGTGCTGTTTCTGTCGAGTGAAGAGGGCGAAAACCGGATTGAAGTGGATCAAGGATGGCATGAGAGGAGAGAAAATCAAGGCAGCGGCTGTGGACTGCGCGCTCAAGTGTCTTGGAGAGGAAGGGTAGGAGGGAGATGGGGCGGTAGTTGGAGGGACAGGTAGGGTCTAGTGATGGTTTTTTGAGGAGGGGCGTGACTACAGCATGCTTGAAGGTGTCGGGGACAGTTGCAGTGGAGAGAGAGAGGTTGAGGATATGACAGATGGAGGGGGTGATAGTAGGAGAGATGGTGTTAAGTAAGTTGGTAGGGATGGGATCAGAGGAACAAGTGGTGCATTTTGAGGAGGAAAGAAGGCGGGCGGTTTCCTCCTCGGAGATATCAGGAAAGGAGGAGAAGGAGGTCTGGGTTGGTTGGTTGAGGGAGAGGGTTGAAGGGTGAAGAGGAGGAGGTGGCTTGGTAGTGAACTCAAGGTTGATCTTTTGCACCTTGTCGCGGAAGTAGTCAGCCAGTGATTGAGGAGAGAGTGACGGGGGGGTGGGAGCGGAGGGCACTTTGAGGAGGGAGTTAAGGGTGGCGAAGAGACGACGAGGGTTAGAGCTGAGAGAATTAGTCAATTGGGTGTAATAGTCCTGTTTGGCAAGGAATAGTGAGGACTGGAAGGAGGATAGCATGAATTTGTAGTGAAGGAAATCTGAATGGGTGCGAGATTTCCTCCAGAGGCGTTCAGCAGATCGGGCGCAGGAGCGAAGGTAACAGATGCAAGGGGTCAGCCAGGGCTGGGGATTAGTACGCCTTGTGGGACGGGAGGTGGATGGTGCAAGGGTGTCCAGAGCAGAGGAGAGAGTGGCATTGTAAGCAGAGACAGCCTCGTCAACAGACTCGGAGGACATGATGGAGGGGAGGAGATTAGAAATACTAGATGATAAGGTGGGAGGGTCAATAATCTGGAGATTCCTGGAAGTAGTGGTTAATGTTGGGCGGGGCTGAGGGGGAGGGTGAAGAAGTGTGAAGGTGATCAGGTGATGATCAGAGACAGGAAGAGCTGAGGTGTGGAAATTGGAGGGTGAGCCGGAAGAGGAGAGGACGAGGTCAAGGCAATGGCCATCACGGTGAGTAGGGGTGGTGGAACATAGCTGGAGGTTGAAGGAGGATGTTAGAGTGAGGAACTGAGAAGCGTGAGAGTTGGACAGGTCATCAACGTGTATGTTGAAGTCTCCGAGAATGAGGGATGGAGATGAGGGTTCAATAAAAACAGAAAGCCAGGCATCGAAGTCGGTGAGGAAGGAAGGGAGGGATTTATCAGGGGGGCGGTAAATGACTGCCACTCTGAGTGGCAACGGGTAGAATAGACGGATGGAGTGGACTTCAAAGGATGAGAAGCAGTGAGACTGTGGTAGGAGGAGGGGTTGGAAGCTACAGGAGGGCGAGAGTAGTAACCCGACGCCTCCTCCACGGCCAACTAGGCGGGGAGTATGGGAGAAGAGATAGCCTCCATGGCATAGAGCCGCAACTGAGGCAGAGTCATCAGGGGAGAGCCAGGTTTCAGTTAGGGCAAGCAGGTGAAGGGAATGAGAGATGAAGAGATCGTGGGTGAAGGGAAGTTTGTTGCAGACCGAGTGGGCATTCCACAGTGCACATGAGAAGGGGAGGGAAGAGGGGGGAGGAGGGGAATAGATATGAGATTGGAGACATCCCGGAAACGTTTGCATGGATAGGACGAGGACAGGTGTGGGGGACCTGGATTGGGATTGATGTCTCCTGCGGATAGCAGGAGGAGGAGCAAGAGAGTGCGGAGGAGGGTGGGGGAGGTAGGGCGACGAAGGCGACGAAGACGGGATGCGCTTAGGAGGAATGGGGATGGGTTAATGGCAGGAAGGAAGTGTTGAAGGTTGAGAGCTAGGAAGGAGGAGGGGGACAGGAGAGATGGTGAGGTGGTGAGGGACGGGGGTGAGTAGGGTATTGCAGTAGTGAGCAAGATGGGAGAGGACATGGGTGGGCAGTGAGTTCCAGTGGTAGACAGCGGTAGGGGGAGGGGAAAAGATTAGGAAGGGACAGGGCAAGGAAGAGAATGTGTAAAGGGGCCATAAGTAGTAACTGAGGTGTTACGGGTATATATGTAGTGACTGAGGTGTTAAGCAATAGATAGAACGGCAGAGCTGGATTAGAGGCTTATAACTGGAATGGTAGGCAGCAGGCAGGTAGGCACTGCCCAGTAAGAACAAGTCACACCCACTATGTTTGAAAAATGTGGGAGGAAGGAGGTGAAGAGCCTGAACACAGAGACAGAGCAGTTATCTGCAGGCAGATTAGGTTGCTTGGGAGGGTATATAAGAACTATCACCCTAGGGGTGGGTGGGTAGAGGGGTGGGTGGGAGGGATCTAAGTCTAAAATGTACAGACAGAGCTGCAGCACAGCCAGTTAATCTGTAAAAAAGGTGGATTTCTCAAGAAAAACTGGTATAGAAGGCTGCCCCTCTAACAGAGAATCAGGTCACACCCACTAAGTTTGAATTTGTGGGGGAGATTCAGAGACAGAGCTGCTAAGTCTAAAATGTACAGACAGAGCTGCAGCACAGCCAGTTAATCTGTAAAAAAGGTGGATTTCTCAAGAAAAACTGGTATAGAAGGCTGCCCCTCTAACAGAGAATCAGGTCACACCCACTAAGTTTGAATTTGTGGGGGAGATTCAGAGACAGAGCTGCTAAGTCTAAAATGTACAGACAGAGCTGCAGCACAGCCAGTTAATCTGTAAAAAAGGTGGATTTCTCAAGAAAAACTGGTATAGAAGGCTGCCCCTCTAACAGAGAATCAGGTCACACCCACTAAGTTTGAATTTGTGGGGGAGATTCAGAGACAGAGCTGCTAAGTCTAAAATGTACAGACAGAGCTGCAGCACAGCCAGTTAATCTGTAAAAAAGGTGGATTTCTCAAGAAAAACTGGTATAGAAGGCTGCCCCTCTAACAGAGAATCAGGTCACACCCACTAAGTTTGAATTTGTGGGGGAGATTCAGAGACAGAGCTGCTAAGTCTAAAATGTACAGACAGAGCTGCAGCACAGCCAGTTAATCTGTAAAAAAGGTGGATTTCTCAAGAAAAACTGGTATAGAAGGCTGCCCCTCTAACAGAGAATCAGGTCACACCCACTAAGTTTGAATTTGTGGGGGAGATTCAGAGACAGAGCTGCTAAGTCTAAAATGTACAGACAGAGCTGCAGCACAGCCAGTTAATCTGTAAAAAAGGTGGATTTCTCAAGAAAAACTGGTATAGAAGGCTGCCCCTCTAACAGAGAATCAGGTCACACCCACTAAGTTTGAATTTGTGGGGGAGATTCAGAGACAGAGCTGCTAAGTCTAAAATGTACAGACAGAGCTGCAGCACAGCCAGTTAATCTGTAAAAAAGGTGGATTTCTCAAGAAAAACTGGTATAGAAGGCTGCCCCTCTAACAGAGAATCAGGTCACACCCACTAAGTTTGAATTTGTGGGGGAGATTCAGAGACAGAGCTGCTAAGTCTAAAATGTACAGACAGAGCTGCAGCACAGCCAGTTAATCTGTAAAAAAGGTGGATTTCTCAAGAAAAACTGGTATAGAAGGCTGCCCCTCTAACAGAGAATCAGGTCACACCCACTAAGTTTGAATTTGTGGGGGAGATTCAGAGACAGAGCTGCTAAGTCTAAAATGTACAGACAGAGCTGCAGCACAGCCAGTTAATCTGTAAAAAAGGTGGATTTCTCAAGAAAAACTGGTATAGAAGGCTGCCCCTCTAACAGAGAATCAGGTCACCACCCACTAAGTTTGAATTTGTGGGGGAGATTCAGAGACAGAGCTGCTAAGTCTAAAATGTACAGACAGAGCTGCAGCACAGCCAGTTAATCTGTAAAAAAGGTGGATTTCTCAAGAAAAACTGGTATAGAAGGCTGCCCTCTAACAGAGAATCAGGTCACACCCACTAAGTTTGAATTTGTGGGGGAGATTCAGAGACAGAGCTGCTAAGTCTAAAATGTACAGACAGAGCTGCAGCACAGCCAGTTAATCTGTAAAAAAGGTGGATTTCTCAAGAAAAACTGGTATAGAAGGCTGCCCCTCTAACAGAGAATCAGGTCACACCCACTAAGTTTGAATTTGTGGGGGAGATTCAGAGACAGAGCTGCTAAGTCTAAAATGTACAGACAGAGCTGCAGCACAGCCAGTTAATCTGTAAAAAAGGTGGATTTCTCAAGAAAAACTGGTATAGAAGGCTGCCCCTCTAACAGAGAATCAGGTCACACCCACTAAGTTTGAATTTGTGGGGGAGATTCAGAGACAGAGCTGCTAAGTCTAAAATGTACAGACAGAGCTGCAGCACAGCCAGTTAATCTGTAAAAAAGGTGGATTTCTCAAGAAAAACTGGTATAGAAGGCTGCCCCTCTAACAGAGAATCAGGTCACACCCACTAAGTTTGAATTTGTGGGGGAGATTCAGAGACAGAGCTGCTAAGTCTAAAATGTACAGACAGAGCTGCAGCACAGCCAGTTAATCTGTAAAAAAGGTGGATTTCTCAAGAAAAACTGGTATAGAAGGCTGCCCCTCTAACAGAGAATCAGGTCACACCCACTAAGTTTGAATTTGTGGGGGAGATTCAGAGACAGAGCTGCTAAGTCTAAAATGTACAGACAGAGCTGCAGCACAGCCAGTTAATCTGTAAAAAAGGTGGATTTCTCAAGAAAAACTGGTATAGAAGGCTGCCCCTCTAACAGAGAATCAGGTCACACCCACTAAGTTTGAATTTGTGGGGGAGATTCAGAGACAGAGCTGCTAAGTCTAAAATGTACAGACAGAGCTGCAGCACAGCCAGTTAATCTGCTCCCTTCCTTCTCCTCTCAGGCAGTGTTGGAGGCCAGGTTCCCGGGTACTGTGCTCTAAAATGACACCTAGAATTTTTGTGCTGGATGATTGAGGAATAGCCAGTTGTCCCAAGAAGGATGGACCTTCTTCCCCATGTACCATACCTTTTATAATGCCAATACTAAGCTCATTTTCATAATTCTTGGGCCGGCCCTTCAAATCTTGCCATGTATGAGTAGGCCTTGAAGTTTTGAAAATGTTGTCTAGGCATTACAGAGGGAGCATATGTTAAGCAGGTGATGTGGCTGAAACAGGATTTTGGAAGCGATGCTGAAGGAAAGGATAGTGAAGTTGCAAGATCCAAGACAACATGGTTTTACGAAAGGGAAATCGTACCAAATGAATCTCATTGAATTGTTTGACTGGGTGACCAGAGAATTGAATCAGAAACGTGCTATAGATGTAATCTACTTAGATTTCAGCAAAGCTTTTGACTTGGTTCCCCACAGGAGGCTCTTGAATAAACTTGACAGGCTGAAGATAGGACCCAATGTGGTGAACTGGATTAGGAACTGGTTGACGGACAGACGCCAGAGGGTGGTGGTTAATGGAATTCACTTGGATGAGGGAAAGGTGAGTAGTGGAGTGCCTCAGGGATCGGTGCTGGGGCCGATTCTGTTCAATATATTTGTGAGTGACATTGCCGAAGGGTTAGAAGGTAAAGTTTGCCTTTTTGCAGATGACATCAAGACTTGTAACAGAGTGGACACCCCGGAGGGAGTGGAAAACATGAAAAAGGATCTTCAGAAGCTAGAAGAATGGTCTAATGTTTAGCAATTAAAATTCAATGCAAAGTGATGCACTTAGGGAGTAGAAATCCATGGGAGATGTATTTGTTAGGCGGTGAGAGTCTGATATGTACAGACGGGGAGAGAGATCTTGGGGTGATAGTATCTGAGGAGCTGAAGGCGACGAAACAGTGTGCCAAGGCGGTGGCTGTAGCCAGAAGGTTGCTAGGCTGTATAGACAAAGGTGTGACCAGCAGAAGAAAGGAGGTATTCTTGATGCCCATGTACAAGTCGTTGGTGAGGCCCCACCTGGAGTATTGTGTTCAGTTTTGGAGGCCGTATCTTGCTAAGGATGTAAAAAGAATTGAAGCGGTGCAAAGAAAAGCTACAAAAATTGTATGGGATTTGCATTACAAGACATATGAGGAGAGACTTGCTGACCTGAACATGTATACCCTGGAGGAAAGGAGACACAGGGGTGATATGATACAGACGTTCAAATATTTGAAAGGTATTAATCTGCAAACAAACCTTTTCCGGAGATGGCAAGGCAGTAGAACTAGAGGACATGAAATGAGGTTGAAGAGGGGGCAAATTCAAGAAAAATGGCAGGAAGTATTTTTTGATGGAGAGAGTGGTGGATACTTGGAATGCCCACCCGCGGGAGGTGGTGGAGATGAAAACGGTAACGGAATTCAAAAATGCGTGGGATAAACATAAAGGAATCCTGTTCAGAAGGAATGGATCCTCAGAAGCTTAGCGGAGAGTGGGTGGCAGCACCGGTGGTTGGAAGGCGGGGCTAGTGGTTGGGAGACGGGGCTAGTGCTGGGCAGACTTCTACGGTCTGTGCCCTGAAAATGACAGATACAAATCAAGGTCGGGTATACATATAAAGTAGCACATATAAGTTTATCTTATTGGGCAGACTGGATGGACCGTACAGGTCTTTCTTTGCCGTCATCTACTATGTTACTATGTAGATGGAAGGACCAGGATTTTATTTTCCCTTTCCCTCTTCCCCCAATATAGAAAATTTTCCTGGTTGGGGGGGGGGGGGGGTCATCTTACCTGGAGGCCGGATAGATGTTTCAGAATTTTGATGGCTCCTCACTCTCCCCCCAGAGAATGCAGAGTTTGGTTTAGGGGGAAACGTCCCTCTGAATGTTGAGATCAACATGTGAACATCTCTTTAGGAGATGCTGCAGATCTTGGTTTGATTTGATGATTTTTGCCAACTCCTAATCTAGGGCCTTCTCAATCTTGTCTGGGGAAGTCTGGGTTTAGTTTTGTTCTTTCCCTTTTGACTGGGTCTAAAAGGAAGTGATCAGAACCTTTTTTGGAGCCCCATGCAATAAGACCTTTCCTCACTCCCTTTTTGAGGGTTCCTCTGGTTGTAGGACTTGATATGATCAAGCCTCATGAATAGGAAGAATATGTATTGCAAAACTGGTATCATCTGTTCATTACAGTGAAGCTTATAAAACAACATGAGCCGTCTTACCTCCAAGTTCACACTGGAAATAAACATCTGGACAGTCTGTCTCACATCCAGCAAATGACCCACTTAGGCAGATACCTAGCATAGCAACCTCTAGGGGGCAGCAAAGAGACATCAAAGCAAAGCAAGACATTTTGACAAACATCTACCTGTAGCGAAGCTGAGCAATCTTCAGATAGCCCACTTACTTGAGTAAATTGCTTTTGCAAATTGCCCTAATTATGAATGTACTGTATATCTGAAAAATAGTTTAATAGTTAAAATTAGAAGTTCATGTTCAATTATTCGTTGTTACAGGCTCATTCTGGGAAGGATGCTGTTGGAGTGATTATGACTGTTCTTTTACGTTATTAGCAAGTTCTCGGTTGTGAAACTGGGGGCTTGAAAGTTAATTGAAAGGGGTGCAAATCTGAAGTTTTTTTCCAGGGGCCCTAATACCATTGTACTGTTGGAATGAGACTATTTGTAAGCAGTGTTTGATGGCTTTTACAGACCTGAACATATAAAATAAGAAGAAAACGCTTCCAAATAGCAGATACACATCTTTGGGAGGGCAGAGCCATCAAGTGTATGTTGGGTGGTAAGGTTGCACAGAAGAATAAAAGTTAGCATTGACATTCATCTCCAGGGCCGGTCTTAGCAATTGCGGGGCCTTGTGCAAACCAGTTTGGTGGGGGCCCCTGCCCCTACCTAGCCCTGCCCCTTGTTGACAAGATGTGTTTTAAAATTTTTTATTTCAAATAAAAACAAATCAAGCAAAACTTTTACAGAAAAACTAATTCAAATAAGCACAATACTATCATAGGAAACCTTTGGGTTTAAAAAGCAAAACCATGTGCATGTAAGGACTGAATAAATGAATGAAAACAAATGTCCTTAATATGTAATACTTGGTAGCAATAATGAAACAGTGATTGAATATTCACATAGCAAGCAACCTGAGTCAACAGATTTATAAGTACATATAAGTATTGCCATACTGGGACAGACCAAAGGTCCATCAAACCCAGCATCCCGTTTCCAACAGTGGCTAGACTTGAACATGGCTGCTAATAGTGTGCTGAACTGGACAATGTTGGCACATTTAGACCGACTCTGGACAGTTCTGCACGAAGGAACCCCCTTATTAATCAATACCTTCTCTATGAAATATAGTAGTAATAAAAAAAAGGCAAGTGCATTTTTATAATATACCACTGCATTCCACAAAGCAAAAGGAGCAAGTTCCCATGTGCCATCTTTTTTTTCTTTTGATGTAGTCATAGGAAAAAAAGATGTTAAATGCTCAACCTAATTAATGATTTTTTAAACTGTACTTATAAATAGTAAGTCTGATTGTTAAGCACCTGATACTCATAATGTCTGTTTTGGTGGCCCTTTACTAGGTGAAAACATCAGACTAGAGTGAGTCCCTGTAACCAGCCCCTCCAAATGACTCAATGATTACGATTTAGAACTAATTAGATAAAGCCAATACTTCCTCTGTGTACATCCGTATACTACACAAGCCAGCATCAATTTACGGATCCAGCTTCTCCTATATAAGCACGCAACTATGGAACGCATTACTGAAAGCCATAAAGACAACGCAGGATCACCTCAATTTCCGGAAATCACTAAAGACCGATCTGTTCGAAAAGGCATACACTACTGATCCAACTTAAGTAACTGAACTCAGCAACACAACGAAGCCATAACCTGCAATGAACAATATATCACTCTACTTCTCTTGATTCTCTAACGTTCTGTAACAACATCACTCTGTATTTGTTTCATCACCGGAGGTGGCTAACACCTCACGGTACTATGTAAGCCACTTTGAGCCTGCAAAAAGGTGGGAAAATGTGGGGTACAAATGCAACAAATAAATAAATAAATAAATAAAATATAAGTGAGGTACAATAAAACTGCTATCAACAATAAAGAATGACAATGTGAATACAGCAGCTCATAGATTTGCTTGGTTTGGATAAGGGGAAGAGGAGTGCACGGAGGAGAGGGAAAGAAAGACCAACCTCATGGGCTTCAGCGGCCGTCTCAATCTAACTGCCTTCAGCTCTCTCCTACTCGCTCCCTTAGTTACATAAGTACATACATATTGCCATGCTGGGACAGACTGCTAACTGCTTTTACTACATTCTACATTCTCTGGTAACGAATTCCAGAGAATATCCAGCAGATAGTCAAGACCTGTCGTGTCTTCCTCTATAACATTAGCAAAATTCGCCCTTTCCTCTCTGAGCACACCACCCAAACTCTCATCCACTCTCTCATTACCTCTCACCTTGACTACTGCAACCTACTCCTCACTGGCCTCCCACTTAGCCATCTATCCCCCCTTCAGTCCGTTCAGAACTCGGCTGCACGTCTTACCTTCCGCCTGGACCGATATACTCACATCTCCCCTCTCCTCAAGTCACTTCACTGGCTTCCGATCAGGTACCGCATACATTTCAAGCTTCTCATACTAACCTACAAATGCACTCGGTCTGCAGCCCCTCCTTACCTCTCTACCTTCATCTCCCCTTACGTTCCTACCCGTAACCTCCGCTCTCAAGACAAATCCCTCCTCTCAGTCCCCTTCTCCACCACCGCCAACTTCAGGCTCCGCCCTTTCTGCCTCACCTCACCCCATGCTTGGAATAAACTCCCTGAGCCCATACGCCAGGCCCCCTCCCTGCCCATCTTCAAATCCTTGCTCAAAGCCCACCTCTTCAATGTCGCCTTCGGCACCTAACCACTTTACCTCTATTCAGGAAATCTTGACTGCCCCAACTTGACATTTCGTCCTTTAGATTGTAAGCTCCTTCGAGCAGGGACTGTCCTCTTTTGTTAAACTGTACAGCACTGCGTAACCCTAGTAGCACTCTAGAAATGTTAAGTAGTAGTAGTAGTAGTTTAATTACACATTGAGTGAAGAAAAAGTTTCTCTGATTTGTTTTAAATTTACTAGTTTGTAGCTTCATTGTGTGCCCCCTAGTCCTAGTATTTTTGGAAAGAGTTAACAAATGATTCACGTCTACCTGTTCCACTCCACTCATTATTTTATAGACCTCTATCATATCTCCCGTCAGCCATCTTTTCTCCAAGCTGAAGAGCCCTAGCCTCTTCAGCCTTTCCTCACAGGTAAGTCGTCCCATCCCCTTTATCATTTTCGTCGCCCTTCTCTGCACCTTTTCTAATTCCACTATATCTTTTTTGAGATGTGGCAACCAGAATTGAACACAAAATTCAAGGTGCGGTCGCACCATGGAGTGAAACAAAGGCATTATAACATCCTCATTTTTGTTTTCCATTCCTTTCCTAATAATACCTAACATTCTATTTGCTTTCTTAGCTGCTGCCACACACTGAGCAGAGGGTTTCAACGTATCATCAACGATGACACCTAGATCCCTTTCCTGGTCGGTGACTCCTAACGTGGAACCTTGCATGACGTAGCTATAATTAAGGTTCCTTTTCCCCACATGCATCACTTTGCACTTGCTCACATTAAACGTCATCTGCCATTTAGATGCCCAGCTCCCAGTCTCATAAGGGTCTCTTGTAATTTTTCATAATTCTGTTGCAATTTAATAACCTTGAATAACTTTGTGTTATCAGCAAATTTAATTTTCTCACTAGTTACTCCCATCTCTAAGTCATTTATAAATATGTTAAAAAGCAGCGGTCCCAGCACAGAGCCCTGGGGAACCCCACTAACTACCCTTCTCCATTGAGAATACTGACCATTTAACCCTACTCTCTGTTTTCTATCTTTCAACCAGTTTTTAATCCATAATAGGACAGTACCTCCTATCCCATGACTTTCTAATTTTCTGTGGAGTCTTTCATGAGGTACTTTATCAAAACTCCAGATACACAATATCGACCGGCTCACCTTTATCCACATGTTTGTTCACCCCTTCAAAGAAATATAATAGATTGGTGAGGCAAGATTTCCCCTCACTAAATCCATGTTGGCGTTGTCTCATTAATCCATGCTTTTGAATATGCTCTACGATTTTGCCCAGCACCGACATCAGGCTCACTGGTCTATAATTTCCCAGATCTCCTCTGGAACCTTTTTAAAAAATCAGCGTTACATTGGCCACCCTCCATTCTTCCGGTACCATGCTCGATTTTAAAGATAAATTACATATTACTAACAATAGGTCCGGCTTGCAGAACCGCTGCCTTTCTTCAACTTTCCGGGCTGCCGGCAGCGTCAGTGAGTTAGGCACACTGCCTTTGGCGGCCCCAGAAGCTCTCCCTCTGCTGCAGCATCCTGCCTATGCGGGACAGGAAATTGCAGCAGAGAGATAGCTTCCAGGCCGCTGAAGGCAGTGTGCTTACCAAATTGACACTGCTGGCGGCCCGGATCGAAGAAGGCAGGGTTGCAGGGAGCCGAAAGGGAATAGGAGAGAGCTGACCAAGGCAGTTAGATTGAGAACAGGAGAAGGCATTACAGCTGAAGCAGGGGAGCAGGAGGGATACGCTAAGGCCGCCGTGGGGCGCGAGACCCTGTGTGACCGCCCCTGTCGCCCCTGCCTGAGTCCGGCCTTGTTCATCTCATCACTGACCAGTCTAGTTAACAAAACAGATAGTACTGAACTGCCAAGCAGTGATGTCAACCTTCTAGAGATTCATGCCAACACGATGTCTTCTTCAACCCTAGCTGATCTGAAGGATCTCAGATAATAGTCACTGACTAACATGACCAGATTCCATCTCCACCCCAGACTGAAAACCTGATTCCCCTCCCATCCCATGGGATTGTTCAATGGCAGCCTGGAGGAGCCAGATATGCTACTGTTTCCTCATGCTAGTTTGTTTAGCCTTGGGTGGGGAGGAAGGTTTCCATTTCTGCATCATGGGTGAGTCAACACTGGTAGCTTTAGCATTTTACCACAGACTCAGGAACGCTAGCAAGGATGGAAAATAGGAAACAAACTTGAAACAAAAGCTTCAAATTCTTCTTTTTTTTTAAATTTAAACCTTACTACATATTTATCGTCATCATAACCTTCTGGGGATTATATTGTTTAACGGTGGTTTCTATAAAGAAGAGGGTAGCTTACTTTCTGGTTTTGAAAAGGTCAAGTTTAGCTTCTCAGAGGGTTAGCTATTGGTTTATTGAAGAAAAATAAAGAACTTTTTCTGCTTCCCAGTCACAGCAACTCAAATTAATTTCTATATGTCAGAGCAGCAGCCTCCCACCTTCAGAGAGTGGGGCAGATGTTTTCAGAAGGGACTTACCTAGGAGAATCAAGATTCGAGTAGATTATTCGGCTAAAGGTAGATACAGACTTCCATAATTTCAGCCAGGGCTAGATTTAGGGTTCTGGCACTGATAAGCACACTTGGCAGAAGGGACCCATCCCCCACATGCAAGTGGGCCTGGAGAACAGGGGGCTTACCCAAGGATCCTCCTTCTACACACACCCGTTCCCAATGGCCTCTTCCCAAACTTATTTGCTTATTTATTTGGATTTATTAACTATCTTAATGAAGAGATTCACCCAACAGGGGTACAACGGGTATAACTTGATAAACAACTTCCACTTTATTAACAGCACAGCAATAGTAAAATGACCAAATGTCAGAGTAAAAGACAATTACAACAATGAGGTAAACTTGGAAATAGGCAGATTAAATCCAAGTAATAGCAATACTGCGATATAGTGTCAGAAATGTACATATAACAGCACAGTAGATGCTGTTATAATAGAAATATGACAAATGTTAGCAGAATACAAAAGATATCCCATAAAAGGCAGCACAGTAGAACATTCATACAACATAGATATAATACTCAAGAGTTCACAATATCAGCACAATACAATGAAACATCTTAAAAAGCAGCAGAAAGGACAAGGTGCAGTTGGGACAAAAGATAGGGAAAGGGAACTGGGACTTGATATACCACCTTTCTGAGGTTTTTTTTTTGCAACTACATTCAAAGCGGTTTACATATATTCAGGTACTTATTTTGAACCAGGGGAAATGGAGGGTTAAGTGACTTGCCCAGAGTCACAAGGAACTGCAGTGGGAATTGAACCCAATTCCCCAGGATCAAAGGCCACTGCACTAACCACTAGGCTAGTCCTCCACTAGCAACATTCCATGTAGAATCTCCAATAATAGCAACATTCCACGTAGAATCTCAAATAGGGAAAGGGAATTGATATACCACCTTTCTGTGGTTTTTGCAACTATGTTCAAAGCAGTTTACTACTACTACTCATCATTTCTATAGCGCTACTAGACGTATGCAGTGCTGTACACTTGAACATGAAGAGACAGTCCCTGCTCCACAGAGCTTAGAATCTAATTAGGACAGACAAATAGGACAAACAGAGATAAGGGAATATTACAGTAGTATATAAAGGTACTTATTTGTACTTGGGGTGTTAAGTGACTTGCCCAGAGTCACAAGGAGCTGCAGTGGAAATCGAACTCAGTTCCCCAGGATCAAAGTCCTCTGCACTAACCACTAGGCTAATGAGTAGGACTAAGGCAATAGTTATATAGTAGATGATGGCAGATAAAGACCTGCACGATCCATCCACTCTGCCCAACATGTTAAACTCATTACATATGGTATGTGATACTTCATTTGTATACCTGGTCTTGATTTGTCCTTGTCAGAAAAAGGAAGAGTAGTGTGATCAACTGGACTCTTCCAAAAAACCAAGGACATGTAATGATGAAGTAAAAGTCTTTAATAAAAAAGGACTCCGCATTTTTAGGTATAACTTGTCTGGAATGTTTTTACGTTTGGGGAGCGTGCCAGGTGCCCTTGACCTGGATTGGCCACTGTCGGTGACAGGATGCTGGGCTAGATGGACCTTTGGTCTTTCCCAGTATGGCACTACTTATGTACTTATGTACTTATGACTCGACATGGCACCGTGTTTCGGCAAAGTGCCTGCATCAGGAGTCTGTGGATGATGAAAAACAAAAAAAGGGGATAACGCAGGATTGAGTCTTTAAAAAGACTAACGATACTGATACACCATTGAAGCTCGTAACAGCAGCAGAGGTGTGAACTCTGTGGAAAATTGTAACATCCCAAGATGCCCAGAAAATTCCGTGCTGTGTTGAGTCCTTTTTTATTAAAGACTTTTACTTCATCATTACGTCTCCTTGGTTTTTTTTGGAAGAGTCCTGTTGATCACTCTACTCCTCCTTTTTCTGACTTTGTCTTGTTTGTATCAGATCTTGTTTCTCCACCTAGGTGGTTTTTTGTGCTTGATTTGTCTTTGGCAGTCACAAACAGAAGGAAATTTGCTCCACCGAAGGAAAAGCACCAAACAGAAATAAGTAGCGCAATGGAGTGGAGGAGTGGCCTAGTGGTTAGGGTGGTGGACTTTGGTCCTGAGGAACTGAGTTCAATTCCCAGCACAGGCAGCTCCTTGTGACTCTGGGCAAGTCACTTAACCCTCCATTGCCCCATGTAAGCCACATTGAGCCTGCCATGAGTGGGAAAGCGCGGGGTACAAATGTAACTAAAATAAAATGAAACCTCTCGCTGATGGTGTTCAAAAAAGCTTTTAATAAAACTTTTAATAAGAAGTTCTTCTAAAAAAGAGTAAAAATGACCCGACACAACTCGTGTTTCGGCCTAACTGGCCTGCATCAGAGGTCTAGGAATCTGTCATTCAATACGTATTCCTACATTTAGTCATCAGGGGATTAACCTTCCACTCGTCGTTCATTCAGAAGAAGATTACAAGGAAACTTTGGACACAAATGCAGCGATAAAGCTTTTTTGAACACCATCTGCAAGAGGTTTCATTGCTCTACTTGTTTCTGCTTGATTTGCCCTTGCCATTTTCAGGGCATAGACCGTAGAAGTCTGCCCAGCACTGTCCTTGGTCTAAAATTTCTGAAGTTAATGTCAAAGCTCCACTCCAGCCCATTCAAATCTATTCAGCCACAATCAGGGCACAGACAGTAGAAGTCTGCCCAGCACTGGCCTTGTTCTCCAACTTCTGAAGCTGAAGCTGAATCTGTCCAGCCACGATCAGAGCACAAATTGTAGAAGTTTGCCCGTTACTTGATTTGCTTCCCAATTACTAGTATACAGGTGACTACATTGAAGGAAAAATTACATGGATAGTTAAACATGGTATGTGGATCTTGTCTCAGCTACAGGATGATTGGGAAGCTGGCCCAGATGTGCAGTGAATAGATAGTCAGTCACCATAGGCATTAAAGGCTTGGGAGAAGAGACGGGTTTTCATCTGCTTCCTGAAGTAAAGGTAAACATAGCCCCTTTGGGAGTAAGTTCAGGAGTGTGGGGGCTATACCTGAGAAGGCTCACTGATGGGTTACCTTTGATCAGGTCACAAGGTGGGATGCTCCATGAAAGGACCTTACAGGTATCAAAGGTGTGTAGAGGGCAAACTTATTCTTTAAGTATTCTAGTACATTTTCTCTGAGGGCCTTGGAAATCAGATATAGAGCCTTATATTTGACTCTGTAGAAACTGATAACCAGTTCAGTTTTTGCTAGCAGGGTATGATGTGGGCACACCTACTTACAACCCTTTATCAGGTCATGCTGAAGCATTCTGATTTAGTTGAACCTGGTGCAAACTCTTTGTGGTCTGACCAGTATACAGGGCGTTACAGTAGTCTAGCTGCAATGTTATCGTGGCATGGACCACAGTGATTAGACTCTTTTTCTTGATATTTGGAGAGAGACCTTGTAGTTGCTGTAGGTGGTAGTGTTACGATTGTGGTCGTGACCCCTTTCAAACTTACCTTATTTCTGGTGATCAGCTTCTTAGCTGGCTTCTGTCTGTTCTTCCTGAGTCAGCTCTGTCTCTGTGTGCTGGCTGCTTCCAGGGTGGCTCTAATTACTCCACTATATACTGCACCTGTGTGTGTTAAGCCTCTCTGTGCTTCAGTATGCTTCCTGCCTGTGTCCAGTAGTTGTGACATCATCAGTCAGGGCCTTGATAAGGAAGTGGTGTTCTTCCATTCAGGGCCTTTGCAACGTTTGCTTTAGGTAGGGTGTTGCAGTGTGCACTTCTGACTTTGTGTCTAGTTTCCCTGCTTGCTTTTGCTAAAGGTCCAGGTTAGTGTTGGTGCAGTTTGCACTTCTGCATTGTCTTGCTTAGCCTTGCTTTGTAGTTTATGTTCCTAGTAGGTATTCCTTGTTTGTTTGTCTCCGGATTCCTTTCTGGAATCCAGTTCTGTTAGTTCCTTTTCCTTCCTGTCTGAGAACCCTGACCCCTTGTGCAGTTAGCACTGCAGCCCTGCTTTTGCCTAGGTGCCTGTGGGCACTTCTGAACCCTGTCTGCTTTTGGCTTTCTTTCCCTTCTGTCTGAGAACCTGATTCCCCAGTGCAGTTTGCACTTCAGCCTTGCTTTTGTCTGGGTGCCTGTGGGCACTTCTGTGTCCTGGTTCCTTGTTCACCTTGGGCTTCTGCCCTACCCTGGTTAGTTGAGCTTGTCTGAAAGTCCTTCACCCTGTATAGTATCTGTACTTCCTCTGTTTGTGGCTGGCTGTCTTCAGCTTCAGTTCCCCTCCTGCTTGTGTCTGCCCTGCTTGCTTTCAGTTTCCTTCCAGTCCGGTCTGTTTGGAAATCCTGAATCCTGATTCCTATCCTGAACCCTGTTTTGGCCAAGCTTGTTTAGTGTCCCTTCTAGTGTGAGTTTCCTGGTGTTCCAGCCTGCTAGTTCCAGTACCAGTTTTCCTCCGAGTCCTGCCAGCTGCCTGCACCCAGGGGCTCAACCCCTGGGGAACGGCGGTCAAGTGTAGGTGAAGCCTGGTTCCAGTCCTGTGTGTTTCAGTCCAGTGAGTTCCAGTCCAGTGCGTACCAGTCTGGTGCGTTCCAGTCCAGTGTGTTCCAGTCCCGTGTGTTCTGGCTCGCTTGTCTGCGTCTGCAGTCCTTGCCCTTGCCGGTGTGCTAGCCCAGTGTTGGTTGGTGGGTTTTGCCTGCTGCTGCCGCTCTTCGTCAGCAGCCCAAGGGCTCACGATTGCTCAAGAGTCCATGCCTGCGTGCTCCGAACCTGAGAACCTGACAGGTAGAAGCAGTTTTTAAAGGTTGTTTGAATTTGCGGGCTCAAAGTAAGTGATGAGTCCAGCAGTTTCCCAAGATTCCTGACCTGTGAATTTAAAGGGAGTTTATATTTCTCAAATGGTATTTGTCCACTTGTGTTTGGAACCCACAGAATTTGTTCCAATTGGGTTCCAGCAGTTTGTTGTTTTTGCCCATTCCTGAATTATTAGAAAGGCAGTCAGTTTACGCAAAGCTGTGGGTAGATCTGGTTCAATGAGTATGAGTAGCTGTACATCTTTGGTGCAGATACAGAATTTTGTGTCCATTTTTAGGAAGGAGCTCAGCTAGAAGCTTGAGGTAGATATTAAATAAAATGGGTGACAGTATGGATCCCTCAAGGTACCCCACAGTTTGATGCATAAGGTCTATATGCGAATACCAGAAGCCTAAGAAATAAGATGGGAGAGTTAGAATATATTGCACTAAACGAAAAATTAGATATAATAGGCATCTCTGAGACCTGGTGGAAGGAGGATAACCTGTCATACCGGGGTACAAATTATATTGTAGTGATGGGGTGGATCGAATTGGTGGAATGGTAGCATTGTATGTTAAGGAGGGCCTTGAATCAAATAGACTGAAAATTCTGCAGGAAACAAAACACATCTTGGAATCCCTATGGATTGAAATTCTATGTGTAAAGGGGAAAAGGATAGTGATAGGAGTGCATTACCATCCGCCTGGCCAGGATGAACAGACGGATGCAGAAATGTTATCGGAAATTAGCGAGGCTAACAAACTGGGGAACCCAATAATAATGGGTGATTTCAATTACCCCAATATTGACTGGGTAAATATAAAAACAAGGCATTCTAGGGAGGTAAAATTCCTTGACGAAATCAAGGACTGCTTTATGGAACAGCTGGTTCAGGAGCCAACAAGAGGAGAAAAAATTCTAGACCGAGTCCTTAGTGGAGCACATGATCTGGAGCAGGAGGTAATGGTGATGGGGCCGCTTGATAACAGTCATCATAATATGATCAGATTTGATATTGGCTTTGGAGTAAATACACACAGGAAATCCAACATGTTAGCATTTAACTTTCAAAAAGGAGACTGATAAAATGAGAAGAACGGTGAAAAAAAAAAAGAGGAGCAGCTACAAAGGTCAAAAATTTACATCAGGCGTGGAAGCTGTTCAAAAACACCATCCTGGAAGCCCAGGCAAAATATATTCCATGTATTAAAAAAGGAGGAAGAAAGACCAAACAAAAGCTTCATTGGTTAAAAAGTGAGATGAATGAAGCTATTAGAGCTAAAAGAAAATCCTTCAGAAAATGGAAGAAGGATCCAACTGAAAATAATAAGAAACAGCATTAGGAATGGCAAGTCAAATTCAAAGTGCTGATAAGGAAGGCAAAGAGGGACTTAAAAAAAACATTGTGTTGGAGGAAAAAGCACATAGTAAATATTTTTTTTAGGTATATTAAAAGCAAGAAGCCGGCAAAAGAATCAGATGGACTGCTAGATGACCGAAGGGTAAAAGGGGGCACTCTGAAGACAAAGCCATAGCAGAGAGATTAAATTAATTCTTTGCTGCGGTATTCACCGATGAAGATTTGGGAAAAATATGAGTGCCAGAAAAGATATTCAAAGCTGACGAGTCAGAGAAACTAAATGAAACCTCTATAAACCTGGAGGATGTAATGGGGCAATTTGACAAATTGAAGAGTAGCAAATCACTAGGACTGGATGGTATTCATCCCAGAGTACTGATACAATTGAAAAATGAACTTGCAGAACTATTGTTAGTAATATGTAATTTATCTTTAAAATCGAGCATGGTACTGGAAGATTGGAAGGTGGCCAATGCAACGTCGATTTTTTTAAAAGGTTCCAGATGTGATCCAGGAAATTATAGACTGGTGAGCTTGACGTCAGTGCTGGGCAAAATGTTACAGAGTATTATAAAGAACAAAATTACAGAGCATATTCAAAAGCATGGATTAATGAGACAAAGCCAACATGGATTTAGTGAAGGGAAATCTTGCCTCATCAATCTATTACATTTCTTTGAAGGGGTGAACAAACATGTGGATAAAGCTGAGCCGGTCGATATTGTGTATCTGGATTTTCAAAAGGCATTTGACAAAGTACCTCATGAAAGACTCCAGAGGAAATTGGAGAGTCATGGGATAGGAGGTAGTGTCCTATTGTGGATTAAAAACTGGTTAAAAGATAGAAAACAGAGAGTAGGGTTAAATGGTCAGTATTCTCAATGGAAAGGGGTAAATAGTGGGATTCTGCAAGAGTCTGTGCTGGGACAGTTGCTTTTAATATAATTATAAATGATCTAGAGATCGGAGTAACTAGTGAGGTAATTAAATTTGCTGATAACACAAAGAGGGGAATAATCGAACGTCGCCGGCGAAATAGGTCGCCGGCGATCTATTTTGGCGGCGGCGCAACAGCTGGCCGGAACTGTATTTTCAAAAAAGATGGCCGGCCATCTTTTTTTTCGATAATACGGTGTGGGCCGGCGAAATGCCTTGGATTTCGCCGGGTTTGAGATCGCTAGTTTTGTTTTTCCGCGATAATGGAAAAAACTGCCGGCGATCTCAAACCCGGCGAAATCCAAGGCATTTGGCTGTGGGAGGAGTCAGCATTTGTAGTGCAATGGTCCCCCTCACATGCCAGGACACCAACCGGGCACCCTAGGGGGCACTTCAAACATCTTTTATAAACAACCAAATTAGCTTCCAGGTGCATAGCACCCTTCCCTTGTGTGCTGAGTCCCCCAAATCCCCCCACCAAAAACCCACTGCCCACAAGTGTGCACCATTACCCTAGCCGTAAGGGCTAAAGGGGGGCACCTACATGTGGGTACAGTGGGTTTTGGGGGGGTTTGGGAGGGCTCAACATTACCCACCACAAGTGGAACAGGTGGGGGGGGGGGGCCTGGCTCTGCCTTTCTGCAGTCCACTGCAACCAACAACAACTGTTCCAGGGACCTGCATACTGCTGTCAGTGTGCTGGGTATGGCATTTGAGGCTGGCATACAGGCTGACAAAAAAGGTTTGTATTTTAATAATTTTAGTGTGGGAGGGGGTTGGTGACCACTGGGGGAGTAAAGGGAGGTCATTCCCCATTCCCTCCGGTGGTCATCTGGTCAGTTGGGGCACCTTTTTGAGGCTTGGTCGTGAAAATAAAAGGACCAAGTAAACCCGGCGAAATACTGCTTATCGCCTGGTTTTATTTTTCCATTATCTGCTAAAGCCGGCCATCTGGTAGCCACGCCCAAGCCTGCCCATGTCCCGCCTTCGCTTCACCGCCAACACGCCCCTTTGAACTTTCGCCGGCCATATCCCGATTTGTGTCGGGAAATAGCCGGCGATTACTTTCGATTATAAGCTGGAAAGTTATTCAAATTTGTTAAATCACAACAGAATTGTGAAAAATTACAAGAGACCCTTATGAGACTGGGCGACTGGGCCTCCAAATGGCAGATGACGTTTAATGTGAGCAACTGCTAAGTGATGCGTGTGGGAAAGAGGAACCTGGTAGCTACGTCATGCAAGGTTCCACGTTAGGAGTCGCAGACCAAGAAAGGGATCTAGGTGTCGTCGTTGATGATATGTTGAAACCTTCTGCTCATTATGTGGCGGCAGCTAAGAAAGCAAATGGAATGTTAGGTATTATTAGGAAAGGAATGGAAAACAAAAATGAGGATGTTATAATACCTTTGTATCGCTCCATGGTGTGACTGCACCTTTAATACTGGTCACCGTATCTCAAAAAAGATATGGTGGAATTAGAAAAGGTACAGAGAAGGGCGATGAAAATGACGAAGGGAATGGGATGACTTCCCTATGGGGAAAGGCTAAAGTGGCTAGGGCTTTTCAGCTTGAGAAGAGACGGTTGAGGGGAGATATGATAGAGGTCTATAAAATAATGAGTGGAATGGAATGGGTAGACGTGAATCGCTTGTTTACTCTTTCCAAAAATACTAGGTCTAGTGGCAGAAGCGGAGCCAGGATGAGGCAAGTTGACGGCGCCGGGGGAGCAAGAGTGGACTTCTGCCGGTGCCGGCGCACATTTTCACTGCAACAGGGCAAAAAAAAAAATAGGCCCATTTGGGGGAGCGGCCGCTCCCCTGGAACCCCACTAGCTACGCCACTGTCTAGGGGGTGCATGCAATGAAGCTACAAAGTAGTAAATTTACAACAAATCGTAGAAAATCTTTCTTCACTCAACATTTAATTAAACACTGGAATTCGTTGCCAGAGAATGTGGTAAAAGCAGTTACCTTAGCAGGGTTTGAAAAAGGTTTGGATAGCTTCCTAAAAGAAAAGTTCAAAAGCCATTATTTAATTGGACTTGGGGAAAATCCACTGCTTATTTCTAGAATAAGCAGCTTAAAATGTATTGTACTGTTTTGGGATCTTGCCAGGTACTTGTGACCTGGATTGGCCACTGTTGGAAACAGGATGCTGGGCTTGATGGACCTTCAATCTATCCCAGTATTGCAACCTTCTCCTCGCTGGCCTCCCGCTTAGCCACCTATCCCCCCTTCAATCTGTCCAAAATTCCGCCGCACGTCTTATCTACTGCGTGAACCGATACTCTCATATCACCCCTCTCCTCAAGTCGCTTCACTGGCTCCCAATCCACTACTGTATACAGTTCAAGCTTCTCCTATTGACCTTCAAGTGCACTCAATCTGCTGCCCCCCATTACCTCTCTACCCTCCTCTCCCCGTATGTTCCCACCCGTAACCTCCGCTCTCAGGACAAATCACTCCTATCTGTACCCTTCTCCACCACCGCTAACTCCAGACTCCGCCCCTTCTGCCTCGCAGCACCTTATGCCTGGAACAGACTTCCTGATCCCTTACGCCATGCGCCCTCCCTGCCCATTTTCAAGTCTTTACTCAAGGCCCATCTCTTCTCCCTTGCTTTTGGCGCCTAACCACCTTCCCCATTCCTGTTACCTACACTGACTACGTAGTCTGTTACCGTTAGATTGTAAGCTCTCTTGAGCAGGGACTCTCCCTCCCCGTGTTTAAACTTGTACAGCGCTGCGTAACCCTGGCAGCGCTATAGAAATGCTAAGTAGTAGTAGTAGTAGCATGACTTGTATTAACCAGTCCCATAAGCCTGGATTTAAAAACTAGCACCGTAAAGAGGTAAGAATAACTAAACAATAATTCATGTAAACTCCTATAGTCTATATATACCTATATAGATACTGTGTCACACTCCACTCTCATCTCTCCCTACATTCTCCCCAGGAACTCCTTTCACTGGGTAGATCTCTCTTATCTGCACCCTTCTCCTCCACTGCTAACTCCAGACTCTGTTCCTTTTATCTTGCTGCACCATATGCCTGGAATAGACTTCCTGAGCCGGTAGGTCAGGCTCCATCTCTGGCCGTCTTCAAATCTAGGATAAAAGCCCAAACTCCTAACCCTTGTTCACTTGTTCAGAACCCTTATTTTATCATTCTGACTTTAATATTCCCTTATCTCTTGTTTGTCCTGTTTATCTGTCCTAATTAGATTGTAAGCTCTGTCGAGCAGGGACTGTCTCTTCATGTTCAAGTGTACAGCGCTGCGTACGTCTAGTAGCGCTTTAGAAATGATAAGTAGTAGTAGTAGTACTTATGTAATGTGATGAAGTGCTGCTAGTGAACTGAACTGACAGATAGAATTTGAACCTAGCAAACTGTGCTACTGATACCTAATTCTGCCAATCATGAAAGCTAATATTATGGTCCATAGTGTCAAAGTCTGCTAAGAAATCCAGTATAGCCAACCGCTGAGTTATTATTATTATTAATTACATTTGTACCCCGTGCTTTCCCACACATAGCAGGTTCAATGCGGCTTACATAGTAAATAGAATTACAAAGTCTTGAAGGAGAATGTTACAAGTTGTAGTAAACGTAGTAGTAGTGGGGTTTTGAGGATATGTAAATTGAGCATGGAGAGGGAAACAAAGGATGAGAAAAAGGAGAAGAGATTGGGAGGGGTAAGGAGTAGGAAGGATGGAGAGGAAGAGATTGAGGAATGAGCATAAGGAGATTGTGAGACATGGTCAAAGGTATAATAATCGTCGGGGGCAGGAATCATGTGGGTGGGCTTAAAAAGTTAAGTTGGGTCATTGGGGTAAGCATTCTTGAAGGGATGGGTCTTCAACATTTTTCTGAATGGTAGTTGAATACAGACAGCCTGTTTTCCCAGAAAAGGGATGTTAGAGACTGACTGATAGTTTTCCAGCTTGTCCTGGTCAAGGGAGATCCTTTTCAGTGGGAGGCAGACCGAAGCTCTTATTATTGTTGTTGGCAGCTGCCTTTTCACAAGAAAATAGTTCACAATTTTAGTGGTCTTTTCAATGAAGCTCATCTTGGCAGCTGTACGGTCTTGGTTTGGCAAGTGTTGAGGGGGCAGGTTGTGGGCCGTGGGTTTTTCAAGATCTCTCTCTGTTATCTCGTTGAACGAGTCTCTGATGGCTGTACATTGGTGGGGGGTGGGGGGGGGGGGGAGAGTCACCTAATGGTTAATGCAGCGGCCTGAGAACTACTGAGTTTCATTCCTACTACTCCTACTTATCATTTCTATAGCGCTACCGGACGTACGCAGCGCTTTACACTAGAACCCACTGCAGCTCCCTGTGACTCTGGGGTCCTTTTACTAAGGTGCGTCGAAAAGTGGCCTGCGCTGGTGTAGATGCGTGTATCGGACACACGCAGGTCCATTTTTCAGTGCACCTGAAAAAAAGGCCTTTTTTTTGGGGGGGGGGCGAAAATGGATGTGCGGCAAAATAGAAAATTGGCGCACATCCATATTGGACCTGAAACCTTATCGCCACCCATTGACTTAGCGGTAAGGTCTCACGCGTTAACTGGGTAGTAATCATCGGTGTGCTTACACTGCCGATTTCCGCCCGGTTAGCGCCACACGGTAAAAAATAAAAAATATTTTCGGACGCGTGTAAAAAAATGGAATTACCACCCGAGGCTCGCAGTAGCCGGGCGGTAGTTCCAAATTGATGCGCATTGGACGCGCTTAGGCACCTATGCACCTTAGTAAAGGGGTCCCATAACTCTTCATTTCCCAAAGTATAAGGTTTACTAAACTGCGCTAGCATTTTTTAGCGCATGCTAAAATGAGCACGTGCTAAACGCTAGAGTCACCCATATGTTCCTAGGGGCAATTTAGCATTTAATGCGTGCTAATGATTAGAACGCAGTGAAAATGCTAACGTACCCTTAGCGCTGCTTATGACACAGGGTCCTAAGTGTCAGTGTCAATATAGTATTTTTAAACTGCTGTTATCCCTAAAATAGGGTTCAATGCTGTGTACAAAAATATTTAAAAATAGAAAAATAAGCTTAAATTGCCAGCTATAATTTTACATTTCAGATCGTCCAAACAAATAAGATTTTAACACTTTTCGGAATTTTAGATAGGTACTTATTAGGGTTGAACGAAGCTAAGTATTAAGTACATAAGTTTTGCCATACTGGGACAGACTAAAGGTCTATCAAGCCCAGCATCCTGTTTCCACCAGTGACCAATCCAGGTCACAAGTACCCAATAGTAGCAACATTCCATGTAGAACCCCAAAGAATAGCAAGATTCTAGAATTCTAAAGAATAACAAGATTCCATGCAGAATTTCAAAGTGTAGCAACATTCCATGTGGAACCCCAAAGAGTAGCAAGATTCCATTCAGAATTCCAAGCACATCTCTCTATATAAAACGCACCTCCAACATTCTAATGAAGCCTCACTTACCCGCCTCACTTACTGAACATTCTAAAAGTGAAGGGGGTGAGATCGCTTTGTGTCTGCCCCGCCCACGCGTCAAACGTGATGACGTCGAGGGCGGAGCAATGACAGTCAACCAATCGCATCGCTCGGCAGCGAAGCGTCAGGGAAGGAGGCGGCGCTCCCGACGTCTAGCCTTCCCTTCGCTGTGTCCGCCTTCTTCTGATGTCAAGGATGACGTCAAAAGAAGGCGGAACACAGCGAAGGGAAACCTAGACGTCGGGAGCACCGCCTCCTTCCCTGACGCTTCGCTGCCGGAACCGCCACGGAGGTAAATTTAAAAAGAAGAAAAAAAACAAACACGGATGTTGGGGGGAGAGAAGAGGGTGCCCAGTAAAATAGAACAATGGGAGCGGGAGGCCAGGGGAGAAACGACAGCATGGATGCGAGGGGGGGGGGGGGAAGAAGAGGGCGGGCCAGGCTGGGACATGGGAGAGAGAGGAGCATGGATGCGAGGGGGGGTCATGGAAGGGAGAGAGGGGACTTGCTGGAAAAGGATGAATGGAGGCGGCAGGGGACAGAGGAGCATGGATGGCCATAGATTGGGAGGGCAGGGCTCAGGGAGAGAGGGAAATTGCTGGAAAGGGATGAATGGAGGGGGCAGGGGACAGAGGAGCATGGATGGGCATGGATTGGGAGGGCAGGACTCAGGAAGAGAGGGGAATTGCTGGATAAGGATGAATGGAGGGGACAGATGGACATGGATGCATATGGATTGCAGGGCAGGCCTCAGGGAGAGAGGGGAATTGCTGGATAGGGATGAATGGAGGGGCCAGGTGACAGAGGAGCATGGATGGGCATGCATTGGAAGGGCAGGACTCAGGGAGAGGGGAATTGCTGGATAGGGATGAATGGAGGGGACAGATGGGCATGGATGCATATGGATTGCAGGGCAGGCCTCAGGGAGAGAGGGGAATTGCTGGATAAGGATGAATGGAGGGGCCAGGTGACACAGGGGCATGGATTGGAAGGGCAGGACTCAGGGAGAGGGGAATTGCTGGATAGGGATGAATGGAGGGGACAGATGGCCATGGATGGATATGGATTGCAGGGCAGGCCTCAGGGAGAGAGGGGAATTGCTGGATAGGGATGAATGCAGGGGGCAGGTGACAGAGGAACATGGATGGGCATGGATTGGGAGGGCAGGGCTCAGGGAGAGAGGGAAATTGCTGGAAAGGGATGAATGGAGGGGGCAGGGGACAGAGGAGCATGGATGGGCATGGATTGGGAGGGCAGGGCTCAGGGAGAGAGGGGAATTGCTGGATAGGGATGAATGGAGGAGACACATGGCCATGGATGGATATGGATTGCAGGGCAGGCCTCAGGGAGAGAGGGGAATTGCTGGATAGGGATGAATGGAGGGGACAGGTGACAGAGGAGCATGGATGGGCATGGATTGGGAGGGCAAGCCTCAGGGAGAGAGGGAAATTGCTGGAAAAGGATGAATGGAGGGGGCAGGGGACAGATGGTCATGGATTGGGAGGGCAGGGCTCACACTCTCTCTCTCATATACAATGTCTTTCTGACTCTCACTCTCACACACTCTGTCTCACACTGTATCACATTCACTCTCTATGTGCCACACAGTCACTTACACACTCGCTTGGTCTCATACACTCACTCTCACAGAGAATCTGTGTCTCACACACACTCTCTCTCTCGCCCACACACACACACTCTCTCTCACACTGTGTCCACATACACACTTGCACACACTCTCATTCTCACACACACACTCTCACAAACACACTCACACCCAGACTCACTCTCTCTCTCACACACTCACACTTTCACTCTGACTCTCAAACAGTCACTCTCACATACACTCTCCCAAACATACACACTCCGAGGAAAACCTTGCTAGCGCCCGTTTCATTTGTGTCAGAAACGGGCCTTTTTTACTAGTAAGTACATAAGTATTGCTATACTGGAACAGACCAAAGGTCCATCAAGCCCAGCATCCTGTTTCCAACAGTGGCCAATCCAGATCACAAATACCTGGCAAGATCCCCAAAAAAGTTCAATACATTTTATGCTGCTTAGAAATAAGCAGTGGATTTTCCAAAAGTCAATTTAATAATGGTCTATGGACTGTTCCTTTAGGAAGCTGGCCAGACCTTTTTTTAAACCCCGGCCCGCCTTGCCGCAGTAGCCCTGCGGGGCTTGGTAAATGGGGCCCTAACCACTTAAACGAAACCAGATAAAGAGAGGATTGTGTTTTCTTGGTCCGATTTGTCCGGTTAACCTAGGAGGTTAAGGGAGTCTTTTACAAAGTGTCAATAAGCCCAACGCAGGCATACCGAACGCTAAATCGGGACTACCGATGGCCCAACGCGACCGCCGGTGGTAGTTCCACCCTAAGCATGCGGCATTTCTGGGGGAAAAAGAAAACCCCTGTGGTAATTGGGTGCTGCCCGGTTATTGCTGGATTACCGAGGGAGCCCCTATCACCACCTCAGTGGGTGGCGGTAAGGGCTCCCCGCCGCATAGCCATGCGTTAAGAGTTCTCTTACCGCATGGCCATGTTTGTCTGGGGGCTTTTTACTCGTTGCAGTAAAAAAAGCCCTGGCGCATGGGAAAAATGGCCCCCTGCCACTAGCACAGGGCCCTTTTTCCCACAGCTTGGCAAAAGGACCCCTAAGCACTGACTCCACCCCCGAGCGACCACAAAATAGCCGGCTGCGGCTTTAGCGGTTAGTGCTAATATCCACTGGTCCTAGCCGGTTAAGTGCCGCGCTGACAGCCTTGCACAAGTCATTTAACCAGCCAGAAGCCTCTCCTGGCCGGTTAAATATCGACCCCTTGATTTTCAAAAGTGAACATTGCTTCATCCCTTACTGGCAGAAGTAGCAGGGTGAAAATGGACGGAACAACTCCACGTGCAGATTTTAATAAGCGGATTTTCAAAAGGAAATTCCCCGGGTAATTTTGCTTTGAAAATGAGTGCCAGTTACCGTGCAAGAATGCACGCTATTGAAATTGCTCCCTCGATGTACAGTTCCTGCAGATATTCACTTTACCCAGAACAGGACATTTAGGGTCAGCTTTCAAGGGCCCTCACATCGGGGGATGTGGTTTTAAACACAGATACGTACAATAGAAGCACAATAATTTCTCATTACCAAAACCACAAGTTATAAGGAAGGCCGGATCCATCCAGCAGCAGCTGTAACAGGTTCTGTGTGAGATTTAAGTATGAGAACGAAACACTACCTTGTTACGGTGGGGTTTAGTGTTATTCACAGTTAACACCCTCCCTGCCCCTGTATTTTGGAACTTTGCCACAAGGAAAGCCTTCCTCTATGCTGTGGCTTTGAAGCTCACAAGCCTCCAGAAAATTAGAAGTTAATAAAGTCTCAGGGAAGAGCAGATAGTTGAGAATCTGAACATAAACACAGTGTGAATGAAAGGCGGAATATTAAATAGTAACATAGTAACATAGTAGATGACGGCAGAAAAAGACCTGCACGGTCCATCCAGTCTGCCCAACAAGATAAACTCATATGTGCTACTTTTTGTGTATACTTTACCTTGATTTGTACCTGTCCTTTTTTGGGCACAGACCATATAAGTCTGCCCAGCGCTATCCCCGCCTCCCAACCACCAGTCCCGCCTCCCACCACCGGCTCTGGCACAGACCGTATAAGTCAGCCCAGCACCATCCCCGCCTCCCGTCACCGGCTCTGCCACCCAATCTCGTCTAAGCTCCTTAGGATCCATTCCTTCTGAACAGGATTCCTTTATGTTTATCCCACGCACGTTTGAATTCTGTTACCATTTTCGTTTCCACCACCTCCCGCGGGAGGGCATTCCAAGCATCCACTACTCTCTCTGTGAAAAAATACTTCCTGACATTTTTCTTGAGTCTGCCCCCCTTCAATCTCATTTCATGCCCTCTCGTTCTACCGCCTTCGCATCTCCAGAAAAGGTTTGCTTGTGGATTAATACCTTTCTAAAGGCTTTCTAAATATTAACTAGAGAGTGATCACAAGACTAGACAAAACTAGAAAACCTCCACAATGCACAAATTACAAGCTAAATACAACTGATTTAGAAGCACAAGTCAAAACTTCTCAAGGTGATGGAGGAGAGACAGGTAAAGCAGCAGAAAGGAAAGGAATAGAGTGAAGGAGAGGGTGAGAAGAGAAAAGAGCACAAGAAGAGGGAGAGAATATAGGAGAGAAGTAGAGGGAAGGAACAGGGTCGCTTTACTCGTACTAGCCCTCTCCTCAAGACCCTTCACTGGCTCCCTATCCATTTTCGCATCCTGTTCAAACTTCTTCTACTAACCTATAAATATACTCACTCTGCTGCTCCCCAGTATCTCTCCACACTCGTCCTTCCCTACACCCCTTCCAGTGCACTCCGCTCCATGGATAAATCCTTCTTATCTGTTCCCTTCTCCACTACTGCCAACTCCAGACTTCGCGCCTTCTGTCTCGCTGCACCCTACGCCTGGAATAAACTTCCTGAGCCCCTACGTCTTGCCCCATCCTTGGCCACCTTTAAATCTAGACTGAAAGCCCACCTCTTTAACATTGCTTTTGACTCGTAACCACTTGTAACCACTTGCCTCCACCTACCCTCCTCTCCTTCCCGTACACATTAATTGATTTGATTTGCTTACTTTATTTTTTGTCTATTAGATTGTAAGCTCTTTGAGCAGGGACTGTCTTTCTTCTATGTTTGTGCAGCGCTGCGTATGCCTTGTAGCGCTATAGAAATGCTAAATAGTAGTAGTAGTAGTCTCTTGTAACCAGAGCTAATATTGTGATGTCATAATGCCTCAGTCCACCAATAAGAGCCAACCTCATCAGTGATGTCACAATGGCTTGATTGTCCTATACTTGGCTCACTTTTATTACATAGCTCTTTGAGCAGGGACTGTCTTTCTTCTATGTTTGTGCAGCGCTGCGTACGCCTTGGAGCGCTATAGAAATGCTAAATAGTAGTAGTAGTAGTAAGAACAGAACAGGTGAAAAGAGAGAGCAGGGAAAGAGAGACAGCAGAGGGATGCAAGATAAGGACAGAGGTGGGGAGAGAACTGAGGGAAAGAGGAGAAAAGAGAGCAACATAAGGAAAAAAGGGGAAAACAGGAGAATGTAGAGCAGAGAAAGGGGGACAGTAGAAGGACAGCAAGAGAAGAAGAGAAGTAGAAGAGAAACACTGCATGAACCCCGCAAACAATGTATAAACAGCGACATAGAGTTCCTGATTTTCAAAAATTGATCTAAAACAAAGATTTTTTAATAGAAATAAATGTGATGACATCACCGGGGGAGGGGTCTGTCGGAGGTCGGATTAGCGAAGGCCGGATAATTGCAAAGGTCAATATATGCATCTAGCTTCTCCTACATCAGCATGCAACGGTGGAATAAACTACCAAAGACCTTAAAAGCAATGCACAACTTAACAGCATTCCGGAAGTTACTAAAGACCAACCTGTTCAAGATGACATACCATAGTGACCCATCATCATTGACCTAACATCTAAACTCTATCACAACCAGATAAAACTGAATTCTCTTCACCTGATTGCTTCAATCAGTTTGTCAATTTGTCACCAATGAACATTAACGATTTACTCCCTTATCTCTTATGCCGAAATGAACTGTTTATCTAACTTATTTAATATTGTACTTTAACATTTATGAACTTTATTGTAACACTACTTTGTATTTCTCATTCCGGAAATGGCGATCGCCATTACGGCATAATGTAAGCCACATTGAGCCTGCAAAAAGGTGGGAAAATGTGGGATACAAATGCAACAAAAATAAATAAATAAATAAATAAAAGAGACAGCAAAAGAAGGGAAGAGGGGAGACAGAAAAGAAAAGATAGGAGATGAACAGAAGGACGGATGGAGAAGAAAGCTGGAAACAGAATGGGAGAGCAAGAAAGAGGGACAGCAGAGGGGGCGCAAAGGGAGAGGGTGGGGAAAGGAAAAAAGGGAAGATGAGAAGCAGAAGAAGAGGAAAGGAGAGAGCAAGGGAAAGGAGGATGAGGAAAGGGGAAATGTGAGAAACAAGAGAAACCAAATACAGTACAGTCTCGAGAATCCGATGTAAAGGGGACCGAGCCGTTGTTGAATATGTGAAAAGTCAGATAATATAGAAAACAGTGGTAGCCCCCTTAAAAAACACACGGAAAACATAGTTTATGCGTAAACAACAGGCATAGAGTATCTGTATTTAAATATGATATTGTTTATTAACACTAACCAGCAGCGTGTGAAGCCAGAAAACAGGAAGAGAACCTGCGCACTTCTTAATGGCAAAGCGATGACGTCAAGTGCAGAAAGTGGGAGAGCGACCAAGGATGCCAGAAACTGGAGGATGTTCGTTAATAAAGAATTTTATTACAAGATTTGAAGACTCGACACAACGTCGTGTTTCGGCCCTTGTGTCGAGTCTTCAAATCTTTTAATAAAATTCTTTATTAACGAACATCCTCCAGTTTCTGGCATCCTTGGTCGCTCTCCCACTTTCTGCACTTTCCTGTTTTTACTGTGGGGTGTTTGAGTTCTCCACTTGCCGGCGGATCTCCTCCCACAAAGCGATGACATCACCGGGGGGGGGGGGTCTGTTGGATATGCCGGACGGTCGGATTACTGAAGGTCGGATAATCGAGACAGTACCGTGAAGAAAAGGAGAGAATAGATGAAGGAAGGATTACGAAGAAGGACAGAGGAGAGGTCCAGTTGGCTGCTTCCTGCCACAGTCTCAAGGACTGGAAAACTGTGCGCACACAGCATCTGCCCCCCTACAGCCCCTTGAGCTGAAATAGCAGCAACTCCCTCCCTAGTACCAGCCCAATCCACAGAGAAAGGAGGATGAGGCAGAACGGTATTAAAGGAAACCTGTGGCTGCCATGCAGGAGTCTGGAGAGGGTCCCAGTTTGCAGAAGAGGTTGCAGGGGCTGAGGCAAGAGAGAGTGAGAGGCTGGATGGAATGGGTTCAAATAAGGAAGAAGGAAGAAGTTGTGCTGAATCTGAGTACTTCCCCATCCTCTCTCCCCCAACCCTGTTGTCACTTCCTTTTACTGCTGCTCCCACCCTCCCTGCCTCATCTCTTCTCATTCCGCCATCTTTCTCACCCTTACTCTCCTTTCTGCTTGTTTTGGTTGCCCTTCTAGAGTCTCTCCTGAAGTTCAGTCTCGAGAGTTGCATGGGGACAGAAATCTTACCCGTCCAGTGCCGTAGCGAGGGCTAATGGCACCCGGGGCGGGTCGCCGCTGCACCCCCCCCCCGGGTGCAGCACATCGCGACCCCCCCCCCCTCTGCGGCGCACCCCCTGGAGCGCAACCCCCCCCCCGGACCGCATTCTTACCTGCGGGAGGGCCGATCCGCCCCGAGTACGCGTCACTCGGAGCTGCGTCGGCCCCGCTGGTTCCCTGCTCTCTCTCTGCCCCGGAACAGAAAGTAACCTGTTCCGGGGCAGAGAGAGCAGGGAACCAGCGGGGCCGGCACCCCCTGAGCGCATGCACCCGGGGCGGACCACCCCTCCTGCCCCCCTTCCTACGCCACTGTACCCGTCCCCGCCCATCCCCGCTGGAATTTAACCTGTCCCCACTCAGTCCCCTCAAGAATTTAATGGTGCATAAAAAAAATTCCAGTCAACTCTCTCTCTGGGTTCGAGCCGCAGCACTGCAGGCAAGGAAAGAACAGAACTTGGAATACTCTGCTGCGCACATGTAAGACTTGTCTCTGATTCACTGACACTGTGTGCTAAGAGGTCACCACATGCACGTTCCAGTAGGTCAGGTGGGCACGAATTCCCCGTAGTCTATAACACTGTGCCTGTGTCAGAGTTGACATCTGCGCCCAGGAGCAGAGAGGATTAACAGTAACATAGTAAGTGACGGCAGATAAAACCTGGACGGTTCATCCAGTCTGCCCAATAATCACACTCATTATCAATTCATGATTAAATCAACAATGAATGTGATATTATATACTTGATTACGGTCTTTCTTTGGCATTTCTGGGACATAGACCATAGAAGTCTATCCGGCCCTATCCTTATGTTCCAACTGCTGGAGTTGCCCTCGAAGCCCACTCCAACCTATTTCTCTTCTCATTTGCAGGACACAGACCGTAAAAGTCTGTCCAGTTCTGTCCTCATGTTCCATCCACTGAAGTTGCTGCCTAAGCCCTTTCCAGCCCATCCTAAACCAGATTGCCATATATGAGACACAGACTATGTCCGGTATCGGCCCTAGGTCATCACAGCCAGAGTTGCCATCTAAGCATCACTCGACACATCCACACACATGCAGCCATTTAAGGTTAGGTTTGTACGTTTGGGAAGCTTGCCAGGTGCCCTTGGCCTGGATTGGCCGCTGTCGTGGACATGATGCTGGGCTCGATGGACCCTTGGTCTTTTCCCAGTATGGCATTACTTATGTACTTATGTACTTATGTACTTCCATTTTCTAATTAGAGATCCTCTGTGTTCATTCCACACCCTTTTGAATTCCGTTGAGTATTATTAGGAAAGGTATAGAAAACAGGTGTGAGGATGTTATAATGCCGTTGTATCGCTCCATGGTGCGACCGCACCTCGAGTATTGTGTCCAATTCTGGTCGCCGCATCTCAAAAAAGATATAAAGGAATTAGAAAAGGTGCAGAGAAGGGCGACGAAAATAATAAAGGAAATGGAATGACTTCCCTATGAGGAAAGGCTGAGAAGGTTAGGGCTCTTCAGCTTGGAGAAAAGGCGGCTGAGGGGTGATATGATAGAAGTCTACAAGATAATGAGCGGAGTAGAGCGGACAGATGTGAAGCGTTTCTTTACACTTTCAAACAATAATAGAACCAGGGGACACAAGATGAAGCTAGAATATAGTAGATTTAAAATAAATAGGAGAAAGTTTTTCTTTATTCAGCGTGTAATTGGACTCTGGAACTCATAGTGACAGCAGTTGGCCTTACAGAGTTTAAAGGGGGTTTGGACAGATTCCTGAGGGACAAGTCCATTGAACATTATTAATTTTTTTTTTTTGGGGGGGGGGGGGGGGGGGGGGGGGGTTGCCAGGTTCTTGAAAACTTGGTGCTTGGTAGGTGAGAGGCTGGCGCAAGTGCAGCGTACACTTCCATGGGAACCTTGCAGGAATTGTTTCTGTCCCCTCAGGAACCCCGCAGAGCTGCTTCTGTCCCCGTGGGAACTCCACGGATTCCATGGGATTCCTGCGAACCCCGTTCCCGAGCAAGTCTCTAGTTCAGTCTCACTCTTTCCCCCTCCTTCTTTCTGTCTCCCTCTCCTCTATGCAATAACTGATCCTGCTTTCTGCATCTCATCACAAGGAAGTTAATCAGAAGGCCGTGCATTGTACAGGAAATCTCATGTATGTGAAACAAAGAAAAAAATCCCTCTGTACACTGTACCAGGTTCTCACTTCCTTCTGAGCAACACTGCTCAACAAAAGGGACCATTCCTTTCACAAACACATCTCTGCATTCCAATCTATGGCACATCATTTCCCATTAAACTCATTATTATTATTATTTATTGCATTTGTATCCCACATTTTCCCACCTTTTTGCAGGCTCAGTGTGGCTTACAATATATTGTGAATGGTGGAAGTACAATTTGTTGCATTACGATTATAGGTTACATAGTGAAGAGTTATAGGAAGACAAAGTCGACTTCGAAATACAGTATGGGGAGTAGAACAATGTAATGTAACAATGGGGAATTGATAGGGCGATAAAACAATAACAAGAGGGTAGAGATTTAGGTGTGGTGAGAATACGGGGGAAGAGAACTCAGAAGAGAGTGTACTGATACATTTCTCTTAGTGTGTGTGGACTTCATGTTTTTTGATCCTTGCAGTAAGTTTTCTCAAAGAGATGAGTCTTCAATAGTTTACGGAAGTCGGTTAGTTCGTAGATCGTTTTCAGGTTGCGTGGTAGTGTATTCCAGAGTTGCGTGCTCTTATAAGAGAAGGTTGATGCGTGCAGTACTTTGTATTTTATGCCTTTGCACTTAGGAAAGTGGAGATTGAGGAGAGTTCGGGATGATCTTTTAGCATTTCTGGGTGGCAGGTCTATTAAATCAGACATGTATGCAGGGGCTTCACCGTGGATGATTTTGTGGACTAAGGTGCATACTTTAAAAGTAATACGTTCCTTGAGTGGGAGCCAGTGTAGTTTCTCACGTAAGGGTTTTGCACTTTCGTATTTTGGTTTTCCGAAGATGAGTCTGGCTGCTGTATTCTGGGCTGTTTGAAGTTTCCTCAGTATTTGTTCTTTGCAGCCTGCGTATAGTGAGTTGCAGTAGTCCAGATGACTGAGTACGAGTGTATGGTGGCGTGAGCTGATAGTGCTACAAAGCCTTGCAGTTATCTACCTCTTGTAAGGGGGCTTTGGGAGCCTTTGACTAAGGTCCAGGGCATATTCAGGTTGTCAGAGAAGAGTGGACTTCACCTCTTTGCTATAGTATTGGTCCTTGTGCCCCAGGAGTGACCACAGTGTGATGGTCTGTGAAGGGTCTCCTTGCACAGAAAAATAAGGAGGGAGAGAAACGCATAGCCATGCAGAGCTCGAACATTCCTTCCCTTCCATCAAGACAACTTGATGACCAGTAAGACTTGTGAACTGGCGCGCATCCTTCAATCAACAATCGTTGACTTAATTCTGCAGCCCTTGTCTTAGGGAAATCAGAACTGTAAGTCCATAGGTACAATGGGATAATCCCAGGACTGTTGACTTGGAGTCAACTGATACCCCCGAAGGACATGGAATTCATACTGGATGACACTGTGCAATGTAGTCTGCGAAAAATTCAATTCTATTCACTGGCGACAGTCTAATTCCAGCTCATCCCATGATCCATGAATAGCAATCATCACACCGTAGATCCTGAAAATTTCATTTGAACAGAAACAAAAAGAACAGAAAAAATGATGAGATCGGTATTCAGTGGCAGGACCGCTGTTTAACCTTAAACAAATAGAGGTCGATATTGAAAGCGATTTAAGCGGCCAGAAATGGCTCCTGGCTTGGTTAAATCACTTGTGCAGAGCTATCCACTGATATTCAGTGGCACTTAACTGGTTAATATTGCTGAATATCACCACAGACTGCTAAAATGAAAGCCGGTTATTTGGGGGGTGGTCCAGAGGCAGAGTCAGCACTTATATGGTTAAGTGTCAATATTCAGCACTGAACTGCTTAAGTTAAGTGGCCGTATCAGACCACATAAAACTCAGTCCTATTTCTATCCGGTTTCGCTTAGATACCTAGTAACATAGTAGATGACGGCAGAAAAAGACCTGCACGGTCCATCCAGTCTGCCCAACAAGACAACTCATGTGTGCTACTTTTTGTGTGTACCCTACTTTGATTTGTACCTGTGCTCTTCAGGGCACAGACCGTATAAGTCTGCCCAGCACTATCCCTGCCTCCCAACCACCAGCCCCACCTCCCAACCACCGGCTCTGGCACAGACCGTATAAGTCTGCCCAGCGCTATCCCTGCCTCCCAACCTCCAGTCCCGCCTCCCACCACTGGCTCTGGCACAGACCGTATAAGTCTGCCCCGCACTATCCCCGCCTCCCAACCTCCAGCCCCGCCTCCCAACCACCAGCCCTGCCTCCCAACCACCGGCTCTGGCACAGACTGTATAAGTCTGCCCAGCGCTATCCCCGCCTCCCAACCACCAGCCCTGCCTCCCAACCACCGGCTCTGGCACAGACCGTATAAGTCTGCCCAGCACTATCCCCGCCTCCCAACCACCAGCCCTGCCTCCCAACCACCGGCTCTGGCACAGACTGTATAAGTCTGCCCAGCGCTATCCCCGCCTCCCAACCACCAGCCCTGCCTCCCAACCACCGGCTCTGGCACAGACCGTATAAGTCTGCCCAGCACTATCCCCGCCTCCCACCACTGGCTCTGGCACAGACCGTATGCCCAGCACTAGCCCCGCCTCCCAACCACTAGCCCCGCCTCCCAGCCACCGGCTCTGGCACAGAACGTATAAGATGGTTAAGTGCTGACTATTGCACTAAGAGAGAGCCGGTTGCATAGACACAAATATTCAATGCTTCTGCCTGGACATGGCCTGGCATTGGATATCTGGGAATAATGCTGTAGGCAGCTGGAAAAACGCTCATCACCGCCAGCTGAATATCAACCCCATAACTCCTACATGGGCGCCAGCTGTGTGGGTGGTGTGGATGCTAGAGCACCCCCAACATTGAGCAAACTCCGTTACTCTGACTGCAGCTCCTTGTGACTCTGAGCAAGTCACTTAATCCTCCATTGCCCCAGGTACAAATAAGTACCTGTATATACTATGAAAACCGCTTTGAATGTAGTTGCAAAACCACAGAAAGGCAGTGTATCAAGTCCCATTAACAAGATTCCATACACAATCTCAAAGAGTAGCAACATTCCAAGTAGAATCCCAAAGAATAGCAAGATTCTGGAATCTCAAGTAGTGATTTGAGATTCTGGAATGTTGCTACTATTTGCAATTCTGTTGCTACTAGTAGAGATTCTACATGGAATGTTGCTAGTGGAGGAGTAGCCTAGTGGTTAGTGCAGCAGACTTTGATCCTGAGGAACTGGGTTTGATTCCCACTGCAGCTCCTTGTGACTCTGAGTAAGTCACTTAATCCTCCATTGCCCCAGGTACAAATAAGTACCTGTATATACTATGAAAACCGCTTTGAATGTAGTTGCAAAAACCATGGAAAGGCAGTATATCAAGTCCCATCCTCTTTCACTCATCCTCTCACTTGATGCTCTTTCTCTCATTATTATCACCACCACTCACCCATTCACTCAGTGCTTTTTGAGCCTTTCTCACCCCCCCCCCTCCACTCACCTAATGTTCTTTTCCCCATTTTCACCCCTTCCTTCCACCCACTCATTGACTTGCCAGTCCACTAGAGGTACCTCCTTACTACTACTACTACTACTACTACTATTTAGCATTTCTATAGCGCTACAACGCATACGCAGCGCTGCACAAACATAGAAGAAAGACAGTCCCTGCTCAAAGAGCTTACAATCTAATAGACAAAAAATAAATTAAGCAAATCAAATCAATTAATGTGTACAGGAAGGAGGAGAGGAGGGTAGGTGGAGGCGAGTGGTTACAAGTGGTTACGAGTCAAAAGCAATGTTAAAGAGGTGGGCTTTCAGTCTAGATTTAAAGGTGGCCAAGGATGGGGCAAGATGTAGGGGCTCAGGAAGTTTATTCCAGGCGTAGGGTGCAGTGAGACAGAAGGTGCGAAGTATGGAGTTGGCAGTAGTGGAGAAGGGAGCAGATAAGAAGGATTTATCCATGGAGCGGAGTGCACGGGAAGGGGTGTAGGGAAGGACAAGTGTGGAGAGATACTGGGGAGCAGCAGAGTGAGTATATTTATAGGTTAGTAGAAGAAGTTTGAACAGGATGCGAAAACGGATAGGGAGCCAGTGAAGCGACTTGAGGAGAGGGGTAGTATGAGTAAAGCGACCCTGGCGGAAGACGAGACCTCCTTCCCTCCCTTTCGCCCTCTCTCTTCTCACTTGCCAGTTCTTCACTGCTTCAGCACCACCTCACCTCCAGTTGATAGCAGGAGAAGCATTAATAAGGCTTCATATCCTGCTGCTGCAAACGAACGCATGCCAAATTGGAGTTACTGCTTGTTACCGCATGGCCCTAATTTCAATTTTGGCGCGCGGCCGCTACGCGCATCTGAAAAATACTTTTTATTTTCTGGCACGCATAATGGACTTGCGCCAAGTGGCATTTGATGTGTGTAGGTCATTACTGCCCAGATTCTTTACCGCTAGGTCAACGGCTGGCGGTAAGGTCTCAGACCCAAAATGGACATACGGCAATTTTGATTTTGCTGAAAGCCCATTTTTGGCAAAAAAAAAAAAAAAAAAGAGAGGCCTTTTTTACAGGCATGCGCCCAAAACCTACACTACCACAAGCCATTTTTCAGCGCGCCTTTGTAAAAGGACCCCTATGATTCCTCAGTGGGAGTGCGGGAAATGAGCTGTGAAAATGGGAGTCTCTGGCTGAATGTGGAAGACTTGGCAGACATGTAGTCCTCCAGGCGGTAGGAAGTGCCAGTGAGCAGCACTTCTTAGCAGACAGTTTTCCTCTACAGTCAATACCACACAGTGCCCAATTTGTTGGAGTTTTAAAATGAATTTATACTACACCAATCTACTGCATTTTTTTGAGGGGGTGAACAAACGTGGACAGTGGGGAGCCGGTGGATATTGTGTATCTGGATTTTCAAAAGGCGTTTGACAAAGCGCCTCATGAAAGACTCCTGAGGAAACTGGAGAGTCGTGGGATCGGAGGTAGGGTATTACTGTGGATTAAGAACTGGTTGAAAGATAGGAAGCAAAGAGTAGGGTTGAATGGTCAGTATTCCCAGTGGAGAAGGGTAGATAGTGGGGTCCCGCAGGGGTCTGTGCTGGGACCGCTGCTTTTTAACATATTTATAAATGACCTAGAGATGGGAGTAACTAGTGAGGTAATTAAATTCGCAGATGACACAAAGTTATTCAGGGTCGTCAAGTCGCAGGAGGAGTGTGAAAGATTACAGGAGGACCTCGCGAGACTGGGAGATTGGGCGTCCAAGTGGCAGATGAAGTTCAATGTTGACAAGTGCAAAGTGATGCATGTGGGTAAGAGGAACCTGAATTACAGCTATGTCATGCAAGGTTCCGCGTTGGGAGTCACAGACCTAGAAAGGGATCTGGGAGTCATCATTGATAAAACGTTAAAAACTTCAGCTCAGTGTGCTGCGGCGGCTAAGAAAGCACACAGAATGTTGAGTATTATTAGGAAAGGGATGGAAAACAAACACGAGGATGTTATAATGCCATTGTATCGCTCCATGGTGCAACCGCACCTCGAATATTGTGTCCAATTCTCAAAAAAGATATAAAGGAATCAGAGAAGGTGCAGAGAAGGGCAACGAAAATAATAAAGGGAATGGAACGATTTCCCTATGAGGAAAGGCTGAGAAGGTTAGGGCTCTTCAGCTTGGAGAAAAGGCGGCTAAGGGATGATATGATAGAAGTCTACAAGATAATGAGCGGAGTAGAGCAGACAGATGTGAAACGTTTCTTTACACTTTCAAACAACAATAGAACCAGGGGACACAAGATGAAGCTAGAATATGGTAGATTTAAAACAAACAGGAGAAAGTTTTTCTTTACTCAGCGTGTAGTTAGACTCTGGAACTCGTTGCCGGAAAATGCGGTGACAGCAGCTGGCGTACGGAGTTTAAGGGGGGTTTGGACAGATTCCTGAGGGAAAAGTCCATTGAACATTATTAAAAATATATTTTGGGGGGGGGGGGGGGGGGGGTTGCCGGATTCTTGAAGCCTGGATTGGCCGCTGTCGGAGACAGGATGCTGGGCTTGATGGACCCTTGGTCTTTTCCCAGTATGGCGGTGCTTATGTACTTATGTACAGTGTGGGGGCCCAATGCTCTGGTTTGTCTAGGGCCCACCAAAGGATTAATCCTGCCCTGGCTGCAGACGATATACAGGAAAGGTGTGATTCAGATTGCTGTGGAACAGGAGAGTCTTCTCCTATGGATCCCAGCACTGTTCTTCTCCCCCCCCCCCCTCCCCGGGGGTTATCCAGCTCAAAGATCTAACAAACAATTGGCAACTGGCCTGATCCGTTCTATATTCAAGAAGATGTTCTTTCAGATCCCCAAATCAAAACCATTCTACATCCTTCTGTGCTGTTGTTCAGTGGTTCACCCATCTGCCTTTCAAAGCTAAACTTGACCTACCCCATCAGCCACAAATTAAACTCTTTGATCTCATCAGTACCATTAAGAAGGCTGGTAACAATAGATCAAACCATCTGCAGGTACAATACCTGTACTGTGTCCTTCAGAAAGCCGTGCTAGGGAGGTGCTGCTGTAAACAAGCCAGGTCCAAAGCTTTCACGAACTCTCTTATTTGAGTTTTCCACATCTTTCTTCCAACAAACAATTTCACAGCGAGATTAGGGAGAATTAATAAACGGGTGCAGTTAGGATGAAAGTCGAGGCCAGAAGATAGTAGCTGAGGGGATTATTGATCATGCACAGACAGGGTCACCAGGTGCCGGCATTTCTCCTGCAGATTTACTGGAGTATCTGCCAGGTACGAGTACTGGTTAGCAAATAGAAAAATACTACAGGAATAACAGTGGGGACAACAAATAAAAGGCAGATCCCCGAAATATGTTTCGTTGAGTCTGGAAATTAAACCCTGGAATTAATGGCAGGGGGGAAAAGACCTCAGTTGCTAAGGTTATTTTCAATTACCTCAAGCTCTCAGCACAACAACCACATCATAGCTCATAAACCCCCCAGGCACATAGTAACATAGTAGATGACGGCAGAAAAAGACCTGCACGGTCCATCCAGTCTGCCCAACAAGACAAACTCATATGTGCTACTTTTTGTGTATACCCTACTTTGATTTGTACCTGTCCTCTTCAGGGCACAGACCGTGTAAGTCTGCCCAGCACTATCCCCGCCTCCCAACCACCAGTCCCGCCTCCCACCACCGGCTCTGGCACAGACCGTATAAGTCTGCCCAGCACTATCCCCGCCTCCCAACCACCAGTCCCACCTCCCACCACCGGCTCTGGCACAGACCGTATAGGTCTGCCCAGCACTATCCCCGCCTCCCAACCACCAGCTCTGGCACAGACCGTATAAGTCTGCCCAGCACTATCCCCACCTCCCAACCACCAGTCCCGCTTCCCACCACCTGCTCTGCCACCCAATCTCGGCTAAGCTCCTTATGATCCATTCCTTCTGAACAGGATTCCTTTATGTTTATCCCACGCATGTTTGAATTCCGTTACCGTTTTCGTCTCCACCACCTCCAGCATATTCTTCAACACAAATTATACTGAGCATCATTTTTCTTCGCTATTTTATTTATGTATGTATTTATTTCATTTATATCCCACATTATCCCAATAGATCAGGTTCAATATGGCTAATGACTTATTGTAATTAATAGTACAAAAAAAGAGCTGGAGGATTGACAGGCTCATTTTCAAAAGAGAAAAACGTCCAAAAAGTGACATAAGTCTGCATTTGGACGTTTTTCTCACAAAACGTCCAAATCAGTATTTTCAAAACCTCTTTTTAGATGTTTTTTCTTTGAAGTCCGTCAGAAGTGCGTCCGAATTTCAAGGGGGCGTGCCGGGGCGTGTTCAAGGCGGGACTTGGGCGTTCCTTAGACGTTTTTCAGCCATAATGGAACAAAACAAAACCGTCCAGGATTAAAACTTAGACGTTTTGAGCTAGACCTGTTTTTATAAAAAAATAGCTGCAGTGGGAATTAAACCCACTACCACAGGATCAAAGTCCGCTACACTAACCACTAGGCTACTCCTCCACTCCACACAAAAAGGTGTCCTTACTCCCCCCAGTGGTCACTAACCCCCTCCCACCCCAAACAAATTTGATTAAAAATATTACTTGTCAGCCTCTGATGTTATACTCAGGTCCATTAGAATAGTAGGCAGGTCCCTGGAGTAGTCTAGTGTTGGGTGCAGTGCACTGCAGACAAGTGAACCCAGGCGTCTACCTCCCCCTACCTGTTACACTTGTGGAGGAAACTGTAAGCCCTCCAAAATTCACCAGAAACCCACTGTACCCACATATAGGTGCCCCCTTCACCTGTAAGGGCTATGGTAGTGGTGTACAGTTGGGGGTAGTGGGTGGGTTTTGGGGGGCTCAGCAGACAATGGTGCATTTTATGAAGTCTACTGCAGTGCCCCCTAGGGTGCCCTATTGCTGTCCTGCGATGTCAGGGGGACCAGTCTACTAAAAATGCTGGCTCCTCCTACATCCTAATGGCTTGATTTTGTATGTTTTGCACTTGGATGTTTTTGGGGGAGGTTTAAATGGACCCAAAAACAAAATGTCACCACATCTCAAAAAAGATATAGTGAAATTAGAAAAGGTATAGAGAAGGGCGACAAAAATGATAAAGGGGATGGGACGACTTCCCTATAAGGAAAGGCTAAAGCGGCTAGGGCTCTTCAGCTTGGAGAAAAGATGGCTGAGGGGAGATATGATAGAGGTCTATAAAATAATGAGTTGAGTGGAACGGGTAGACATGAATCACTTGTTTACTCTTTCCAAAAATACTAGGACCAGGGGGCACGCAATGAAGCTACAAAGTAATACATTTAAAATGAATTTGAGTAAATATTTATTCACTCAACGTGTAATTAAACTCTGGAATTCATTGCCGGAGAATGTAGTAAAAGCAGTTAGCTTAGCAGGGTTTTAAAAAGGTTTGGATGGCTTCCTAAAGGAAAAGTCCATAGACCATTACTAAAATGAACTTGGGGAGAATCCACTGCTTATTTCTGGGATAAGCAGCATAAAATGTATTGTACTGTTTTGGGATCTTCCCAGGTACTTGTGGCCTGGATTGGCCACTGTTGGAAACAGGATGCTGGGCTTGATGGACCTTTGGTCTGTCCCAGTATGGCAATACTTATGAAGTGGGTAACTTTCCAAAGAAGAGCCTCTCCATCCACCACAGTAGCCAAATAGCTCTACGGCAGACCTGGAGACCCCCTTATCTAGAGCACGGAATTCATGGTAAGCTCTGTTTGAATACATATATTAGCACTATAGAAATTATAAGTAGAACCAGTAATAACAGCTGTTAAAGGACAGACTGGGAAGGCCTGGGTGCTCAGGTTCAATGCTGTCTGTTGCGATTCGATTTTACTTCCTGGAAGCAATTAAAATTCACATAGCCTCAGCTACGCATAAATCTTTCACCCTCAGTTGTGTGGTTGGAAGGAAAGTCACTTAACGTCCCTGATGATCCTTGTGTAACATCCACATGGAGATGGAATAGATAAATATTGTTGTATGCTTAGGGTTACCACATTTGCAGAGACAAAAAATGAGGGCACAAAAAAATAAAAATGGTTGCGACCTTTGCTAAAAAAATATTTAATCATAGCAAATGTGTAAGTGACTTTTAAGTAATGAACACACATCAGTGACTGACTTACAGCACAGCAGTAAACAATAATGTACTTTTCAAACACTTCTGGATTTGAGTATGACTCAGTCTGAGCCCAAGTGTACTTAGCAGAAGAGTGCATATCCCTCAACAACTTTGACTGGCTTCTGAGATACGTGTTCAAACAAAATAAAACATGGAAAAGAAAATAAGATGATACCTTTTTTATTCCAAAAGTTTGTTCATTTGCTTTTTCATGCGGCTGTAAAAAAGGTATCATCTTATTTTCTTTTCCATGTTTTATTTTGTTTGATTTCTATTGATAACCTTAAGAGTGGACTAACACGGCTACCACACTCCTCTACTTGAGATACGTGTGAAAGTCTTTGCATGACGTACGCTTAAAGTTGCGCTGCGCAAACAAAATTCCTCTGACAGATTCAACCAGCAGGGAAACAGAGAGGAGATCAACAATGCCATTCTCTTTCTTTAGCGCCCCCATGTGTCCAGACTGACTAATAGGCCAGAGATGGTTTCTCTCATTGTGTGGGTAGGTGTGTTGGTCATAGGAACTCTGGAACTTACTCACAGAGAGGCTACATCTAACTCAAGACTACCTCTACTTCGGGAAGCAGGTGAAAGCCTGGCTCTTCTCACAAGCTTTTGATACATGTGGTGACAGACTATACACTCACTCCGCATCTGGACTAACTTGCTGCACACCCTGTATCTTAGACCAGTTCCTCATATAATCTTGTTTAACTGTACAAAGATGTTGCCTTGAGTTTAACCACCCATCTATTTATCCCACTTGACTCTGTACTACTCATCTTGTCCCCATCTACATTAACATCCTATATAATAAAAGGCACCTCCACCATTCTGAAGCTGACTGCATGGCTGAGGCATTCCTGCTCTCTGTATCCATCTCCTGAATTGACATCACGTACTTCCGGGTTCGTCACAAGCAGAAGTGACCAACCACACGAGGTTTCTCGGCTTCAGAATGTTGGAGGTGCATTCTATTAAATAGGATTGGTCAGTTCCTTGAAGCACAGCCAGAGCTCAGCGTCCTGCACAGTAATGCTCAGACACCAGAGAGAGGGAGGGAGGGGGGCCTGACACCAGAGGGGGGGGGGAGGTATCTCTGTCACACACACACACACACACACTCTCACAGTCAATGTCTTTCTCTCTCTCACTCTCACACACTGTCTCTCACACACTCTATGTCTCACACTGTATCACATTCACTCTCTATGTGTCACACAGTCACTCACACACTCTCTTGGTCTCATACACTCAGTCTCACAGAGAGTTTGTCTCACACACACTCTCTCTCTCGCACACACTGTATCTGTGTGACACACTCTCACACTGTGTCTCACATACGCACTTGCACACACTCATTCTCACACACACACTCTCTCTCACACAGACACACTCGCACCCAGACTCACTCTCTCTCTGTCACACACACACACTCGCACATTCACTCTCTCTCTCTCACACACAGTCACTCTCACACACACTCTCTCAAACATACACACTCCGAGGAAAACCTTGCTAGCGCCCATTTCATTTGTGTCAGAAATGGGCCTTTTTTACTAGTTATATCTATATTATTTGAATGTTCTATTGTGTTACTTATTAGGTGTTTCATTGGTATTATGCTAACATCATATTATATCTATGTTACTTGAATATTCTTCCTTGCTGTCTATTATGGTATCGTTTGTATTGTTCTGACATCATATTTCCAAGTTTACCTCATTTATTGTATTTATGTTTATATTTGGTCATTTTACTATTGTTACGTTGTTAACAAAATTGTAAGTTTTATGTTAAACTGGACCTGCCGTACACCGGGTGAATCTGTTCATAAAGGTAGTTAATAAATCCTAATAAATAGAAACATAGAAACATGACGGCAGATAAAGGCCATATGACCCATCCAGTCTGCCCATCCTCTGTAACCCCTAATTCTTCCTGTTCCTAAGCGATCCCACATGCTTATCCCATGCCTTTTTAAATTCTGGAACAGTCCTCGACTCCACCACCTCCACCGGGAGGCCATTCCACGCCTCCACCACCCTTTCTGTGAAATAATACTTCCTTAGGTATTCCCATTAAGCCTATTCCCATTATGACATCACAATATGAGCTCTGGTTACCAGAGACTGAAACTCTTCACACTAAGGGGGGAAAGTAAGCCAAGAATAGGACAATTGAGCCATTGTGACATCACTAATGAGGTTGGCTCTTAGGCATTGGTGGAATAGAAACATAGAAACATGACGGCAGATAAAGGCCATATGACCCATCCAGTCTGCTCATCCTGTGTAACCCCTAATTCTTCCTGTTCCTAAGCGATCCCACATGCTTATCCCATGCCTTTTTAAACTCTGGAACAGTCCTCGACTCCAAATTAGGTTCATAAAATAAAAACAGGTTATTTTCCTAAAAAAAATTTTTTTTTAAACCCAGAAGACATATCTGAAGAAGTCCAAAAGTAAGACGTTGGGGTATTTTCTTTAAGTATTGCCTAAAAATCAGCGCTGAAAATGTAATGTGCTTAACACAATCCTACAAAGGGAAAGGGAAATGGGACTTGACATACTGCCTTTCTGAGGTTTTTGCAACTACATTCAAAGCAGTTTGCATAGTACATACAGGTGGTACTTATTTGTACCTTGAGTGAATTCCTTCAAAAAGGCGGTAAATAAATCCTAATAAATAAATAAATACCTGGGGCAATGAAGGGTTAAGTGACTTGCCCAGAGTCAAAAGGATTTGCAGTGGGAATTGAACCCAGTTCCCCAGGATCAAAGTCTGCTGCACTAACCACTAGGCTACTCCTCCACTAGCAACATTCCAGGTAGAATATCAAATAGGGAAAGGGAAATGGGACTTGATACACCATCTGCAGTTTACATAGTATATACAGGTACTTATTTGTACCTAGGGCAATGGAGGAATAAGTGACTTGCCCCGAGTCACAAGGAGCTGCAGTGGGAATTGAACCCAGTTCCCCAGAATCAGAGTCCGCTGCACTAACCACTAGGTTAGTCCTCCACTAGCAACATTCCATGTGACGTCAGACTCACAGAAACAGAAGCCTGCGCGGCCGGGTTGCTGATCTGCATGGGCAGGCTTCTACATGGAATGTTGCTAGTGGAATAGCAACATTCCATGTAGATTCTCAAATAGTAGCAACATTCCATGTTCCGCTGCACTAACCACTAGGCTACTCCTCCACTAGCAACATTCCATCTAGAATCTCCAATAGTTGCAACATTTCATGTAGAATCTCAAATAGGGAACGAGAACTGGGACTCGACATGCCACCTTTCTGTGGGTTTTGCAACCTACATTCAAAGCGGTTTACATATATTCAGGTACTTATTTTGTACCAGGGGCAATGGAGGGTTAAGTGACTTGCCCAGAGACACAAGGAGCTGCAGTGGGAATCGAACCCAGTTCCCCAGGATCAAAGTCCACTGCACTAACCACTAGGCTACTCCTCCACCCGTTGTCCTTTATAGAATCACATTTAGGCATAAACTGCACCTAAATGTAGGCACCTGCAATTAGGTCTGTTCTGAGCAGGATTACATGCCAGTGCCTAGAGTTAGTCGCAATTTGCTTCTATTCTACATTTGGGAACAACCCCAGAGATGCCCCTATCCATGTCCCCAAATATGTACGTGTGTTAGGATTTATGTGCACATCATTATAGAATACAATATGCGCATAAATCCTAATTATTGACAATTAATGCAGATAGTTGACTATCACCCAATTATCAGTGCTGATTGACTCATTACTCAATTAAATTACACATGTTAAATTGGGCGCTCACTCAATATAATGCATGTAACTCATAGCGCCATATATAGAATTTGGCCCCCTTCTCTTAAAAGAGGACATGTGGAGGGGCATAATCGAACGGGACACCCAAGTTTTCCTGGGGCTGGCCTCACAGGACGGCTCCATGAAGGGGTGGGGAAACCCGTATTATCGAAACAAGATGGGTGTCTATCTTTCGTTTCAGTAATACGGTCGGAGACGCCCAAATCTCAACATTTAGGTCGACCTTAGAGATGGTCGTCCTTAGGTCGTCCTTAGAGATGGTCGTCCTTGGTTTTCAGCGATAATGGAAACCGAGGACGCCCATCTCAGAAACGACCAAATCCAAGCCATTTGGTCATGGGAGGAGCCAGCATTCGTAGTGCGCTGGCCCCCCTCACATGCCAGGACACCAACCAGGCACCCTAGGGGGCACTGCAGTAGACTTCAGAAATTGCTCCCAGGTGCATAGCTCCCTTACCTTGTGTGCTGAGCCCCCCAACCCCCCCCCCAAAAAAAAAACCCCACTCCCCACAACTGTACACCACTACCCTGAGGGTGAAGGAGGGCACCTACATGTGGGTACAGTGGGTTTCTGGTGGGTTTTGAAGGGCTCACATTTACCACCACAAGTGTAATAGGTGGGGGGGGGGGATGGGCCTGGGTCCGCATGCCTGAAGTGCACTGCACCCATTAAAACTGCTCCAAGGACCTGCATACTGCTGTCATGGATCTGGGTATGACATTTGAGGCTGGCATAGAGGCTGGCAAAAAAAAAATTAAGTTTCTTTTTTAGGGTGGGAGGGGGTTGGTGACCACTGGGGGAGTAAGGGGAGGTCATCCCTGATTCCCTCCAGTGGTCATCTGGTCAGTTCAGGGACCTTTTTGATGCTTGGTCACAAGAAAAAATGGACCAAGTCAAGTCGGCCAAGTGCTCGTCAGGGATGCCCTTCTTTTTTCCATTATTGGCCGAGGACGCCCATCTCTTAATCACACCCCAGTCCCACCTTCGGTACGGTGCCGACATGCCCTCGTGAACTTTGGTCGTCCCTGCAACGGACTGCAGTTGAGGGCGCCCAAAATCAACTTTCGATTATGCCGATTTGGGTGACACTGAGAGAAGGACGCCCATCTCCCAATTTGTGTCGGAAGATAGGCGCCCTTCTCTTTTGAAAATAAGCCTGATTGTAACCCTATATATGCTCAGAGTCAGCTATTTCCTGGGGTCTCATCGGGTCCCATAACTTCTTACTTTTTTCATGAATCAGAATCTCTTACTAAGTCCATTGGTGCCTCGGTGTTTGAGACAGTCCCTGGTTTAATTCCCCAAACAGCTCTTCCATTCTTGGGGTCAACTGGGGTTGTGGGCACTGCAGAGGAGAACAGAGTCATCTTCATTTTTAATGGTGACATCTGGTGCTCAGGTTTCAATCCCATGGTACATGGCTTCTGGCCTCAGTACTGCAGCAGGAATTTCCAGACCTGGAACTGTAGAAGGGCCTGTGTATTAAAACAGGGGAGGAATCCATAGGTAATTGTAACTGGAGGCTTAGGGTACCAGAATTTCAGCATTTGTTTTGATTTAAAAAGGAGGAATGACAAAATAACTGGCTATAGGAACAATCACACAAAATTACTGATTATCCATACAATCAAGTTGGACCAAATTAGTTTTTATTTACCATTAAAAAAAACCTGTGTGAAGATGTGGGGTTGAGGTGTTCAGTAGAGTTGTTGGTGCTCTTGGACTTGAGACAAATACATAGTAACATAGTAGATGATGGCAGAAAAAGACCTGCATTGTCCATCCAGTCTGCCCAACAAGATAAACTCATATGTGCTACTTTTTGTGTATACCTTACCTTGATTTGTATCTGTCATTTTCAGGGCACAGACCGTATAAGTCTGCCCAGCCCTATCCCTGCCTCCCAACCACTGGCTCTGGGACAGACCGTATAAGTCTGCCCAGCAATATCCTCGCCTCCCAACCACCAGCCCCGCCTCCCACCACCGGCTCTGCCACCTAATCTCAGCTAAGCTTCTGAGGATCCATTCCCTCGGAACAGGATTCCCTTATGTCTATCCCACGCATGCTTGAAATCCGCCACCGTGCTCCTCTCCACCACCTCCCGCAGGAAGCTTCTCTCACTTTACCCAGTATTTACACTTATACCTGTGCTGTTGTCCTAGGGAGATGAAGCTCAAGACATGTCACAGAATGGATGATGCCTATACCCAGGATACCAAAACCGAGGAAACTGCTTGAAACAAGTCCGCGGTGAGACACCTGGGCATCTCTTGCAGTATCCCAGGTTATAATATCTGAGCTGGAACAGACAGATGCATAAATATTTAAAATAGCTATTCTGAGAGACAGAGGAAGTAGGGAAATAGTGTCTGAGGATCTCAAGGTAGCGAAACAATGTGATAAGTTGGTGGCCAGAGCCCAGAAGAATCCTAAATTGCATAGAGGGGCATAACCAGGAGTAAGGAGAAGGTCGGAATGACCCTGTTCAGGGCATTGAGGAGATCTTTCTCAGTTTTGGAGGCCATCACTCACTAATGATATCAAAAGATTTGAAGTGCTTCTAGGTGTAATCACAATGGTACGGGGTCTGCACCAGAAGATGTATGAGAACAGACATGAACATGTATATTCTAGAGGAAAGGAGGATTATGCTACAGATATTTAAATACATGGAAGACATTTATGAATACAACATAACCTTGTATTTGTTATCAACCGAAAGGCGAACGCCTTTAGGGTATTATGTAAGCCACATTGAGCCTGCAAATAGGTGGGAAAACGCGGGGTACAAATGTAACAAATAAATAAATAAATTCTTAAAGACAGGAAAGCTATAGAGCTAGAGGACATGGAATGAGGCTGCAATAAGGTCAACTTAAAAGCAACATCTGGAAGTACGTTTTCATGCAATGGGCGGTGGATGCCTGGAACACCCTCCCAGTGCAGATGGTGGCGATAAAAGCAGTACTGCAATTCAAAAAATGCACGAGGATCCCTAAATATCAAGAGAATGGAATCAAACTGGAGAGCATTTCCACCCAAAATAAATGTGGAATGACTTTTCACATTCCATAAAAGGCATTGGAGGGGGAGGGGAACCTGCTTGAAAAATGGTTACCACCGTGAGCATTTCACTGGGCAAACTGGATGGACCCTGTTTATCTTTATTCGCCATCAATTACTATGTTACGTGACTATGTTAAGATCACCATAATAAACATGCAGGTGCCATCCTGGGATACTGAACGCCAGTCCGCAGTTCTGGGTCTTGCAGTGGCTGCAGCCGATCTAGTCCCATATCACAGCATAGACTTCACTGAGGGCCAGATGCACTAAACCTAACGAGCCCACAACTTGCGTTTTAAACTGGTTCCAGCCAGTTTAAAACGCAAGTAGTTTACCGGGGGCATGCACTAAGGGCATTTTCCCTGTCACGGTAGCAGGCAACGAAAGCGGAATGCAAATTATCCAAAGGCTATTATAATGAGCTGCACTACCATTTTTCCGATTCCCTTACCGTGGGAACCCTAATGGGAGGTCTGCACCTCTCGTTAGGGCTCCTGTGAGGGAATCGGAAAGGAAAAGGGCCCCAAAAAAAAGAAAAAAAGAAAAGCAGTGAGTGCACGTGAGGGGCGTCCTTTATGGACGTACTCTGCCTGCGCTTGTGAGGGACGTCTTTTATTTGTCTTTTCGCCGTTTTTTTTTTTTTTTTTTTTTAGTTTTGTCTCCCCGGCGCTGCTCACCTTCTGTAGCTGTGCGAGGAGAAGGGAATCAGGGACGTGCAAGTCGATCCGGAGTTCGGGACGTCCCTTTCCATTATGCTCCTCTTCCAGGTCTCTTCAGCCAATCAGAGTGCGTTTAGCTGACACCAGCAAGCTAAACGCGCTTGACTGGCTGAAGAGACCTGGAAGAGGAGCATAACCGAATGGGACGTCCCGATTCTCCGACTGGCTACCGAGGTCATGGTGAATGCAACGGAGCTACAATGAGTAGCTCATTTGCATTCCCTTTCCTTAGTGAATTCTCGTTTCCTACCGATTCATAGTAACATAGTAGATGATGGCAGAAAAAGACCTGCACGGTCCATCCAGTCTGCCCAACAAGATAACTCATATGTGCTACTTTTTGTGTATACCTTACCTTGATTTGTACCTGTGCTCTTCAGGGCACAGACCGTATAAGTCTGCCCAGCACTATCCACGCCTCCCAACCACCAGCCCCTCCTCCCAACCACCGGCTCTGGCACAGACTGTATAAGTCTGCCCAGCACTATCCCTGCCTCCCACCACCGGCTGTGGCACAGACCGTATAAGTCTGCCCAGCACTATCCCCGCCTCCCAACCACCAGCCCCGCCTCCCGATCTTGACTAAGCTCCTGATTCGCTATGGAATCGGTAGGGAACGGGAATTACCGATGACTTTAATGCATCTGGGCCTCAGTTTCTGAAGGTGCTCATGGATATTGAAACTGTTCCTCCTTGAACTGCAGTGGTTTTTCAATAGCGTAAAAGAGTTGCGCTTAATTCAGTTCTGCTGCACAGTTTCTTTCTTTAGTTGGTTACGTGTGCTAGTTAACTGTTTTTCTTTTTTTGATGTAAGATCAACCTCTTAATGAAAATGGGCTGAGATAACCCAGCTGCTATCGCATTAGGAGAGCGTCCAGATCCGCACAAATTACATTCCTTTTTTTTGCATAAACAGCTTGGCAACAAGAGGAAATGAGGCAAGCCCCCCCACCCACACAACTGGCCTAGATTAAACTCTGCATAAATTGAACTCAAGTCCTGCTGGTGACATTATAGACCAGAAATAGATCCCTGGGTTGGGGCCAGCTTTTGAGTTTTCTTGGTTTTTCTCCCAGTTCAGGCTGTAGAAGTGTCTCTGGGTTTCCTTCTTTCAGAGCCTAAAGGCCACACCATGGGGGGTGGAAACGGAGAACCTGCTGAATGCTACGGCAGAGTAAAACCCCAGCTTTGGTGGGAAACCTTGCAGATACGCAGTGGCGATCCTAGCCGGCATGACACCCGGGGCGGATCGCCGATGCGCCCCCCCCCCCTCCGGCGAATGACCCCCCCCCCAGGTGCACGCCGCTGGGGGGGTGTCGCGGCGCGCGCCTGTCAGCTGAGTTCGCTGACTTCGCTGTCCGGGGCAGAGGGAGCTGCAGCGAAGTTAGCGAAGTCAGCAAACTCAGCTGACAGGCGCGTGCCGCGGCACCCCCCCCAGCGGCATGCACCCGGGGCGGACCGCCCCCCCCCCCCCCCCCCCGGAGATCCAGGTTCTCTTTCACAGCACTGCTCTTCTTAAGAAAGAGGACTAGGTTTTAAAGTCCATCCTAAATACCAGTTTAAAAAAATTTTACACCGAATCCTCACTAACGTAATTCTGTACGTCCCGATTGTCCATACTAATTTAACAAGATTGAAGTTTAATATTCCTGATTGTTCAAGTTAATCTATCACGATTGACGTTAATCCAATACCTTTTATTTCTGATTACGAAAATGTACTTTCTTTATCTGTATACCTAATCCACTCTGTCTCCTTCACCTTAAATATGTATTTCTCTTCCGGAATTGGTGATCACCATTGTGGAAAAATGTAAGCCACATTCAGCCTGCAAATAGGTGGGAAGATGTGGGATACAAATGCTACAAATAAATAAATAAAGTGTGTGTTTGTCCATGCACTATTGAGAATTTCACCCAGAAAACCCCTATGTAGAAAGAGGATGGAATCACAGTAAAACATACCATAAATGACCTTCACATTTTATACAGGGATTTAACCTGAGCAGAACGGGAGATACAATGCAGATTGGATGGACCATACTAGTCTTTATCTGCTGTCATTTACTGTGTAAACAAATGGCAAGTGAAAATTTGCTACAAAGTTTCTCTTAAAAAAAAAATAAAGAAAAGAAAAAGATAATGGTACCTAATTGAATACATACCGGTCAATTATCAGCCAGTTGCGGTCAGCGTCACCGACTAAGTTAGACCCAGACATGCAATGCCAGGCCATGTCTAGGTACCGGCATTGAATATCCAGATCCAAACATACGAATGTCGGCTGGGACCCACATAAGTTGATCTATGAAGTTCTTCTTCAGTCCCCCCCCCCCCCCCCAGAACCTCACCGTCAACACCAGTCCCCCCTCTCAACCCCCCTGCCAACATCAGTCACCCTCAACTGCTCGATCTAGAAAATGGCCTCCATGAGCTCTACTGGGAGTCTTATGATACTATCCCTAGGGATCAGGCTTCCATGTGCTCCTTTGTGTGGATTGTAGTTCTGCTTTGTAGGGTGTTTTGTATGTATATTTGTGTACGGGGGATTGAATATTAAGGAGGGATAGTGAAGTGGATTATAGGTCAAGTGGTTATATTTTTTAAGAACTCAATCAGAAAGTTCAAAATCAAGAGTCCACAATTTGTTTGCGATTCACATGAGGAAAATGGGACCATGTGATTCACCTATTGTCAACTTGGTTGGTAAAGGAGGCTAAGCAAAAATTAAGTGTGAGTGAATGCTCAGATTCTGGAAAAAAGCAGTGGTTACTCCAATTCTGAATCGAAATTCTATTACCTATTTAAGGTGGATAATTGTAGGTCAATTGCGTCAACTTGGCAAGTTGGTTGAACAAATAGTGACTTGTTCAATGGAGGAGGGTGAACAGTGGAGTGCCACAGGGATCTGTACTGGGACCGATGCAATTTAACATATTTATAAATGATCTGGAAATCGGAATGACGAGTGATTAAATTTGCAGACGACACAAAACTAATCAAAGTTGTCAAAACATATGCAGATTATGAAAAATTGCAGGAAGACCTTAAGAAACCGGAAGACTGGACAACCAAATGGCAGATGAAATATATGCTGCTTTTAACTCCTAACCCTTTCTCACTTGTTCAGTACCCTTGTTTTATCATTCCCACCTTAGTAATTCCCTATCTCTTATTTGTCCTGTTTGTCTGGCCTAATTAGATTGTAAGCTCTGTCAAGCAGGGACTGTCTCTTTATGTTCAGAGTACAGTGTTGCGTATGTCTAGTAGCAATGTAGAAATGATAAGTAGTAGTAGTAGTAGATCTGTTGGAATTGCCAGGGAATGTAATGTTAAGTGATACATGGGAGTGTTGCCTTTTCACGTGTGTGTTTGTTTTTATGCAATAAACTTGCTTAGGAGTTGAATGATATCTCTGATATCATAGCATTTCATAAACAGTATAAGGTGTAATTATTTGTGAAAGCTTATGTGGGGTGCATGGCAGCAGTGATGGGGGCTGTATGAGGATGTTTTCAGGGGATCAGTAATAATGCTTTCAGTTCATGCACTTGGCGTTGTGAGAGTTTGGGGTTACTGAGTACTGTTCTACCTTTATAATTTTTAATTCTTATTTAAACTGGTTTGTAGTATTTTTGAAGAAGTGGTATATATAAAATGAATGAATGAATGAATGAAACCACATTAAAATCGTGACCTCATTGCTTAATTGGTGGCTCTCATATGTGTAGGTTTGTAAGAAATGAGGGTTTGTTTTTCTTTTGCCTTTGAGTACAGGGATTTTGTTTTTTTAATGTTTTGGAGTTTGATTAATACCAATCTGCATATTCTCTGTTTGATATCCTCATTGATTGTTTTATATTGATGTTCTAATGGGTCTCTGGGCTGTTGGGAAATAATGTGATTTGTAGTGAAGTTTTTTGTTTGATGATATATTTCTTACCCTTTTCCTGTGTTGCTTTTTGATGTAACAATTACAAATTTAAAAAAATAAATACACTCAACGTGTAATTAAACTCTGGAATTCGTTACCAGAGAATGTGGTAAAGGCGGTTAGCTTAGCGGAGTTTAAAAAAGGTTTGGACAGCTTCCTAAAGGAAAAGTCCATAGACCGTTATTAAATGGACTTGGGGAAAATCCACTATTTCTGGGATAAGCAGTATAAAATGTTTTGTACATTTTTCGGATCTCGCCGGGTATTTGTGACCCGGATTGGCCACTGTTGGAAACAGGATGCTGGGCTTGATCGACCTTTGGTCTTTCCCAGTATGGCAATACTTATGTACTTATGAAAGGTCCTTTTACTAAGTGTCAGCACGTGTTTATGATGGGCGCTGAGGCCCCATTTTACCACAGCAGGCAAAAGGCTGGCCGTTTTGGGAGAAAAGAAATGGCCGTGCGCTAAGTGAACCACTTGTCGCATAGCTATTTCGGGGGTGGGGGAAGCACTTACCGCCACCCATTGAGGTGGTGGTAAGAGCTCCCACACTAACTTGGTGGTAACCAGGCAGCGCATGGTGCTGCCCAATTTCTGCTGGGTAAGCACCGGCACTACAAAAATAGAAAATATTTTTGTGGCCCCCGGAAATGGGCTGGGGGTGGGTGGGAACTACTACTACTACTTATCATTTCTAAAGCGCTACTAGACATATGCAGCGCTGTACACTTGAACACAAAGAGACAGTCCCTGCGCGACAGAGCTTACAATCTAATTAGGACAGACAAACAGGACAAACAAGAGATAAGGGAATATTAATGTGAGGATGATAAAATAAGGGTTCTGAACAAGTGAATAAGGGTTAGGAGTTAAAAGCAGCATCAAAAAGGTGGGCTGTTAGCTTAGATTTGAAGACGGCCACGAGATGGAGCTTGAACGTACCGGCTCAGGAAGCCTATTCCAGGCATATGGTGCAGCAAGATAAAAGGAACGGAGTCTGGAGTTAGCGGTGGAGGAGAAGGGTGCAGATAAGAGAGATTTACCCAGTGAACGGAGTTCCCGGGGAGGAATGTAGGGAGAGATGAGAATGGAGAGGTACTGAGGAGCTGCAGAGTGAATGCACTTATAGGTCAATAAGAGGAGGTTGAACTGTATGCGGAAACAGATAGGAAGTCAGTGAAGTGACTTGAGGAGAGGGTTAATATGGGCATAACGACCCTGCGGAATATTAGTCGTGCAGCAGGATTTTGAAAAGATTGAAGAGAAGAGAGATGGCTTAGTCTAAGCGAGAGGTGATAAGAGCGTGGATGAGGGTTCTGGTAGTGTGCTCAGAAAGGAAAGGGCGAATTTTGCTGATATTATAGAGAAAGAAACGACAGGTTTAGCAGTCTGCTGAATATGTGCAGAGAAGGAGACGGAGGAGTCAAAGATGACCCCTGAATATAATTAATTATGAGACCTCGTCAATAATCAGAAGGACACTGGGATTAGGTGAATATGAGAAATTAGCTCTCAAAGCAGTTTATTAATTACTCACCAAAAGCAGGATTAATACAAGATCATCAAAGTGCATAAATCAGTCATTTCGTTTCTCATATTGGGAGAGCAGCGCTCCGTGACACACAACAGGTGCCGTCACAGTTTGCTGTATTCTCCGACTGACTTAACAAATTGCCAGTAATTATACTTTCCTTCTACCATTGTTTTCTATTAGCCTCTACATTTGGCCACCTGCAATTTCATCATACTTGGCACATACATCCAATTATGACCAAGTTTGAGTTTGCTTATCTCCCATCCAGTTATGACCAAGCTTCAACCTCAGTGAGTTTGCTTATCTCCAAGCTTCGCTCAGCCACCTCTAAATTCAACTTTTCTGCACCTGGCCTTATCTTTGCCCAATTATCTCATATCGAAGTTTCTTAAAATGCCTACGTCCAGCTGTATGTTACACAATCCTTGCCAACTTTGTAACTCTGCCAAGCTTCATCAGACTGTCACATTTCTTGTAGTGAAAAATCAGTCTGAGAGATTTACAGGCCTAGTTTGCTAGAACGCCTGAACCTGTTTTTCACTGCAGCCAATTTGTGGCAGTTATCTACACCTAGGGATACCATTCGTCCGGATTTCCCCGGACATGTCCTCTTTTTGAGGGCATATCCGGGGCGTCTGGCGGGTTTTGCCCCGCCTACCTGTTTGTCCGGATTTCTGGACAAATGGGCAGATGGGCGAGCGGCGCCATGGGTCTCCCTCCCCTTCCCTTACTGCCTTGCCCTTCATTCTTCTCGGTCTCGGCTGGGGATTCAAAATGGCCGCCGAGACTTGAAGTCTCGCAAGGCCGCTTCAACTCTCGGCGGCCATTTTGAATCCCCAGCCGAGACCGAGAAGGATGCAGGGCAAGGGCAGACAGCGCTCCGGGCAGGAAAGAGGGGGCTCTTTCCTGCCCCAAAGAGGTCACTAGACCACCAAGGCAGTAGATAGTAAGTAAGTGGAGGGGAATATGTGACAAGGGGGAGGGGAGGTGACGGGGGGGGGGGGGGAGGGGAGGGGATATGTGACCCGGGGGAGGGGAGGGGAATATGTGACAGGCAGGATGAGGATCTGAAAGGGATGTGGGATGTGCGGGGCAGGGGAGTGGTGTGGGTGGGCAGGGGCAGGGCAGGTGCTTGACATGTGTCCTCTTTTCAGAGGACGAAATATGGTAACCCTATCTACACCCAAGATTACGAGCTGATGAGACAGGAAGGATGAGAGTGTTATCCACAGAAATAGAGAATGGGGGAGGAGGAGAGGTTGGTTTAGGGGGAAAGATGAGAAGCTCAGTCTTGGTCATGTTAGTTTCAGATGGCGCTGAGATATCCAGGCAGCAATGTCAGACAGGCAGGCTGATACTTTGGCCTGGATTTCGGCTGAGACTTCTGGTGTGGAGAGGTAGATCTGGGAGTCATCAGCGTAAAGATGATACTGAAAACCATGGGATGAAATCAGAGTACCAAGGGAGTACCAGAGTACCAGGGCTCCTGCGATAGTTCTGGATTGGCACACGGCAAACCTGTTGCCGTTGGCCAACTCTTTAGTAAAAGGGCCCCTAAATAAATGCGTAGGTTTGTAAAATGGAAAACTACACACGGAAGTGGTGCCATGTACATGGGGAAGTTGTGAAATCACCACTTCCAGATGGAAGTGTCATCAACTCCATGTGGAAGCTGCCAGGTCTGTGCAATTCATTTTTTTCAATGTATATTTGTAAAATGGCTGCTGACAGATGCGTAAGTAGATCCTTTCTAAATACCACCAGAACTGAGCATGTCCCAACCTGGATGTGTCAATTCTGGGCTAGATTCTATATATGGCACTGAAAAAACCACACCAACATTTTGGTGCAGTTTATGGAATTACGCTTAAGTGGAGAGGTTCTGCGTAAACTTAAGCAACTGCCATTTGCACCAATGAAATGTGGAACACCATTATTCTACAATTACGTGTGTAATTGAAAACCATGCCCCTGATCTATCTGAAAATGCCCATGACCCTCCCATTTCCACCCCTCCTTTTTCGGGCCGTGCATAAATTGTAGGCACAGACCCTATGCCTAACTTTACACGTGTAAGTCCCAATTAAATCTAATAAGTGTCAGTAATTGCTTGTTAAAAAGCACTAATTGGCTCATTATTCTAGTAAATTGTCATCGCAAATTGAGGACGCACCTAAATTTGCACGCACAATTTTTGGTGGCCTTTATAGAATCGGGGGGGGGGGGGTCTATGTCTCTACATTGGCCAAGAGCGAAGGAGGCAGAGGCTTGTTACAAGTGAAGCAAACTGTAGAAGAAGAAAAGGATGGCCTGAAAAATGACTTATGAAAAGTAAAGAGTCCACGTTAACAAAGAAAAATTGCTGAAAACATCAGAATCAACAAATATAGAAAGCTGGAAACAGAACGCAGGCTGCAAAAGTGCAAAGATAAGCCACAATACATAGAAACATGATCGGCAGATAAAGGCCAAATGGCCCAGCCAGTCTGGCCATCTTCTGTAACCCCTTCTCCCTTTTCCTAAGTGATCCCACATGCTTATCCCATGCCTTTTTTCAATTCTGACAGAGTCCTCAACTCCACAACCTCCACCGGGAGGCCATTCCACGCTTCCACCACCCTTTCGTGAAATAATACTTCTTAGATTCCTCCTAAGCCCATTTCCTCTTAACTTCATCCTATGCCCCCTCGTTCCAGAGTTTTCCTTCAGTAGGATCTGGGGTTCCTAGCCCATTAAGCTGTATTTCTCTGTTGATCACCCCATCCCTCACCTATCCACACCCATCCTGTTAGAATATCAATGATATGCTTTGATGTCCCCATGCATACCTCCTACCCACCCCCATCCTCTGTTGAATCACCCCACCCCTCACCTATTCCACACCCACCCTGTTAGAATCTCAATGATATGCTTTGATTGTCCCCATGCATACCTCCGACCCACCCCCATCCTCCCACCCCTGTCAGACTTGTCATAGTAATGCTTGAATGTTTTCACTTATATACACTGTCAGCTAGCACATTTGCTTATTTCCGATCCGAACAAGAAGGGCAACCTTCGAAAGCTAATCAAGAAATGTATTAAGTTATGTCCAATAAAAAAGGTATCATCTTATTTTCTTTTCCATGTTTTATTTTGTTTGATTTCTATTGATAACCTTCAGTAGAAAAAGTCTCTCTTCCTGCACATAAATGGCCTTGAGATATTTAAACATCTCTATCATGTCTCTTCTCTCCCTCCTCTCTTCCAGCGTATACATGTTGAGGTTCATAAGTCTGTCCCTATATTTTTTGCATTCAACACCGCTTACTAATTTCGTAGCCGGCCTCTGGACTGACTTAAACCTAACATGGCAATGGCTGAAGATTGGAGCAAAAACTAAAAACTGAAGGAATGATCTCACCAGCCCAAGAACGAGCATTGCAAATAAATGTTATGAGAGCTAAGATTTTTTTAAAAATGCCAAATGAAAGCAAATTCCAATCATACAAAGCCAAAGATGAAGTTGTAGGCCATCTAATCAGCGACTGTAGCAAAACAACCCAAACTGACTAGAAACAATGTTACGATCACGTGGCTAAATTGTTCCGTTGGAATCTCTGTAAAAAGTGTGGATTTAATGTAGCAAACAACTACTGAGATCATACCCTTGAAAAGGTTAGAGAAAATGAGCAGGTCCAGATCTTGTGGGACTTTAAAATACAAACTGACAGGCACTTAAAGCACCACACACTGCTTTCATCACAAAAAATACTGCATGGTTTACAGATGTGGCATTACCCAGCGATAGCAGAATTGATTAAAGAAAAAAAAACGGCTGGAAAAAATAACAAAATACCGCAACTTACAAACTTAGAGGCCCTGTATACTAAGGTGCGTTGGTGGTTTTTTTTAGCGTGCCTACACTTAGCACGTGCGCTAACCATGTTGGTGCATATAGGGTAAACGCATGTACATGGTTAATGAGCGTTAAACACGTTAACGCGCCTATAACACTGCTTAGTAACCAGGGCCCTGAAGTAGAAAGACTTTGGAGGAAAAAAAACATCTATAAGTACATAAGTAATGCCACACTGGGAAAAGACCAAGGGTCCATCGAGCCCAGCATCCTGTCCACGACAGCGGCCAATCCAGGCCAAGGGCACCTGGCAAGCTTCTCAAACGTACAAACATTCTATACAATCAAGCCATTGTGACATCACTAATGAGGTTGGCTCTTATTGGTGGAATGAGCCACTATGACATCACAATAGGTTAAATCACTGCTCTATGTAATAAAAGTGAGCCAAGTAGAGGACATAAGTACATAAGTAATGCCACACTGGGAAAAGACCAAGGGTCCATCGAGCCCAGCATCCTGTCCACAACAGCGGCCAATCCAGGCCAAGGGCACCTGGCGAACTTCCCAAACGTACAAACATTCTATACATGTTATTCCTGGAATTGTGGATTTTCCCAAGTCTATTTAGTAGTGGTTTATGGACGTCCTTTAGGAAACCGTCTAACCTCGTCTATGGTAAATACCTATTGCAATTGGAGCTGTTCAACCAGAGGGGCAGTGGGAAGTCTACCCTCCAGCGAGCCAAAAATTTCAAATAGTTATCGGTGTGGTTTTCTGAAGAAGCGGAGCGAAACGGGACCGATAGGACCGCACACACATGTCAAATCTATAAACTGGGGTGTAACCACTCTTCACATGAACTGGGCAGCGCCTCTAAGTTTTTCATTTTCTAATTCAAGCGCGTTGTTGTACAGCACTGCACATTGAACGATTGTGGGGCAGTAGACATTTCATGCCTGAATAATGTTATATAAAAAAATTAAAAAAAAATGTTTATAGTGCAAAAATAGAAAAAATACTAAAAAATATATTTTTTTTGGGGGGGGGGAGGGGTGATCTATGATTACTTTTTGCACTGTGTGCATAATAAATTCTTATTGATTGCCACAGGTGTGACCTGGATTGGCCACTGTTGGGAACAGGATGCTGGGTTTGATGGACCTTTGGTCTCTCCCAGTATGGCAATACTTATGTACTTATGTAAAGAATGTTGGCAAGACAATCAACTGGTTCAGATGGAAATCCGACACTACCTTTGGTAGGAACTTAGGGTGCGTGCGGAGGATTACTCTGTTCTGATGAAATTTAGTATATGGCGCATCCACTACTAGATCTTGGAGCTCACTGACCCTACAAGCTGAAGTAGCAGCCACCAGGTCAACTACTTCAGATGGCAGGAATTCAGTGGCTCAAAAGGAGCTCTCATCAGCTGGGTAAGAACAAGACTGAGGATCAATTACACAGGCGGAGGTTTGACAAAAGCAAACCTCTCATGAAGCAAACAACTAGAGGCTGTCCAGAGATGGGCTTACCCTCTACACATTGATGATAAGCACTAATTGCACTGAGGTGAACCCTTACGGAGTTGGTCTTGAGATCAGACTCAGAAAGGTGCAGAAGGTATTCAAGCAGGGACTGTGTAGGATAGTACAAAGGATCTAGGGCCTTACCCTCACACCAGATGGCAAACCTCCTCCATTTGAAAGAATAGCATCTCTTAGTGGACTCTTTCCTGGAAGCCAGCAGGACCCAGGAGACACCCTTTGACAGACCGAAAGAAGTAAAGTCTAGGATCTCAACATCCAGGCTGTGAGAGCCACAGACTGAATTTTGGGATGTAGAAGAGATCCCTCATTCTATGTGATGAGGGTAAGAAAACACTCCAGTCTCCACGGTTCTTTGGAGGATAACTGCAGAAGAAGAGGGAAACAGATCTGCCGAGGCCATGAAGGCACGATTAAGATCATGGTCCCGTGGTCTTGCTTGAGTCTCCGTAAAGTCTTCTCCACAAGAGGAATGGGAAGATACACATACAGCAGACCTGTCCCCCAATGCAGAAGGAAGGCATCTGATGCTAGTCTGTTGTGGGCCTGAAGTCTGGAACAGAACTGAGGAACTTTGTGATTCAGCTGAGTGGCAAAGAAATTCACCAAGGGGATGCCCCACGCTTGGAAGATCTGGTGAGCAACACCCATATTGAGAGACCACTTATGCAGTTACATGACCCTGCTCAGTCTGTCAGCCAAACTGTTGTTTTTGTCCACCAGATAAGTAGCTCGAAGGAACATGCCGTGTTGGCAAGCCCATCGCCACATCCAGATGGCCTCCTGACACAGATGGCATGATCCAGTGCCCCTCCTGCTTGTTTGTGTAATCCATTGCAACCTGGTTTTCCATTTAAATGAGCATAATTTGATTGGACAGCTGACCTATGAAAGCCTTTAGAGCATTCCAAATCACCCGGAGCACCAGAAGGTTGATCTGAAGACCCGTTTCCTGGAGAGACCATGCTCCCTGAGTGTGCAGCCCATCTACATGAGTTCCCCCAACCCAGCAGTGATGCATCCACCACCAGCACTTTTTGAGCAGAGAGTGAACAAGGTCTGCAGACACTCAGCTGACATCTTCCAGCTCTTCCGTAGCTTGGTACCACTGGGACGCTAGGGTCCATTAGGCTGATCTCATGTGAAGGCATGTCATGGGTGTCACATAAACTGTGGAAGCCATGTGGCCTAACAACCTCAACATCTGCTGAGCCATGACCTCCTGAGAGGTTCGAACCTGAGAGGCCAGGGCGACTATAGTGTTCGCCCTCGGTTCTAGGAGGAGAGCTGGAACCTTCTGTGTACCGAGCAGGGCTCCAATGAATTCCAATTATGCAGGGTGAAGATGGGACTTGGGGTAGTTTATAATGAACCCTAGGAGCTCCAGCACCCGAATAGTCCTCCGCATGGACTCCTGAGCACCGTCCTCTGATGTGCTTTTCACCAGCCAATCATTGAAGTAAGGGAACACATGGACTCCCACTCTGCGAGTGACGCTACAACTAGCGCTAGATATTTGGTAAAGACCCTGGGAGCTGACGTGAGGCCAAAAGGCAACACACGGTACTGGTAGTAATGTGTTCCCAGCTGAAATCAAAGATACTTCCAGTGGGCTGGAAGTATCGGGATGTGAATATATGCATCCTTTAAAGTCCAGAGAGCATAGCCAATCATTTTCCTGAATCATGGGGAGAAGGGTGCCCAGGGAAACCATTCTGAACTTTTCTTTGACCAGGAATTTGTTCAGGGCCATTAGGTCTAGGATGGGACACTTCCGCCCTGTCTTCTTTTGCACAAGGAAGTACCTGGAATAGAATTTCTGCCCTTCCTCCCCTGGTGGAGAGTTCCTCTGCAAGTATCTGCTCGTGCTGACGGCTAAAGTAATGAGCTCTCAGTGGGCAAAGAGGTGGAAAAATGTGGGATACAAATGCAATAAATAAATAAATTTGGAGGTTTTGAAAGCCAAATTAGTGTGTATCCGAAACGGGCTATTTGGAGAACCCACAGGTCAGAGTTTATAAGGGCCACCTTTCATGGAAACCATGAGAGTCTGTGCATTGCTATACTTTGAGCAGAGATCCTGGAAGCCACGTCAAAGGTGTCATAGGTGCCCCTGGCCAAAAACGTTCGACACACCTTCTGCTGCTTGGCCAACTGGCGCACTGACTTGGCCTGCTCTGGTGGGAGAGAGCCCACCAAGTCCATCAGTTTACGCACTGAGTCCTGCAAGTAGATGCTCATGAAGAGCTGGTAGGATTGGATATGGGACATGAGCATTGAGGCCTGGAACATTTTCCTCCCAAAAGAGTTCAAGGTTAGCTTGGTGGGGCACCAAGGCATAGTCCCTAGAACTCCTGGCTCTTTTGAGAGCAGATTCCACCACCATGGAATTGTGAGGCAACTTAGACCTATCAAACCCAGGTGTGCTGTGGATCCGTGTCAATCTTCTTGGGCATGACAGAGACTGACAGAGGGGAGTCCAAGTTCCTATTAAGGACTTCCTTGAGTACGCTTCTCGGGTGCTGAATCCCTTGATGCCCAGGAGCTCCCAGCACCATGCATTGAGGACGACTGATGCAGATGCTTCTTAGCCTTCACCCGAAGCCCAGCATCGATACTCCTCGGTGCCAATGAGGACGATGTTGAATCCTCACATCTCCTCGGGGTCAGGTCCGACACTGGTCGGTCCTGGGGGCCGTGTCCAGCAGATGGCATTGAGACAGGTGGAACCCACTCGATGTACCACTGCTTCTAGTGTCAATGGGTCTCAAAGCAGCCATATGGACCGACACTCCCAAAGCTGATGCAGTCTTCAATGTTGATGCCGACGCCACCGACCTCGATGCCAACGCCGACGCCAAGGACTCGGATCTGGCTCCAAAAATCCTCTCACATTGAGCATCTCTGGCAACCTGAGTCCTCTTCTTCATCCAAAGACAAAGGGCACAGTTGGCAGGGCTATGGTCAGGCCCTAAGAACTGAAGACACCAAGAAAGACCTGACCGGAGAGTAGGCCTAAACGCAGCTTAAGACAAGAAAATAAAACTTAACTAAAAATGTACAGGGAAAAAAAAGGGAGAAAAGCCTGAAAAGGCACAGCGAAAAATGCTCAAAATGAAGCCGAAAAGGCACCAAAAAGAAACTCTTCCGAACTGAGTGTGAAGAAAACCCACAGACGCAGTCCTCTCTTCACCACAATAGAAATATAGCTGCGGTAACTGCGTCTTTGCGGCAGATGGGAAGGCATTCATGGTTGAGCATGTCTCATACTTCACCAAAAGCTTTTTATAAAGCCCGAACCGGTCAACATGGCGCCGCGTTACCCACTTGTGGGAATTAATGGCCTGCTCGTCCTCGGAGAAAAAATAGTAGGAATGTCCATTTGATGCAGCATTAAAAAAATTCCCACTTAATAGTATGTTAAGCCCAAAACTTAATGTCCTTTAGGAAGATATGATTTCCTTTGACTAAATCCATGCCAGCTCTTCCCCATTAAGCCATGTTTATCCGTAGGTCCCTTCATTTTATTTGTAATTACAGTTTTTACTATTTTTCCCCAATACCAACATCAGGCTCACTGGTTCATAATTTTCTGATCACCTCCAGAGCCTTTTTAAAAATTGTCATTATATTGACTACCCTCCACTCCTCACGCGGTGCTCAGCATTTCTTAAAGGCTGATTTCTCTATATCCAGACAGTCAGCATTGAGCTGTACCTGGATACCGACACTGAATACCGCCAGAAGCTATCCAGGTACCACCGACAGTGCTGGTACCCAGCCGGGCAAGTTAGGACGACCAATTCTCTGACCTAATGCCCGGATCGTTATTGGAGTATTGTAGGTGCCGAATCAGCAGCCCCCGGATAACTTCCGGCTCTGCCTCCGGTTCGCCTGGAAGTGCCTGGATAGTGATGTGGCAGTCAGACGCAGGGCTTTTTTTCAGGGGGTACTTGGGGGGTACTGAGTACCGGCACCTTTTCCATTGCTAAAATTGACCCATGGACCCCAAGTTTTAATGAAAGAGCTCAGGCTCTACACACCAATTCTGTCTTGTCATAGATTCTGTGACTGGTTGCAGGGGGCCTGGCTATTGTGGGGTGGGTCCCTCAGTGATCACCCCACCCCTGAAGGGTAGCCTAGCATTTGAGTACCGGCACCTCTTTTGCTAGAACAAATGTACTGGATAAAAGGGACCCATGTGTAGGTGATCAGGCCATTGTGACATCACTGATGAGGTTGGCTGTTAACCATTGGTGGAATGAGGCATTATGACATCACATTATCAAAAGTGAGCCAAGTATAGAACAATCAAGCTAATTACAGGGGTTAACAGTAAAATAACATGTCTTAACAATAGCTCATGTTGATAAGCCTCTAAATGAAAGAAAAGAGACATGCCTGTAGAAATCAAAATCACTGCTACATGTGATAAAAGCAGGGCTTTTTTGAGGGGGTACTTGGGGGTACTGAGTACCAGCACCTTTTCTATTGTCTGCTAAAATTGACCCATGGACCCCAAGTTTTAATGAAAGAGCTCAGGCTCTACACACCAATTCCGCCTTGTCATAGATTCTGTGACTGGTTGCAGGGGACCTGGCTATAGTGGGGTGGGTCCCCTCAAGGGTGGCCTGGCATTTGAGCATCGGCACCTTTTTTGCTAGAAAAAAATGCACTGGTCAGGCATAATATTCAGCAGCAGTTATTTTGATAATGCTGCTGAATATCGATGCCTGGGTCCAGCGAGCACCAGTTATCTGGGGAGCAGGTGCTTTATCAGTTCAAAACTCTGCTGCCCGTCTCGTCTTCCGCCAGGGTCGCTTTACTCATACTACCCCTCTCCTCAAGTCGCTTCACTGGCTCCCTATCCGTTTTCGCATCCTGTTCAAACTTCTTCTACTAACCTATAAATGTATTCACTCTGCTGCTCCCCAGTATCTCTCCACACTCGTCCTTCCCTACACCCTTTCCCGTGCACTCCGCTCCATGGATAAATCCTTCTTATCTGTTCCCTTCTCCACTACTGCCAACTCCAGACTTCGCGCCTTCTGTCTCGCTGCACCCTACGCCTGGAATAAACTTCCTGAGCCCCTACGTCTTGCCCCATCCTTGGCCACCTTTAAATCTAGACTGAAAGCTCACCTCTTTAACATTGCTTTTGACTCGTAACCACTTGCCTCCACCTACCCTCCTCTCCTCCTTCCTGTACACATTAATTGATTTGATTTGCTTACTTTATTTTTTGTCTATTAGATTGTAAGCTCTTTGAGCAGGGACTGTCTTTCTTCTATGTTTGTGCAGCGCTGCGTACGCCTTGTAGCGCTATAGAAATGCTAAATAGTAGTACTAGTAGTAGTACTTTAAATATCGATCCCACTATTAACTGCTCTCAGCTCATTATTGCAATGTTTCCCTCATTGCAAAGGATTTTTCTGCTGAGAGTACAGCACTTTTCTTGCTGCTAAACTAGATTCACACGTCATTTGGGGTGGATTCATCCTCCAACAGGTGGTTTTGCTTTGCAGCGTCGTGGAAACCTTATGGTCCACGTTTCCCTCTTTCTGTGGAGCAAATGTTAAAAGCCTTCAGTAAGTGTCTGTGTGATAAACAGCATTTTAAACCGAAGCATCCGCAAGACCAAAGCGCAATTCCCAAGGCAATCCCTAGAAGCTAATTTCCACACTTATCATCACTGGCATGAATACTTTGGATCCTCAAACACATCACAACTCTACCACTTCAGACGTAGAAATAATAGGCAACACATTTCTGGGACTGATGGTGTGGTGGCTTATTTTTGGCAAGTGAGTTGCATGACGTTTTCATAAGAGGAAAAAACTGAAACCACAATATCATTATTGCCATCAAATCCCATTTATATAAACCAAAGCAGACAGCAAAAGGGATTCTATAACGTAGTAGATGAGAGCAGATAAAAACAAGAGTGGCCATCAGGGGGGTAGCCAGACTTCGACAGGGAGGGGGGCCAAAGCCCAAAGTGGGGGGGGGGGGCACATTTTGCCATGCCTCTCCGCCGCCGCCCTCCCCACGTCACAGCCGCATGATGGTACCTTGGCTGGTGGGGGTCCCCAACCCCCGCCAGCTGAAGCATCTGTCCCACACTGGTCTCGCATTGCCTGCGCTTCTCTGTTCACAGTCGCGCCGTGCACACTCGCCGTGAAACTGAGCATGCGCAAAGTGTTGCACGCCGCGACTGAGAAGAGCAGGGTAGGCAATGTGGTGAGACAAGCACGGGACAAACGCTTCAGCTGACAGGGGTTGGGGACCCCCGGCAGCCAAGGTACCATCATGCGGCAGCGGCACGGTAGGGGGTGACGTCGCAAAGGCAGGCCAAAATGTGCCCCCCCCCCACACACACACACACACACTTTGGGCTCTGGCTCCCTTCCCCGTCGAAGTCTGGCTATGCCCCTGATGGCGTAACCAATTTGGAGGGCCCGGGCCCTGTGGCCCCCCGTAGCTACACCACGGATGGCCATGTTATCTGAAAACAGTTTTACAACAGAAGGAGGGCAGTGGACAAACAGTAGATTTGAGAAAGGACGTTTTTCCTGGTTTGCAACAAACTATGTTACTCAACTTCAAAATCCAAAGCTTATTTTTTATCAGTTTGAAAACTTGGACTACGTGGAGGGGCATAATTGAACGAAAACGTCTATCTCCATGGGCGTTTATCTCCGATAACGGGTCAGTGAAGGGGCGGACTGAACCGTATTTTCGAAAAAAATAGACGTCCATGTTTTATTTGACAATTTGTGAGCTGGGCGTTTTTGTTTTTCAGCGATAATGGAAAATGAAAGCGCCCAGCTCAAAAACGAATAAATCCAAGGCATATGTTCGTGGGAGGGGCCAGGATTCGTAGTGCACTGGTCCCCCTCACATGCCAGGACACCAACCGGGCACCCTAGGGGGCACTTTTACAAAAACAAAAAAAAAAAGGTAAAAGAGCTCCCAGGTGCATAGCACCCTTCCCTTGTGTGTTGAGCCCCCCAAATCCCCCTCAAAACCACTGCCCACAAGTCTACACCATTACTATAGCCCTAAGGGGTGAAGGGGGGCACCTACATGTGGGTACAGTGGGTTTGGGGGGTTGGACGACTAATAAGCATTAAGCAGCACAATTGTAACAGGTAGGGGGGGATGGGCCTGGGTCCACCTGCCTGAAGTCCACTGCACCCCCTAACAACTCCTCCAGGGACCTGCATACTGCTGTCAGGGAGCTGGGTATGACATTTGAGGGTGAAAATAAAAAGTTGTGAAACATCATTTTTTTCTGGTGGGAGGGGGTTTGTGACCACTGGGGGAGTCAGGGGAGGTCATCCCCGATTCCCTCCAGTGGTTATCTGGTCATTTAGGGCACTTTTTGAGGCCCTATTCGTGGAAAAACAGGGTCCAGGAAAAGTGCCCTAAATTCTCGCTAAAAACGCATATTTTTTTCCCATTATCGGCAAAAGGCGCCTATCTCTGATCGGCCGATAACCACGCCCCAGTTCTGCCTTCACCACACCTTCGACACGCCCCCGTCAACTTTGTACGCTTCTGCGATGGAGTGCAGTTGAAAACGTCCAAGTTCGGCTTTCGATTATACCGCGTTATTCGTTTTTGGGAGATAAACGCCTATCTCCCGATTTAGGTCGCAATATAGGCGTTTTTGTCTTTCGATTATAAGCTGGATAGTCTTACTGGCTTCCAGCCTAGACAGGGTGAAAAAAAATAATTCAATGTATTGATGCCACGAGAGAGATCAATGGCTTGTCGTTCAGTTTGAGTTACAGCAGATCCAAGTTAAATCCAGGTCAAACAAAGTGAAAATAAGCGAAACAGTCAACGTTCAGTGAGAGTAATTATGTTCCAGGGACCAGGGCTCGAATGACATTGTAATCCATTTGAACTTGGTTCTTGCTCTTTCTGTAATTTTTAATAATAAGTGGATTATCTGATGCTATTCAGTAACTGGATGCCAATTTGTTGCACACCGATTGCTTTAAAAACCTGACAACAGACGCTACTGACTTAGATTCACATCTGGGTAGTTTTCACAGTGCAAAGACAGTGTTTCAAGGTGAGAAGTTCTACTCTTATTAACTAATTATAATTACATAAATGGAGATAGAAGAAGGTGGTGGGAGGTGGGGCTGGTGGTTGGGAGGCGGGGATAGTGCTGGGCAGACTTATACGGTCTGTGCCCTGAAAAGGACAGGTACAAATCAAGATAAGGTACACACAAAAAGTAGCACATGTGAGTTTATCTTGTTGGGCAGACTGGATGGACCATGCAGGTCTTTTTCTGCCGTCATTTACTATGTTACTATGTGAAATGGTTTGCCATAGGCTGTAGGAGAAGAGGGATTAGAACTCCCCAAATTTCTGATTTCTAGACCTCCATTTTAAGTACTGGGGACCTCTTCATGCCTCACTGACCCCTTTCAGTCTAATCCACCATCCCTTCATTTATTCAGTTTCTGATCCCTGATTTGTCACAGAATAGAGAGCAAAGCTCTGTTTATTAATCCAGAGTTCATATCTCTCTTTAATATTTTTCTTGGTCCGTCTACAAGGAATTATAGCCATATTAAAAGAGCCATCATAAAATGGAAACCTGAGAAAGCCACATTCTCACTGTGAAGTCATGCATGAGACCTTGGTTGCTCATTATTGCAAAAGGGTGGATGGCCTCTTGGCTGTCAGCAGTCTGAGCTTTGTTTCTTTCAGATTATAATAACCAGCTCCTGGGAAGACAGGGACCAGGATCTTTCAGGTATTTGAGTCCTGTCTAATTGGATCAGGTTTCATATTCCTGTTCAAACTTCTTAACTTACATAAAGCCCCTACTGTGCTCTTGCAAACAATTATTTTGTTCCTGCCGGAGCTGGGACATGTTAAGGTGAGGCGTCTCACGCTTTCAAGTGGACTCTTCGCTTGCACATTGCTGTCACTTGCTCCGAAGACCTTCAATTACATCAAACCGATGGAATATTATATTATCAGTTTTTTTTGTTTAATAAAAGGTCCCTTAGAGACAGCCGCTGCTTGGCGACATAACTCAGCAGGAGGGCATAGTTGCCGCTAAGCTCCAGTGACCAGCATCTGACGGAGCAGACAGGTGCTTTCTGATGTATCTCACAATCTAAAGGGGAATTAGATGAGTTAAACCCAATTTGACAATCTCTCAAAAAAAAAGGCAGTCTGGTAACCACAATTCAGCCACTCTTATGACTCCCCATCAAAAAGCTGCCCTCCATAAGTACATAAGTAATGCCACACTGGGAAAAGACCAAGGGTCCATCGAGCCCAGCATCCTGTCCATGACAGCAGCCAATCCAGGCCAAAGGCACCTGGCGAGCTTCCCAAACGTACAAACATTCTATACATGTTATTTCTGGAACTGTGGATTTTTGCCAAGTCCATTTAGTAGTGGTTTATGGACTTGTCCTTTAGGAAACCGTCTAACCCCTTTTAAAACTCTGCTAAGCTAACCGCCTTCACCATTTTCTCCGGCAACGAATTCCAGAGTTTAATTATGAGTTGGGTGAAGAAACATTTTCTCCGATTTGTTTTAAATTTACTACACTAGTTTCATCGCATGCCCCCTCGTCCTAGTATTTTTGGAAAGCGTGAACAGACGCTTCACATCCACCTGTTCCACTCCACTCATTATTTTATATACCTCTATCATGTCTCCCCTCAGCCGTCTCTTCTCCAAGCTGAAAAGCCCTAGCCTCCTTAATCTTTCTTCATAGGGAAGTCGTCCCATCCCCGCTATCATTTTAGTCGCCCTTCGCTGCACCTTTTCCAATTCTACTATATCTTTCTTGAGATGCGGCGACCAGAATTGAACACAATACTCAAGGTGCGGTCGCACCATGGAGCGATACAACGGCATTATAACATCCTCACACCTGTTTTCCATACCTTTCCTAATAATACCCAACATTCTATTCGCTTTCCTAGCCGCAGCAGCACACCGAGCAGAAGGTTTCAGCGTGTTATCGACGACGACACCCAGATCCCTGTCTTGGTCCGTAACTCCTAACGTGGAACCGTGCAAAGCCGTTGGCAGAGAGGATTGTTTGTTTTAAATGCTGGCCATAGAGTTTCAGTTGTTCAGAGAATTTCAGTGCACCTATATGTATTCACCAGTGACCAACACTAGCCACAATATCTGGTCACCGTGAAAGCAATTCTGTAAGCAGGAACCTCCTATTAGGCATGCTAATGCTGTACAGAAGAATAGCCATACTGGGTCAGACCAATGGCCCATCTAGCCCAGCGTCCTGCTTCCAACAGTGGCCAGTCCAAGTCACAAGTACCTGGCAGAAACTTGTGGAGGAGTGGCCTAGTGGTTAGGGTGGTGGACTTTGGTCCTGAGGAACTGAGTTTGATTCCCACTTCAGGCACAGGCAGCTCCTTGTGACTCTGGGCAAGTCACTTAACCCTCCATTGCCCCGTGTAAGCCGCATTGAGCCTGCCATGAGTGGGAAAGCGCAGGGTACAAATGTAACAAAAATAAAATAGATACTATTGGAGATTCTACATGGAATGTTGCTATTCCACTAGCAACATTCCATGTAGAAGGCTGCGCAGGCTTCTGTTTCTGTGAGTCTGACGTCCTGCACGTACGTACGTGCAGGACGTCAGACTCACAGAAGCAGAAGCCTGCGCGGCCACATTGGTGATCTGCAAGGGCCGACTTCTACATGGAATGTTGCTAGTGGAATAGTAGAATCTCAAATAGTAGCAACAGTGGAGGAGTGGCCTAGTGGTTAGGGTGGTGGACTGTGGTCCTGAGGAACTGAGTTTGATTCCCACTTCAGGCACAGGCAGCTCCTTGTGACTCTGGGCAAGTCACTTAACCCTCCATTGCCCCATGTAAGCCACATTGAGCCTGCCATGAGTGGGAAAGCGCGGGGTACAAATGTAACAAAAAAATAAACCCAAATCATGGCAACACTCCATACTACAAATCCCAGTGCGAGCAGTTGCTTCCTATGTCTGCCTCAATGGCAGACTATGGACTTTTCCTCCAGGAACTTGTCCAAACCTTTTTTAAACCCAGATATGGTAACCACTATTACCACATCCTCCGTCAATGCAGTGACAGCCTCTTCTGTAATGGCATCCGTGTCGGGTCCATTGTTCCAGCCTTGGAGGCCCTGTTGTGCTTTTTTGGTTGTTGTCTTGATTTGTGGTCTTTGGGACCCTGTCTTTTGTTACTTAGCAGGTCTAACTCCCAACGTCCATCATTTTGGACATAGACGAACATTCCCCTTCTGAGATGGGGAATAAATGTCTATTTTTAAGCTCATCTAACAGCACTGAAATTCAAATAACAGAAATATAATATGATGTCGGCATAATACTAATGAAACATCTAATAAGCACACATTAGAACATTCAGGGGTTCTTTTACTAAGGTGCGCTGCAAAAAGGCATGTTTTGTACATTTTTGGGATCTTGCCGGGTATTTGTGACTTGGATTGGCCACTGGGGGAAACAGGATGCTGGGCTTGATGGACCTTTGGTCTGTCCTAGTGTGGCAACAGTTATGTACTTATGTGCTTGGGATTCTGAATGGAATCTTGCTACTCTTTGGGGTTCCACATGGAATGTTTCTACACTTTGAAATTCTGCATGGAATCTTGTTAGTCTTTTGAATTCTAGAATCTTGCTATTCTTTGGGGTTCTACGTGGAATGTTGCTACTGTTGGGTACTTGTGACCTGGATTGGCCACTGTGGGAAACAGGATGCTGGGCTCGATGGACCTTTGGTCTTTCTCAGTATGGCAATACTTATGTACTTAGCGTAGGCGTGGGTTTCGGGTGTGCACAAAATCATTTTTAGTGCACCTGTGAAAAAGGCCTTTTTAAAAATTTTTAACAAAAATGAGCATGTGTCAAAATCAAAATTGACGCGTGTCCATTTTGGGTCTGAGACCTTACCGCCAGCCATTGACCTAGCGATAACGAACATGGTAACTGGGCGGTAACGACCTATGTGCGCCAAATGCCACTTGGCACGTGTCCGATATGCACGGCAGAAAATAAAAATGTTTTTTTGAGGGCCATGCAGATGTGCACCAAAAATGAAATTACCATAAGAACCACGCAATAGCCATGCGGTAACTCCCATTTTGGCACACGTTGGGCGTGCGTAGACACGCGGCTTGGGAAAAGGGCCCCTCAATAACATGGATATGATGCTAATGCTTTTCTACAATACAGCCTATCATATAGCTGAGGGGCCAAGTGCAGAGATATGGATGGGGACATGATGAGTGGTACATATATAGCTTTCAGTAGTCACTAGTGGACACGTAGTTTAAGAAGAGGGTGCGAGAGTTTCATTGATTAAAGGGGTGCGGAGACCAAAAAAGGTTAAGAACCCTGTTCTAGACACTTCTGGCATCCCCTTCCTTTTCTTTATACTTTGGGAATCCCTCTGAACCTTCTCTGAGCTCCCTGACTTCCAAGCACCAAAGCTTGAATGTCTTCTCTGCAAAGCTTTTCTCCTTCACTCCCCCCAGGACTTCCACAGGATCTAGGATCAAGCACTGTTTGGACGGCTTTCTGCGTTTTAACTCTTCACCTCACAGCAAACTCCTCAGCACACTGATCTGATTGCCAGAAACCCATATAAAGATAGGGAGAAGTACGTAAAGCAGCAATTCATCCCAAACTCGATGGCTTAAGCTGATTTCTACATTTAAAAACAGACTTCTCTCTGCCAACTTTCTCAGTACTAGACCAAAAGTCTGGTTTTCCTGTACATCTAAGTACAGGTGTTCATTTTGAAATACAGGTAATAATTGTGCGCGTCGCATGCTTGGGTCTTCGGTTCCACACTTCCTCTCCGCCGGTTTGTGCTTTTCCTTTCGTGACTGGCTGATTGTCCTTGTTGCGGTTACACAACAGTTACTGATAAATTACTGAGCCGGCAAGTGTTTCCATAAGTCCACATATTTACTAAAGCAACATTAGTGTTACAAAAACAAGAATTATTGCAACCCGATTCTCAGAATTAGGGAGGAATTATGCAGTTGGCAGTCATGCCAAGCTGGAATGTGGAGAGGCTGCAGAAACTATGAGATCAGTGACCAAGAACGTGAAGTCATTTTATTTAAAATGTGCAAAGGTACAACGCTGGATTGTGAAATCCTGGCCACTCACATCACTGACATCAGTCTGAGAACACCAAAGATCCAGAATGCATTATCAGCTAGAAATCCTCACCTCAGAGCAGCGTCCGTGCCAATACTGTACAAGAAATGTAAGTAGAATATGTGAGAATCAGATTTAATAACACGTGGAACCATGCCAGTTTCCTCAACAATGAAACGGGCCCTAGGAAGGCTGTCATGTAAGCTTTTTTTTTTCTCTCTCTCTCCCCTGCCCTCCCCTCCATGTCCATTGATTCTTCCCTCCCCTCCCCTCCCATCCCCTCCATGTCCATCGATTCTCCTCTGCCCTGCCCTCCCCATCCCCTCCCCTTGATGTCCCGTGATTCTCTCCCCCCCTCGATTTGTACCTGAACGTTTTCTGGCTGGCTGGCGCTGGCTTCCGTTCCGTTCATAACATCTCTCCTGACGTCAGCTTGCCTCCAGCGTTCCCTTCCCTCTCACTGTTCCGCCCTCTGACGTTATTACGTCTTGACGCGAGGGGTGGGACAGTGAGGGGGAATGGAACACTGGAGGCTGGCTGACATCAGGAGATGTTACGAAGCCAGACAGCCAGCCATGGAACGTAGGAGGTGCAAATTATTATATAGGATATCTAAAAAGGATGAGTCCTTAGGAGAATGTTAGTTTGGAGTTCAGTGGGTTACTGTCCTATAAGTGTGTCGGAGAATGGGAAGAGATTGCTTAAATATGCACTAGCTTAATTGTTACAGGACCATCTTTTAGCCTATAACCAGGTAAGAAGATAAGATCATTGCTGTTGTTTGCTTTGATTGGCTTGTATGTTTTTCCTTAAAATTTAATGAAGGTCTTTATTTAGAATATAGCAATAAAAATATGACTCAGTGGCCCAATATTATAAACATTCCACAAAATCCAGTTCCATTAAATGAATTACATCTTGTAAAATTATCATAATCAACCATGCTCTCCACCTAGACAGTGTGTTTTAATTGTAGCTCGCCTAGATCTGTGGATAGTGTGGGTAATAAATGTTTTAAATAGATAAATGAAGACACAGTTTATTAAGAGGTTGGGTTTGTATCCTCTACCACCACCCATCATGACCTTGAGCAAATCACTTAACATCTCTGTACTGGAGTCTTCCTGGTAAGATATTTGGAGCTGGATTCCGCCAAATCAACTAAACCTGAAAATGGATGGCAGTGAAGCATCAGGCCCATACCTAGCCATTATTATCCACAAGTAGAAATGAATCGATTATTTACTCATTCCAAAAGTACAAAGACTAGGGGACACTCAAGGAAGTTACATGGAAATACTTTTAAAACAAATAGGAGGAAATATTTTTTCACTCAATGAATAGTTAAGCTCTGGAACTCTTTGCTGGAGGATGTGGTAACAGCGGTTAGCGTGTCTGGGTTTAAAAAAGGTTTGGACAAATTCCTGGAGGAAAAGTCCATAGTCTGCTATTGAGACAGACAAGGGAAGCAACTGCTTGACCTGGGATTTGTAGTATGGAGTGTTGCTACTCAGATTCTGCATGGAATCTTGTCACTCTTTAGGATTCCAGAATCTTGCTATTCTTTGCGATTCTACATGGAATGTTGCTACTCTTTGAGATTCTGCATGGAATCTTATCACTCTTTAGGATTCCAGAATCTTGCTATTCTTTGGGGTTCTACATGGAATGTTGCTACTTTTTGAGATTCTGCATGGAATCTTGTTAATCTTTAGGATTCCAGAATCTGGAATTCGTTGCCGGAGAATGTGGTAATGGCGGTTAGCTTAACGGAGTTTAAAAAAGGTTTGGACAGCTTCCTAAAGGAAAAGTCCATAGACCATTGTTAATTGGACTTGGGGAAAATCCATTATTTTTATGATAAGCAGTATAAAATGTTTAGTACTTTTTTGGGATCTTGCTAGGTATTTGTGACCTGGATTGGCCACTGTTGGAAACAGGATGCTGGGCTTGATGGACCTTTGGTCTGTCCCAGTATGGCAATACTTATGTACCAATCTTGCTATTCTTTGGGGTTCTACATGGAATGTTGCTACTCTTTGAGATTCTGAATGGAATCTTGTCATTCTTTAGGATTCCAGAATCTTGCTATTCTTTGGGGTTCTACAGTAAAGAAGAGCAATTCTTAGGAGTGGAGGAGTAGCCTAGTGGTTAGTGCAGCAGCCTTTAATTCTGGGGAACTGGGTTCAATTCAAACTGCAGCTCCTTGTGACTCTGGGCAAGTCACTTAACCCTCCATTGCCCCTGGTATAAAATAAGTACCTGAATATATGTAAACCGCTTTGAATGTAGTTGCAAAAAACCATAGACTGGCAGTACATCAAGTTCCTTTAACAAGATTCCAGGCACAATCTCAAAGAGTGGCAACATTCCATGTAGAACCCCAAAGAACAGCAAGATTCCGGAATCTCAAATAGTGATTTGAGATTCTGGAATGTTGCTACTATTTGCAATTCTGTTGCTATTAGTAGAGATTCTACATGGAAAGTTGCTAGTGGAGGAGTAGCCTAGTGGTTAGTGCAGTGGACTTTGATCCTGGGGAACTGGGTTTGACTCCCACTGCATCTCCTTCTGACTCTGGGCAAGTCGCTTAACCCTCCACTGCCCCAGGTACAAATAAGTACCTGTATATACTATATAAACCGCTTTGAATGTAGTTACAAAAAAAACACAGAAAGGCAGTATATCGAGCCCCATTCCCTTTCCCTTTCCTCTGATATTCCTACCGTCTGACCATGAGGCTCACAGTGTTGCCAGAAATGAATCTAAGCTGGAACATAGAAAAGCTCTCTGGCTCTTCTCTTAAGCCTTGTACTGAAGACAGCATTCCATAAATCAGCCAAAAACTCTCTACGAAATGAAGATCTAGCCTGGAAGGCTGAGGAATGCATTCTACAATTTAAATCTGTAAAAATATATAGGTACAGCACACAGATGCACTAGCCTTAATTCTTCTAGGACCATCTTACAGCACATAAGCAGTTAAAAAGATAAGAACATCATTGTTCACCCATTCAGTACAATTATAGGTCGAAGTTTTATTGATGAATATTTTTTTCTTGCATTTAAAACCATTCAATCATTTTTTGTTCCCTAGGATGAAAGATTACAATAATTGTGATACATCTTTCTTCCTGTCTCATATCAACCAAAGCTGCTTCTCAATGTCAGGAAGTATTTTGTCACGGAGAGGGTGGTGGATACATGGAATGCCCTCCCGCAGGAAGTGGTGGAGATGAAAACGGTAATGGAATTCAAATATGCGTGGGATAAACACAAAGGAATCCTGTGTAGAAGGAATGGATCTACGGAATCGTAACGGAGATTGGGTGGCGACGCTGCTAATTGGGAAGCAAAACCAGTGCTGTGCAGACTTCTATGGACTACACCATGATCGTGACTGAATAGATATGAATGGGCTGGAGTGTAAATTTTAAGGGGCTTCGACGTTAGCTCCAGAACTTAGTACAAGAAGAGTGCTGGGCAGACTTCTACGGTCTGTGCCCTGAGAATGGCAAGGACAAATCAAACTAGGGTATACATATAAAGTATTGCATACCATGTATAATGAGTTTATTTTGTTGAACAGACTGGATGAACCATACAGGTCTTTATCTGCCGTCATTTACTATGTTACCACATTATTCAATGTTCCCTGAACAGGCAGTATAAGGCCCATATCATCATTATTATCGTTGAGCTTTAATTGGAATTCCATTCAACATGGTTTACATTCCAAATAAAATAGCTAAGATTGAAAAAAAGATAAAAGCAATTAGAAATAATAGTTCTTATTGTACAGAATATACAGGAGACAGATCTGTGATGTTAGAGAGAGACTGGGTGTTGCCCTTCACCTTTTGATTTATTTTCTCTGTTACTCAGTAGAAAGATTTGTCCCAGTTTCCTTGTTTGTATTTATTTTACAGCTTTCGTTAGCATACAGTGAAACTCTCTTCCTGAACTGGAATCTGAATCAGTGGCATAGCCAAGGGGGGGCTTGGATGGGCCCATGCCCACCCACTTTGGGTTCAGGCCCACCCAGTAGGTGCATACCTATGATGTGGCTGGCAGGGATCCCCAAGCCCCACCAGCCGAAAACTCCCAACAAGTGTCCCTCCTGCATACCAGCCTTCCCTCTGATGTATTTTTGCCTAGGCGGAAACAGGAAGTTGCATCAGAGGGAAGGGTGTGGGGCCAACATGAGCAGTGTGTATTAGTTGCTGCTCACTGCCAGTGAAAATGTGCTATTTAAAAGGTATATGGGAGAGGGGGGATGTTTGAGAGACCATATGGCATGCAGGCGAGAGAAGGAGAGACTAAATCATCTGTGGGACAGGGCGAGGTTCTTATGCCCACCCGTCTTGGGCCCAGGCCCACCCAAAATTGGGTGTCTGGCTACACCCCTGATCTGAATTAGAGGATCTGATGGGGTTCTGGACTGGTCTTTCTACCGCTAGCCCTGGCTGTGTTTAGAATAATGAATATGTCCAACCTAGTCCGTAATACAAAGCAGCTTCTTTTCTCTCTTGGCTTTGCATGGCACCCCCCCATTTACAGAACAAAGGTGACAGCAGACAAGAATTTAGTCTGTGTATTTTTTTTTTTTGCCTCATTAGATCATGAAACTGTGATGTTAATACTGTTTTACTCTAATTAAACACCCCTCTCTTTATTCATCTTGCTTTGCTCCAGTTCTTTTGAAGCCAAGGCTTTGCGTTATGCTTAGACGGTTGCCTAGTGTGTAACTGGAATCAGAGTGTGGACCGTGCACATAAACAGTATTTGTTTGTTGGAACCAGGGCCAAGACCAGGTCAACAAAGCAATTTCCAAACTCTCTTCTTCCCCACTCTCTCAATAAGCCTGACAAGTTCAAGGCTGTGCTCTGAACCAAGTCTTTACTGAAGAGTCATAAGTATTGCCATACTGGAAAAGACCAAAGGTCCATCGAGCCCAGCATCCTGTTTCCAACAGTGGCCAATCCAGGTCACAAATGCCTGGCAAGATCCCCAAAAAAGTACAAAACATTTTATACTGCTTATCCCAGAAATAGTGGATTTTCCCCAAGTCCATTTAATAACGGTCTTTGGACTTTTCCTTTAGGAAGCCGTCCAACCCTTTTTTAAACTCCGCTAAGCTAACCACCTTTACCACATTCTCTGGCAACGAATTCCAGAGTTTAATTACACGTTGAGTGAAGAAAAAGTTTCTCCGATTTGTTTTAAATTTACTACATTGAAGCTTCATCACATGCTCCCTAGTCCTAGTATTTTTGGAAAGCGTAAACAGACGCTTCACATCTACCCGTTCAACTCCACTCATTATTTTATAGAGCTCTATCATGTCTCCCCTCAGCCACCTTTACTCCAAGCTGAAGAGCCCTAGCTGCTTTAGCCTTTCCTCATAGGGAAGTCGTCCCATCCTCTTTATCATTTCCGTGGCCCTTCTCTGCACCTTTTCTAATTCCACTATATCTTTTTTGAGATGCGGCAACCAGAATTGGACACAATATTCGAGGTCGCACCATGGAGCGATACAAAGGCATTATAACATCCTCATTTTCTTTTTCCATTCCTTTCCTAATAATACCTAACATTCTATTTGCTTTCTTAGCCGCAGCAGCACACTGAGCAGAGGGTTTCAAAGTATCATCAACGACGACGCCTAGATCCCTTTCTTGGTCCGTGAGTCCTAATGTGAAACCTTGCATGACGTAGCTATAATTTGGGTTCCTCTTTCCCACATGCATCACTTTGCACTTGCTCACATTAAACGTCATCTGCCATTTAGACGCCCAGTCTCGTAAGGTCCGCTTGTAATTTTTCACAATCCTCCCGCGATTTAACGACTTTGAATAACTTTGTGTCATCAGCAAATTTAATTACCTCACTAGTTACTCCCATCTCTAGGTCATTTATAAATATGTTAAAAATCAGCGGTCCCAGCACAGACCCCTGGGGAACCCCACTAACTACCCTTCTCCATTGAGAATACTGACCATTTAACCCTACTCTCTGTTTTCTATCTTTTAACCAGTTTTTAATCCACAATAGAACACTACCTCCTATCTCATGACTCTCCAATTTCCTCTGCAGTCTTTCATGAGGTACTTTGTTAAATGCCTTTTGAAGATCTAGATACACAATATCGACCGGCTCACCTTTATCCATATGTTTGTTCACCCCTTCAAAGAAATGTAATAGATTGATAATGCAAGATTTCCCTTCACTAAATCTATGTTGGCTTTGTCTCATTAATCCATGCTTTTGAATATGCTCTGTAATTTTGTTCTTAATAATAGTCTCTACCATTTTGCCCGGCACCGACGTCAGACTTACCAGTCTATAATTTCCCGGATCTGCACTGGAACCTTTTTAAAAAATCGGAATTAAATTGGCCACCCTCCAATCTTCCGGTACCACACTCGATTTTAAGAATAAATTACATATTACTAAAAACACAAATCGGGAGATGGCCGGCGATCTCGGAAAAGCGGTGAAATAGGTATAATCGAAAGCTGCTTTTTTTTACAGCATCGCCACTTTCCCGTCGCCTCGCCGGTGAAAGTTCAAGGAGGCATGTTGGCGGTGAAGCGAAGGTGGGACATGGGCGGGTATGGGTGTGGCTACCAGATAGCCAGCTTTCACCGATAATGGAAAAAAAAATACAGCGTTAAGCAGTATTTCGCCGGGTTTACTTGGTCCTTTTATTTTCACGACCAAGCCTCAAAAAGGTGCCCAAACTGACCACATGACCACCGGAAGGAAGCGGAGATGACCTCCCCGTACTCCCCCAGTGGTCACTAACCCCCTCCCACCCAAAAAAACCCACTTTAAACACTTTTTTTCCAGCCTCTATGCCAGCCTCAAATGCCGTACCCACCTCCATGACAGCAGAATGTGTTCTGTCCCTCTGACAGCCTTTTCCTGCTTGTGATGTGGCTCTGGGGTGAGTGTGACACCTTTTCTGTTATTTGCACTGCAGAGTCACATCAGCAATGCATTGTGGTGAGTGTAGGTATTGGTAGTTGGTAGGCTCTACTCCCCTAGTGCTTTCCCCCTGCTTACTGGGTCAGAGTGTGCCCTGTTTTGTTTCCTGTTGTAGTCCATGTGGTAGTGGCCATTTTTGTAAGCCAGTTTTAGTTCCCTTTCCTGTGTTACCCACGTTAGAGAATGTAGTTCTTACCTTGCATGGTGCTGAAAGAGGGCATTGTACACCATTGTGCCAGCTCTGACCTACTGCTCATCTTAGTACCAGGGGACTCTTTGCCAGTGGGGCACAACCTCTGATCTGCAGTTAACTGTGAGTAAACATGCTTATTCAAATAAAGGACTTTTTCAAAGAGATTAGTCTTCAGGTGTGAACTGGTGTGCCAAAGTTATACAGCAGCAATAAGTCCTAGAGGCTGTATGCAGGTCCCTGGAGCAGTTTTAGTGGGTGCAGTACATTTGTGGGTAGTGGGTTTTGGGGGGGGGGGGGTTGGGGGGCTCAGCCCCCAAAGTAAGGGAGCTATGCACGTGGGAGCTTTTCTGAAGTCCACCGCAGTGACCCCTAGAGAGCCCAGTTGGTGTCCTGGCATGTCAGGGGGGCCAGTGCACTACAAATGCTGGCTCCTCCCACAGCCAAATGCCTTGGATTTGGCCGGGGTTTGAGATGGCCGACATAACTTTCCATTATCACTAAAAAACGACGCCGGCCATCTCAAACCCTGGCCAAATCCAAGGCGTTTGGCTGGCCGGAACCGTATTATCGAAACAAAAGATGGCCGGCCATCTTTTTCGAAAATACGGGTCTGGCCAGCTGTTTGCGGCACCGGCAAAATACATCGCCGGCCATGCATTTCGCCGGCGCCGTTCGATTATTCCCCTCCACGTTAATCTCAGCTCTGCCACGGACTCTCATAGAACTTCCTTCTCTCCTTCAGACAATGTAATGTAGATTGGATAACACTTGACAAATGGTGGACTGTATGAAAGGAGAGATATGACTTTCAAGTGCTATGAGCAAAGATTATACTCCTGGACACACCAAACCCCATCACCGCCCCACCTTTGCTTTCTCAGAAATGAAGAGGCTTGTTTTCTTGCATTGCAAATCATTCCTTTTCCCCACTGTCATACCTCACATTCCCCTGTTCATCTGAACGGAGCTGGTATATCTCTGCAGCACGACCCACTGTTTATCTTTTCAAAAACTCTGACAAGGTTCTCTCTAACCTCAGTCATGTACACTGCTTGGAGGTTTCAGTGCCGATTCCCCTTTGCATTCTCTTACAGGAACTGAACCAAGGTCCAGGATTTCTCAGCACTTCCTACAGCTGAGACATGCTTTCCCTGAAACCCAGTAGTCAGTGCACTCACCCAAGGTCATTCACTTATCAGGGAGGGGCTTTCCTTTCCAAGGATGGGGCTCAGACAGCAGGAAACAAAGAGTGTGTCTGTATTTTATTTGCGTTGGAGTGTGTTTCAAAATTCTTACAACTAGTGAAATTGGATTGCTCCAAATCAGCAAAAATAGTAACGGAGAAAAAAAAAAAAAGTCAAGAAAGAAAGGAGTCCCACCCATCAAAGGAGAAATCCAAGGCAGTGGGTCCCAAACTTTCTCGGGTCATGGCGCCCCTAGGCTACACATTTCCTCTCAGGTTCCCCCCTCCCCCACACACCAACGGGCTTTGAGTCCTACCTTTGCTGACGAACATGCCCAAGCCCCAGCAGCTGAAGAGGTCCGTTACCGTTTTCATCTCCCGCGGGAGGTGGTGGAGATGAAAACGGTAACGGAGTTCAAACATGCGTGGGATATGCATAGAGGAATCCTGTGCAGAAGGAATGGATCCTTAGAAGCTTAGCTGAAATTGGGTGGCGGAGCAGTTGGGGGGAAGAGGGGGTGGTGGTTGGGAGGCGAGGATAGGGGAGGGCAGACATATACGGTCTGTACCAGAGCCGGTGATGGGAGGCGGGACTGGTGATTGGGAGGTGGGAAATACTGCTGGGCAGACTTATATGGTCTGTGCCCTGAAAAGGACAGGTACAAATTCAAGGTAAGGTATACACATATGAGTTTGTCATGGGCAGACTGGATGGACCATGCAGGTCTTTTTCTGCCGTCATCTACTATGTTACTATGTTACTATGTCCACTGCCTGAGGCCTGAGCTCCATGCTGCTTGTGTAGCAAGCAAATTGGAGGCATGCTTCAACCCATTGGCGTAGCCATGGGTGGGCCTGGGTGGACCAGGGCCCACCCATTTAGGGCTCAGGCCCACCCAACAGTAGCACACGTTTAACGGTAGCTGGTGAGGATTCCAAGCTCAGCCAGCTGAAGGCTTCCCCCTGATGGTAACGAAAACACTACTCTGCACAATACTGGTACCTGAGCATGCCCATTTTTCAGCACATGCCTGCTGCGGACTGCCAAGGTGGAAAGAAGTGTTTTCCCACCAGCTGAGATATTTTTTGGGGGTGATTGGGGGTGGGGGGGAACACTTGGTGCCTACCCACTTCTTGCCTAGGCCCACCCAAAATCTGTTGTCTGGCTACGCCCCTGCTTCAACCACCAACACCTGTATTCCCACCTGTGTTCTCCTTCTCTTTCCCCTTTCCATCCAGCCTCTTCCCTCCTCCTCTCCCCACTTTCGTCCAGCCTCTGCCCTCCTTCTCTCCTCACTTCCATCCAGCCTCTGCCCCCTCTACCCCTTCCACCCAGCTTCTGCTCTCTTCCCTCCCATCCAGCCTAAGCTCCCTCTCTGTTTCTCCCCCCCCCCCAATCCAGCATATGCCTCCTCTCTATACCCCCTTTCCCCACACACCCCCATCCCTGCTGCTGCTTCTCTAGACCAGCAGTGTCAAAGCAAGCTACAGCCACTGCGAGGCAGGACTCTTCATTCACGCGGCTGCCAGCTGTGCCCCAGAATAGGAAGTGACGTCCAAGGGGACAGAACCGTCAGCCCACGTGTATGGAGAGTCCAGCCCTGCGGTGGCTGCAGCTTGTTTTGCCTCTGCTGCTTCTCATCTAGAGAAGCAACTATAGCAGCTTAGGGGGCGGTGGGAAGGAGACGAGGAAAATATGCCACAGCACCCCTTAGAGGTCACTGCGGTGCCACGTTGCACAGTTTGGGAACCACTGATCCAAGGTAATAGTTAAGGCCTAATAACACAGCTTTGTGTTTGCTTTCTTCTTTTAACTGTTCATTTATTTAAGGCTATCTGTAAACATTTCAAAAAGAGACTTAATGTGGAACAAACCGCCATGAAAACGCACCATTTGGCGGTTTGTTCCACATTAAGTCTCTGAATTTTCATTCCCAGAGTGGGCCGTGAAAACACGGATCATTACATTTTGAGCAGTAGCTCAGGCAGTTAGTGTTGATTTGATGAACTGACCCCTGAGGCGGGCGTTGTTTTACACCGAAACACGGTCCAGAGCTGTCGTTAAGGCCTGAGCTGTCATACAGACACGGTCCATGTCAAGTCACAAATAAAGCACACTTGTACCATTCTTGAGAGCCCTTTGTGCTTCTTTTTTGGATTGCTGGTGTTGTGTACTTTGACCCTCTCCGTTGTATGCTGCTATCTGTACATATATAAACACATAAGCACCGCCACGCTGGGAAAAGACCAAAGGTCCATCAAGCCCAGACCTCCGTCTCCGACAGCAGCCAATCCAGGCCCCAAGAACCTGGCAAAAACCCAAAATTTAATAATGATCAATGGACTTTTCCTTCAAGAATCTATCCAGACCCCCTTTAAACTCAGCAAGGCCAGCTGCCGTCACTACCTTCTCCGGCAATGAGTTCCATAGTCTAACTACGCGCTGAGTAAAGAAAAACTTTCTCTGATTTATTTTAAACCTACCACATTCTAATTTCATCTTGTGTCCCCTGGTTCTATTATTGTTAGAAAGTGTAAACAAACGCTTCGCATCAGTCCGCTCTACCCCACTCATTATTTCGTAGACCTCTATCTTATAACCCCTCAGCCGCCTTTTCTCCAGGCTAAAGAGTCCTAGCCATCTTAACCTCTCCTCATAGGGTAGTCGTCCCATCCCTTTTATCATTTTTGTCGCCCTTCTCTGCACCTTCTCTAATTCCTTTATATTTTTTTTGAGATGAGGCGACCAGAACTGAACACAATACTCCAGGTGCGGTCGCACCATGGAGCGATATAACGGCATTATAACATCCTCATGTTTGTTTTCCGTCCCTTTTCTAATCATACTCAACATTCTGTTCGCCTTCTTGGCCGCCGCAGCACATTGTGCAGAAGATTTCAATGTTCTATCCACGATGACTCCCAGATCCCTTAAAACGGAACCTTGCATGACATAGCTGTAATTCGGGTTCCTCCTTCCCACATGCATCACTTTGCACTTGTCATATAGATTGTTAGGGCTCTGGTTGGCTCTCACAGGGGCTGGATATTTGTTGAAAGAGCACATTACATTAAAACTTGAATGGTCCTCCTCTTTCCCCTATGGCACCATATAGTCTGCACTTTGCTGTCCGGCTCAGAGTCTCTTTATTTATTTATTATGATTTATTATCCTTAGAACACCCGGCTGATATTATTTAGTGTGCTTGGTTTCCCAATGACTTCCATGAGACCTTAAAAACAGGGATTTGGGGAGGTCCCAAGACGGTGGCCTGAGAGGCGGCTGGTTGCCATATCTCAAACAAGATATAGTGGAACTGGAAAAGGAAGAGAGAAGGGCGACCAAAATGATCACTGGGATGGAGTAACTCTCATATGAGGAAAGGCTAAAGCAGTTAGGACTCTTCAACATGGAGAAGAGATGGCCGAGGAGGGATGTGGTAGTGGTGGAGTGGAACAGGTAACGTGAATCGATTGTTTACTCTCTCAGAAAGTAGAAAGACTAGTAGACACTCCATGAAGTTACAATTATGGCACATTTAAAACAAACAGGACAAAATATTTTTCACTCAATTGCTCTGGAACTCTTTGCTGGAGCAAGCAGTAAAAGCAGTTAATTTATTTATTACTAGTAAAAAAAGGCCCGTTTCTGTTTTAAAGGAAACAGGCGCTAGCAAGGTTTTCCTCGGAGTGTGTATGTTTGAGAGAGTGTGTGTGAGAGTGACTGTGTGAGAGAGAGAGAGTGAATGTGCGAGTGTGTGTGTGACAGAGAGAGTGAGACTCGGTGCAAGTGTGTGTGTGAGAATGAGAGTATGTGCCAGGGTCCCCCCCCCCCCCCCCCCCCCCCCCCCGCGGTCTGTCTCCCAGTTGCAGGGTCCCCCCCCCAGTTGCAGAGGGGCCCCCCTCCCTTCCCTTTTTCCCAGTTGCAGGGTCCTCCCTCCCTCCCTTTTTCCCAGTTGCAGGGTCCCCCCCTCCCTCCCACCCACCCAGTTGCAGGGTCCTCAGCCCTCACCCTTAGCTGTTCTCCTTTCGTTACACTCCAATTGCAGCACATATTTCTTGGTTTTATGGCTCTGTTGCTCTTTCGTTAGCCCCTCCGCTCCCCTGAGAGTTGTGATCCTGCTTTGCAGTTAGCAGAAACCAATGAAGAGGGCTTCCTGCTCACCTGCAGTGCTTTTTTTCTTCCTAGGGCCTTGAATCTTTCTTTCTTAGAGAAACATTGGAAAGAAAAGATTGTCAGGTGTTCGGCCCTCCCTCTTTGTCTGCTTGCTTTGTTTTGAGTGAACGGGGATGAGGGCTGCGACTCCTCCCCCTTCCTGGGTCGCTGACTGTTTGGTGCTGGCTGGGTCACTCGCTCGCCGCCCTCCCTCTTCGTCCGATTCGTAGGCAGGGGGAGGAGTAGTCCCCCTGCCTGGGTCGCTGACTGATTCTGTTGCTGGCTGGGTCACTCGCTCGCCGCCTTCCCTCTTCGTCTTCGTTTGCTTGCTTTGTTTTGAGTGAACGGGGATGAGGGCTGCGACTCCTCCCCCTGGCTGGGTCACTCGCTCGCCGCCCTCCCTCTTTGTCCGATTCATAGGCAAGGGGAGGAGTAGGGAAACACACGGAGCATGTTTCCCTACTCCTTCCCCTGCCTGGGCCGCTGTTTGCTGCTGGCTGGGTCGCGGTTTGTTGCTGTGCGTCAGGCTGGTGACTTCACCTGAGGCGCAGCCAATCAGTGGGATGCATGACGTCACTGATCTACAGCACCTAGCAGACCACTGTTCCAGGCAGCCTCAGAACGTTGGAGGTCAGAATTATTATATAGGATGACATTTGTATCCCACACGGAGTTCAGGTTCAATGTTGCTTACAATGCAATTATAAGCAGGTACTATCTCTGTCCCTAGAGAGCTCACAATCTTGTCTTTTTTACCAAAGGCAATGAAGGGTTAAGTAACGTGCCCCAGGCCACAAAGAGCTGCAGTGGGAATTGAACCTAGGATGCTGGGATCAAAGTTCTCAGACCCAGAGGACACCTAAGTGTAGCTGTGGTACTGTATTCCCATAAGCAATTGATTGTACATATATTTGGAGAACAATAAATAAAAGTATTTGATTGCTTACATATATTCTTTGGAGTCTCAGATATAGAAGTAATTTTGTGTAGCAATGTTCTGTATTCCCAGTGAGGTATCACTGATCTGCTAATTGTACAAATCCTTGATAAGAAATAAGGTATCTAATAAAGAGCAAACTGATGCAACCTTGGGTGATTTATTCTGCCTAGGTATTGGGAGGGATAAATGCACCCTAAAAAAATCCAGGTGACCAGAGAGTTGGATTGAGGGTGAGTTTATCTGACTGGCTGGCATTGTACTGGTGCAGAGAGATTTGTTGGTTCTGTGGGTATTCTTCTGTGCACATGTGGTCAGAGCCTTTGGGGTCCTGCCCTGCCCATTGCCAGATTCCCCACTGAAGGGTTGCAGGAATGGCCATCACAGGGTAAGATACACACCGTAGCTACGTCTGTGCTGCTCAGCACAAAGACAATCGCATATCTGATTATGACAAGTATGATTCCTTTGTGTTACATCATGACAAAAGGCCCTGGGAGACGAGACCTCAGGAGGGACAAATCTTCTGTTCCCCAGCGTTTCCTCCTTTAATTTTCTCTGTCACCCTCGCTCACAGTCAGGACCTAAAGGGTTTAATGACTTCTTCTCTAAGTGCAACAAATCAATATTTGTGGGGAGTCCAAGATGGCTGCCGATTGAGACAGACGCGTTTGAAGGGCTCTCTGTTTTCCTGAGTGGAAATAAACTCCTTTGCCACTGAAAAATGCCGAAGAGGAGGGGAAAGGCTGCTGCTACTGCTTCCCAGCAACAAAGGATTCCTCCCTCTTCGGCCCCCAAATATCAAAAATGAAAGAAGAAATGGTTGAGGTTCACGGGGAAAGTAAGAGAAATGGACACCGAGATTAAAAATTTAGCGTTGCAAGTTAATAAACTAGAGAAAGACTCTCAACAAACACAGACAGTACAACTGATGATGATTAAAGATATAGTAAACCTGAGGAGGAAATCAGAATTCCTTGAAAATGTCTCAAGAGGCAATAATTAGCGCTTTATTAATTTTCCTTTTCATTCGCTGATTTCTCCAAGGGAAATGTTAAATTCTTACTTTAGAGAAATTCTGGACATAACTGATGAACACATTCCACCAGTAGTACAGGTCTTTTACATTCCTGTTAGGCCTAAGGATAATCAACAAAGATGAGAACCTGAAAACGTTCAAGTGTTAGATGTTTCTGCTCTGTTGGAAACCTCTGACACACAGCAAGTAACAGCTTCCACCTTAGTAGTAACGTTTGCGTTGCCCTCGGATAAGGTCTGGATACAAAAAAGATATTTCCAGAAACGTGAAAAGCTCTTTAAAGGTTTACTTATTAGAGTATTTCCAGACCTAGCACGAGAAACACAAAAATGAAGACAAAAATTTCTGCAACTGAAACAGGAAACATTACAGATTGGAGCAACTTTCTATTTAAATTATCCCTGTAAATGTTTGATTACTTATCAAGCTGTAAAGTATGTGTATTTTGAACCATCGCAACTGTCTTCTTTTATAGCATCAAAAAAGATCTCTTAAACTTAATCTAATTGAACTTGTAAATGAATACGTCTCGATTTAACTTTATGATATAATATTTCCTTGTTTTTTCTCCATAGTAAGAATTTTGGACTCCCCAATTGTGGACTTTAAGTATGCTAATAAGATGTATTCATTTTTTCCTTATTTATAATTTTCTTTTCCTGTTTAGAATGAAAATAATGTGTTAGGTATACTTTCTTATCAAGTGATATACTTGTCATGTTTATTGTTGTAAAACCAAAATAAAAAAAATCAATATTTGTGGGGTCAGAACAAGTCTGTCTGGGGCGCTCTTTCTGCTGTTTAGTGCAGTTCTTTTCACATCTCTTAATTGTGGGGGGCTTGTGCTTGGACGGCTCCTTCATGTCTCTTCAGATACATGAGTTTTCCCTTCTTTTCTCCCACTTTCATCCATTCCAGGCTCTCACTCCACTCCTCTTTTCCTTTCTTCCCTGTGGGCTCTGTCTTTTCAGAAAACAGAAATATATTCCATCATACTTAACATATCTAATTTTAAGGAAAGAAAAACCCTGATTGCTTGATAGTAGCCCACAATATAGAAGTGCAAGGAACCCTGTCATACTGGATCAAACTAAGAGTCTATCTAGCCCAGCTTCCAGGATTTTGAAGGCACCCAGGGGTGGACTGGGGGGGGGGGGGAGGACAACGCATTTCTCCCTCCTCCTCTCTCCCCTCCCCCACATGCACCCACCCTTCAAACATACCTTTGCTGGAAGGGATGGAATAACTCTCATATGAGGAAAGGCTAAAGAGGTTAGGACTCTTCAGAATGGAGAAGAGATGGCTGAGGAGGGATATGATAGAGGTCTATAAAACCCTTAATGGAGTGGAACAGGTAACGTGAATCGATTGTTTTCTCTCTCAGAAAGTAGAAAGACTAGGAGACACTCCATGAAGTTACAATAGTGGCACACTTAAAACAGAAGTCCAGGTGTCAGCAGCTAAAGGCACACAGCACAAGGAGGAGGGGAGCCACGGCACTGTATTTATTGGGCTGGTGAGGCTTCAGCATTCCCGCCAGCAAAGGTCAAGGGGTGCTGCAGTTCTGGAGGGGGCCCAAGCCCAAAGTAGAGGGGCCCAGGTCCCCGAGGCCTCCCCGTGTCTATGCCTCTGGCTTCCACCAGTGGCCAATCCAGGTTACAAGTACCTGGCAGAATTGTATTAGATTGTAAGCTCTTTGAGCAGGGATTGTCTTTCTTCTATGTTTGTGCAGCGCCGCGTATGCCTTGTAGCGCTATAGAAATGCTAAATAGTAGTAGTAGTAGTAGTAGAATCCCAAAGAGTAGCAAGATTCCGGAATCTCAAAGAATAACAAGATTCCATGCTTCCTAATTCTAATGACAAGCAATGGCCTTCTCCAGATCTTCCCAGGAGTGCCTGGTTCGGTGTGGAGTACACCGGAAGGATTCTATTGAAACAGGACATTTAAGGAATCCCAGTAGAGAGGTTTCAACAATGCTGAAAGTAAGCCAGGTGTTCTTAATGAGAGAGAAGGATAAAGGATGTGAATTATTCCCTTCAATTTCTAAGCAGCTTGTAGATCAAAGGAAAAAAACACAATTTGAAGTGCCTATATACAAATGCTAGAAGCCTAAAAAATAAGATGGGAGAGTTAGAATATATAGCACTAAATGATGAGGTAGATATAAGAGGCATCTCAAAGACTTGGTGGAAAGAGGACAATCAATGGGACACTGTTAACAGGGTACAGATTGTATCGCAATGATAGAAAGGATCAAATTGGAGGGGGGGGGGTTGCACTGTATGTTAAAGAGGGAATTGAGTGAAATAAAATAAACATTCCACATGAAACAGATAGCAGTGGAAGAGTGAGTGCCAGGTTGTGTTTGTTGGTGGTGGGTTTCACCAGGTTGGTAGGGAGAGATAAGCACTTGGGTCATTGGGTTGCACCTGTTGTGTTGGGAAATGGATTCACTGAATGCACAGGTGGCTCACATGTTGGAGGAGGAGGAGAGTTTGGAGGCGCTGGAGGAGAAACTCACACCCCAGAGTTTTCAGGCCCCCGTACTCATTTCTTAGACCTTACTGACCAGCAGTGTCTCAATAGGTACAGCTTTGACAGGGCTGCCATTCAGCACCTTTCTGACCAGCTCCAATCCCTCCTACAGACCACCGCCTCTCTCTCTTTTTTGGCCACTGGGAGCTTCCAGTATGTGCTAGCTGTCAACGTGGGTCTCACCCAGCCTGCCATTTCAAACTGCCTCACCCAGTTCCTTGATGCCTTTCTTACCCACACCTCGGAGTACATCACCTTCCCCACCACCCCCCAGGTCCTGCAGAACAACATGGCTCACTTCTACACCATAGCTCACGTCCCTTCGGTCGTAGGCATCATTGACTATACACATATCACACTCAGACCCCCCCCCCCCCCCCGGGCACGAGAGGCCACCTATAGGAATAGGAAAGCATTCCACTCCATGAATAGACAAGTTGTGTGTGATGCCCAGGGGGCGATTGTAGACATGTGTGCCCAATACACAGGTTCATCTCATGACACCTACATATTACAGCACTCTGGAATCTTCCGCAGGTTTGACTGAGGGGAGATCATCGGCAGATGGCTCCTAGGTAAGTGCAACATGGATCAGCCAAACCTATACCTCCTCCAACTGACAGCCCTCAGCACTGTCTTCCTCCAGGTCACTCCACAACCCACAATTTCCACCCCACCTCCACAAGATACCCACTCCAGACAATTCTCATTCTGCTTCTTCCCAAAGGTGACAGAGGCTACCACAGTGAACCTGGCTTATGACCCTATAGTGCACCCACAAACCGGGGCAGAAGAGAACTACAACAGCAGACATCAGACTACTACTACTACTACTATTTAGCATTTCTATAGCGCTACAAGGCGTACGCAGCGCTGCACAACATAGAAGAAAGACAGTCCCTGCTCAAAGAGCTTACAATCTAATAGACAAAAAATAAATAAAGTAAGCAAATCAAATCAATTAATGTAAACGGGAAGGAAGAGAGGAGGGTAGGTGGAGGCGAGTGGTTACAAGTGGTTACGAGGCAAAAGCAATGTTAAAGAGGTGGGCTTTCAGTCTAGATTTAAAGGTGGCCAAGGATGGGGCAAGACGTAGGGGCTCAGGAAGTTTATTCCAGGCGTAGGGTGCAGCGAGACAGAAGGCGCGAAGTCTGGAGTTGGCAGTAGTGGAGAAGGGAACAGATAAGAAGGATTTATCCATGGAGTGGAGTGCACGGGAAGGGGTGTAGGGAAGGACGAGTGTGGAGAGATACTGGGAAGCAGCAGAGTGAGTACATTTATAGGTTAGTAGAAGAAGTTTGAACAGGATGCGAAAACAGATAGGGAGCCAGTGAAGCGACTTCAGGAGAGGGGTAGTATGAGTAAAGCGACCCTGGCGGAAGACGAGACGGGCAGCAGAGTTTTGAAACGATTGGAGAGGGGAGAGGTGACTAAGTGGGAGGCCAGCAAGAAGCAGATTGCAGTAGTCTAAACGAGAGGTGATAAGGGTGTGGATGAGGGTTTTGGTAGAGGAAGTTCCTTATTTATTTTTCACTGCACCTAATGACATACATATCATAGAATTTCCTCAAATACTTTTTCTGTACAACTCCTTATTTGGTGACTGCGAAGGTGGGGAACCCTGATACCGTGAAAATCACACCCTGTTGGAAGTTCACCAAAGGGGGGGTTCTACATTAGACACAGTGCGAGGCACCACAAATACAGTAAATAAATACAGATTATCAAAGCCGCTGCAACGATGCACTCACCCACCCACAGAGGTCCCTCCATCTGATCACACCTCCCTCCCCCTGCCCCCCCGACACTCCAGCCAGAGCCGGTGCCCTCCCATGACACACCCCAACAGAACCTAGCTAGTCCAAAAATGTATTAAGTTGGTCCAATAATTGAGACCTCATAAGCCTGCAAGAGACTGGATTCAAGAATGCCTGCTACATTATCCAGTTCCAGGAAGAAGATTTTATGACAGTCCTGGATTTTTGACAACCCAATCCTGGCGAATTACGGGAGCTACAATACTAATTTCAATGGGTAGAATCAGGGACTACAAATACCATAACCAACTAAACGTCTCTCCCTGGAACTGGATCCAGTGATAAGGTCATAGGAACCAAAAATGATCACTCCTGCAGTCTTTCACCAGCATCTAATCATAGAATCATCTGAAAACGTCCATCTAACATGGAGAAGCACAACTGCAGTCATATATTTTTTTTCTTAAAACTCTGCTTCAGGAACTTCATGGGGGAGCAGATCCAAGATGGCGTCTAGTTGAACGGATGTGCGTCGAGCTCTCTCCTTTCTCCATTGAAACTTGCACACGGAAATTCGCTTGCTCAAAAGGTAAACCCAGTGCACTTGTCTCCGCGCGCAGGGTGGAACCAGCTCCGCTGCGGCAGATGACTCTGGCAGAAGTGGGATTGCTGACGACGGGAGCTGGCGGTTTCGCTACGGGCGGTCCGGATAATCTTACTGACCTGAGCGCCGAGGGAGCCTCGCTGAGTCCTCCCCCAATGGCTGTACCCCCAAGGCCAGGAGAGAGGCAGGATTCAGCGGTGGAACGGAGCGAGGTATCCGGAAGTCGGTCCCCTACGCTTGTTTGCGGAGACCCCGCTGCTTCCTCAACGCCAGAAGAAACATCAATGCAGGCGAGTGTATTGCCTGCAGTGAATCTGAGCGTGCCCTCTGTCATGCTGGGAGATTTGAAAAGACCTACAGCTATCACCCTAGAAGTTTTATGGGAAGCGATACAAGGCCTAAATTCCAACGTACAACAGATTGCCCGAATCCTAATGGGAGAATTGGCAGAGGTAAAGCAAACTCAAAAAGATATTTCTCTTAAAGTTGCAGAGCATACAACTAAAATGAATGTTTTGGACAGTGACTTTAAAGCAGTGAAATCTTCAACAGAAATGTTGATGAAAAGTTTTAATTTTCAGCAGCGTAAAATAGATTTCCTTGAAAACCAAATTCGCATTAATAACTTACGTTTTCTTAACTTTCCAAACTCTCCACTCATCCCAGCACTGGAAATGTTGAGGAAATATGTGCATGAGATATTGGGGGTCCCCTCTGAGGGATTCCCTCCTATTATTAGAGTACAATATATTTCTGGTGCAAGAACGGGTGATATTCCTCAAAATCCTCAAGCTGCTACAAACTTAACTGACTTCCTAGAAAGTTCTATGGAGGTCATGATGCGAGGCGCCGCCGCGCCATTAGTTAAAGAAAAACAAAAAACCACATGCAAGCACGCGCTCCTCTCCATCCGCTTGGCTTCCCTGCCCTCTCTATCTGCGTCCCGCCTTCCTCTGACGTCATTTCCTTTCGGGCGGGTCGCAGACAGAGAGGGCAGGGAAGCCAAGCGGATGGAGAGGAGCGTGTACGTCTACCCCTCTCCATAGGCGCCCGGTATAAGAGGCTTGGGGAGGCTAAGCCTCCCCAGCCAGAAGTGCAGCAAGGGCAGGGCAGACTGGACCACCCCGGGTGCAGCTCCCGCTGCCTTGAACATCTCCCTCCCTCCCCCGACTACTGCAGTATCGCTCTCCCCCTCCGCTCCTGTCCTGTCACGTCGTCTTTGAATGTCAAGGATTCCTTCCGGTAGCATCAAAATTGGCAATGATGTAAGCGCTGCTTTCAGCCTGCCCCGGAAGCACTCTCTGTACAGTTTCCCGCGTAGGAAGGACGCTGTCCAGAGAAGGCTTCTGGGGCAGGCTGAAAGCAGCGCTTACATCATTGCCAATTCTGCTGCTACCGGAAGGAATCCTCGACGTTCAAAGACATGACAGGAGCGGAGGGGGAAAGCGATAGCGAACTAGTCCGGGGGGGGGGGGGGGGTGAGCGATGCATCATGCCAGCCAGCTGCTAGACCAAAGGGAAAGGGGGTGGAGAGAGGAGGATGTGAGGTGCCACATCTAAGGGGAAGAGGGAGGAAGGAAAGCAATGGCAGGGAATAGGAAAAGGGGGGTGGAGAAAGGAGTGAGAGTGATGGGAGCAAGAAGGGGAGGGAAGAGAAAGGTGGGATGCATGAGGACGCTGGAGGAGAGAGAGAGAAAGTGGAAAAGTGCAGGGGAGAGCCAGGGACATGCAAAAGAGCAGGGGAGAGTCAGAGAGAGATGGGGAGAGAAAGAGGGGACATGGAAGAGAGCAGGGGACAGGCAGAGAGAGATGGGGAGCGAAAGAGGGGACATGGAAGAGAGCAGGGGAGAGCCAGAGAGAGATGGGGAGAGAAAGAGGGGACATGGAAGAGAGCAGGGGAGAGCCAGAGAGAGATGAGGAGAGAAAGAGGGGACATGGAAGAGAGCAGGGGAGAGCCAGAGAGAGATGGGGAGAGAAAGAGGGGACATGGAAGAGAGCAGGGGAGAGTCAGAGAGAGATGAGGAGAGAAAGAGGGGACATGGAAGAGAGCAGGGGAGAGCCAGAGAGAGATGGGGAGCGAAAGAGGGGACATGGAAGAGAGCACGGGAGAGCCAGAGAGAAGATGCTGGATGGAAGAGGAGAGAGAGAGAGATTAGTGGAAATATGGGGAGAGAGAGAGAGAAGCTGCTGGGGAGAAACTGGGGCAGACCCTAGCTGTCAGACGGAGAAATGCTGAATGAAAGGAGGGAGAAAGAGGGAAAATGCTGGAAGGAGGGGGCAGAAAGAGGGAAGACACTGGACGTAAGGGTAGGGAGGGAAAGAGGAAAGACACTGGAAGGATGGGGATAGAGAGGACATGCTGAATGGAAAAGGGTCGAGAGAGAGAACTGTTTAGAAGGAAGGGAGATAGAGGGAGACAATGGATGGAAGGAGAGGGAGACAATAGACGGAAGGATTGGGAGAGGGTAATGGGTAGAAGGATGGAGAGAGAAAGAGGGATGACACTGGATGGAAGGGTAGAAGAGAAAGACATGGATGGATGGAGGGGAGGGAAGAAGGAGATGCACATGGATGGAGTAGAAGGGAGAGAGGAGAAATGCCGGACATGGATGGAGGGGAGGAAAGACAGAGGAAGGAGATGCACACGGATGGAGTGGAAGGGAGAGAGGAGAAATGCTGGACATGGATGGAGGGGCGGAAAGACAGAGGAAGTTCATGCACATGGATGGAGGGAAGACATTCTGGATTTGGATGGAGGGGAAATTGCTGAATTTAAGGGCTGGATTGGAACACTTTGAGGGCAGATGCTGAAACTGGAGAAAGGATAAGGACAGGGCTACAGATGGTAGACAGGACGCATAAGGACACAGGAGGATGGTGGACATGTTGAGAGAAAAAATATCAAATGGAAAGAAGACACTGGGACCAAAGAATAGAAAAACTAAATGATCAGACAACAAAGGTAGAAAAAAGTATTTTATTCAGAATTTATTAACTGGAATATGTCAGCTTTTGGAAATGTGCATCTGTGATATTTTGCATGTAAGTTTCAATTTTTCTAGTATTGCTGCATGCTGAGTCTGACTTCTTGAGGTAACTTTCCAGTTTTGCCTTCATATCTGTTGTGTCATGTGTTTTTCATGTGTAATCAAGGTGCAGTATTCTACTAGTGTGTAGTATTTACAGCCCTTTTTTTTTGTTTGTTTCAATAGGTTGTGTACTGGTGTTTTAGAGCCCGGTGTAATTACAGTGCTGCTTTTCCACGCATAAGGTTGTAGCTCATCCTGTCCTTGGAATTAGTGCTGTTATGGTTTGCTAAGGTTATGAGTGTGTTTTTGCACAAGTTTGTGTATAGTGTTTTGCAGTGGAGAGATTGTGTATTGGCATTACTGAGGTGGCACCAAAACATCGGAAAGGGTTTTAGAGCCTAAATCATGACACACTACCTCTTGAAGGATCTATATATAGTTGTTAATAAAAGGAGCTCATTGTGAACACTATCCACCCTAAAAGGGTGTTTTGTGGCGTTACATGAGAATTGTGATATTATGATCCCTTGTTTCATATTGTTGACGGTCTGCATTTTCTATATGGGTAGTATATTGGTGTATTAGGGTCTGCCTAGTGTTATGGTACAGTAAGGTTTGAGTATGTTTTTGCACAAATATGTGCATAGTGTTTTGCAGTTGAGCGATTGTGGTTAGTATATGCTTTGAGCAACCACTTTATTCTTTGACATATGATACATATCTAATATCTAAATTTAACAAAAGGTATTGTGACTATTTTATTTTTACTTATTTTTTTTCTGTGTTAATTGTGGCTATAAGCTCCGCCCCTGGCTCCACCCCTAACCCCGCCCCCTTTAGCCTCCCCAAACAGTTGGGCCACCGACCGCCTATGCCCCTCTCTCTTCCTCCCTCCCTCCGGCGCAGGCAGCAGTCTTTTCCAGCGTTCCTGGCAGCGGTAGCGTTGTACACGCTGCCTTTGGCTCTGCCCCGAAGCCTTCTCTTCAAGTTCCTGTTCCCGCATAGGTGGGAACAGGAACTTGAAGAGAAGGCTTCCGGGGCAGACCGAAGGCAGCGTGTACATCGCTACCGCTGCCAGGAACGCTGAAAAAGCTGAAGATTGTTGCCTGCACCGGAGGGAGGGAGGGAGGAAGAGAGGGGGTAAACGGAGTCACCATCTTGGACCTCGCGGGGGGGGGGGGGAGCAGAGGGAAGATGGATGGGACTGGGAGGGGTGGGAAGCAGAGGGAAGGAGCAGGAGATGGATGGGTCTGGGTGGGGTGGGAAGCAGAGGGAAGGAGCAGGAGATGGATGGGACTGGGAGAGGAGGTGAGCAGAGGGAAGGAGCAAGAGATGGATGGGACTGCGAGGGGTGGGGAGCAGAGGGATGGACCAGGAGATGGATGGGATTGGGAGAGGTCAGGCACAGCAGAGGGAAGGAGCAGAAGATGGATGGGACGGAGGGATGGTGAGCAGAGGGAAGGAACAGAAGATGGATGGGACTGGGAGGGGTGGGGAGCAGAGGAAAGGAGCAAGAGATGGATGGGACTGCGAGGGGTGGGGAGCAGAGGGATGGACCAGGAGATGGATGGGATTGGGAGAGGTCAGGCACAGCAGAGGGAAGGAGCAGAAGATGGATGGGACGGAGGGATGGTGAGCAGAGGGAAGGAACAGAAGATGGATGGGACTGGGAGGGGTGGGGAGCAGAGGGAAGGAGCAAGAGATGGATGGGACTGCGAGGGCTGGGGAGCAGAGGGATGGACCAGGAGATGGATGGGATTGGGAGAGGTGAGGCACAGCAGAGGGAAGGAGCAGAAGATGGATGGGACGGAGGGATGGTGAGCAGAGGGAAGGAACAGAAGATGGATGGGACTGGGAGGGGTGGGGAGCAGAGGGAAGGAGCAAGAGATGGATGGGACTGGGAGGGTGGGGAGCAGAGGGAAGCCTACTAGAAAGAAGACACTGCATAAAACAGAAGACACTGGGATCAAAGCGAATAGAAAAACTAAATGATCAGACAACAAAGGTAAATAAAAGTATTTTATTCATAATTTATTAATTGAAATGTGTCAGCTTTTTGAAATGTGCATCTGTGATATTTTGCCTGTAAATTTCATTTCCTTCCTCCATATTAGCATATTCATTTGCATATGTATATATGCAAATGATATGCTAATATGCTCCGCCCATTCTTTGCCCCCCCCAAATGAAACAGTCAAACTACGCCTATGGTCAAAAATACAGATTTTTCCAGACTTTTCCAAGGACACCCAGAGACGAAGAAAAGTTTTCCTGTTACTAAAAGAAAGAGTTCTCCGCTTAGGTGGAACCTTTCAATTGAGGTTTCCCTGTAAATGTCTTATTACTATTGATTCTATATCATATATTTTCTTTGACCCAGAAAAATTACAAGAATTTATTACCTCTAAAGAATAATGTTGTAATAGGCACTGTATTAGGCGCTACTCGGCTGCGATTTTCCGTCACCTCTCTCTGTTCACTTAAACTGATTGTTCTTTGATTTTATAGTTATTTTCCTAGATCTTGGATCATAATTTGTGGTCGATATAATGTTGGATAATTTCCGCTTTGAATAGAATTTTCTTTATTTTTGTCTTGATCGATTTATGTTGTATTGCATAAATGTAAATTTGAATAAAGCATAAATTTAAAAAAAACAACTCTGCTTCAGTTAGGACACCGGTTGCTCTCTTCAAATGTCATGCCACACCTCTCCACACACATTGTGAAAAAGATCCCAGCAGCTGTTTTTAGGGCCTTTTCTTTTCGTTTTTTTGCCTCCTTCAGCAACAGTTGCTAAGTTTGGCAAGCAATCCTTCCTTCATGTTTGTATTATCTAGGGCTTCTATCCTTGTTGCTTTCTTGCCAGCTGGTGTGTGATGAGAGAAACCAAATGGTGACTTCTTCTCTGGATCGGTTTTCCTGTCCACGCCTTTCTTCTCCGACATCTGTGGAGCCTTCTGGAGGATCCAAAGAATAAGAGAGATGTTTTCTTCCAACCCACAACATTCCATCCTGTTTCCTGCTACAAAAATGTGCTTACCTCACTAAAGGATGATTTTTTTTTCATCTAAGCAAGTTGGTTATTGAATCGGACAGAGGACGGGGATGCTGTGGAGTGGAGGGTTCAAAATATAAGTGATCTGTTCCCCTTTAGTGAAACTCTCAATGGGAAGAAGACTGACAACTCATTGGTCATCGAAGGCCCAGGAGGTGTGTGGAGACCCAGAGTAGTAAGATTCAGCTATTGTAGAGGAAAAATTGGAGCTAATATTAGGGATGGGCAACCAGAAAATTTTTGTTTTGTGTTGTTTCTCTTGTCGTCTCGGGAAATTTTTGTCTTGTTCAGGCCCCTCCACCTTTTGTCATCATGGAAGACAACACACAATGAAAATTTTCTGGCCCCTTTACCTTGGCCCCCCCCCCTCTGCCCCTGCCAGCCTACTTTAATCCCTGGTGGTCTACAAGGGGTCCACTGAGACAAGAATGATGCCCACTTGCTCCTATTACCCATGGCTGTGGCCCCATCCAATATGGTGGCTAGGACCTTTCACCCTAATATTGCAGTACACAAGACTAGGGTGAAAGGTTACAGCCAACATATTGGATGTGGCCACGACCATAAGCAAGAGCAAGTGGGCATTGCTTCTGCCCCAATGGACCTCTGCTGGACCACCAGGGATTGGGGGCGGGGCTGCTAACAAACCTGTCATTAGCAAATGAAACCATAGCCAGTTTTGTTTGCCTACGTCATTGTAAATGACTGCCCATCCCTGGTTCATATTACTTGTGTATTAGAAAAAGGTATAGGCAACATCCAATAGACAGGAAAAGTCTGAAAAAGGCACATCACCTAGCCACCTGCAAAGGTAGACTTCCTTTACTACAGGTAGGTTAGTGAGAACCATACAAGCACTTCTTTCTGGCTTACAGTTTCCAAGTTTTTTAGAGGACTTCCTACCCGCCCATCAATGGGTTTGTCTGAGCGCCTTACATACTAAAGAGAAAGGGTGGGAAAGTGTGGAGACAGCAACATCAGTGAGGAAAGGGGGGTGGAACTACAATATCTGATAGGATGAGGGGAGGGGCGAATACAATCGGAAGAAGCTCTGTATTCATGTCACACAACCGACTTGCTGTAGGAGCGAAAAGTCAGGTGTAAGTGTCTGAAAATAAAAATGTTTTAAGGTCAGTTTTAAATTTTTGTATGGATGTTTGAAGTGGAGGAGTGGCCTAGTGGTTAGGGTGGTGGACTTTGGTCCTGAGGAACTGAGTTCGATTCCCGGCACAGGCAGCTCCTTGTGACTCTGGGCAAGTCACTTAACCCTCCATTGCCTACTGCATTGAGCCTGCCATGAGTGGGAAAGCGTGGGGTACAAATGTAACAAAAAAAAATAAATAAAGTGATGCGGAAGCATGTTCCAGAGCTCGACCCTCGTACGGAAAGTATTGAGCTCCATGTAGCGTCTAGTACTATCTCTCTAAAGGAAGGGACAATGAGTTTGTTTTGACGTGAAGAGGGATAATGGGGAGTTAAGAATCTGGAAAGATAAGATGGTTCTCCTGTGTTATGTATCTTGAAAACTAGAAGTAGGATTGTATAGGTGATGGGATGGGAGATTGGTAACCGATGGGCTGTTCTAAGGAGGGGGTTACATGATTGTATTTTCAGTGGCCAGTGATTAATTTGATGGCTGTATTCTGAATGACTTGTAAGCAATTGCAGTCCTTGATCTTAATTCCATTGTATAATGCATTGCAATAATCTAGTTGACTAATGATAAGAGAGTGAATGAGGATATTTAAAGCAGGAGCATGTAACAGCAAGCAGATGGAGCGGATCATACAGAGTTTAAAACATGATTGTTTAATGACTTACTAACTACTACTAACTAACGTTTCTAAAGCGCTACTAGGGTTACGCAGCGCTGTACAATTTAAACATAGAAGGACAGTCCCTGCTCAAAGAGCTTACAATCTAAAAGACAAGAGAACAATCTAAAGACAAGTCAGATAGCTGTTCCTCCCAGAATGCACTGGACACGCATACATATCTGCTTTCTCTTCACGGGCATACACCCTAACCCAAGTAGGATTTTGGATCAGTTAAAACAAATGCTAGTGATTCCAGCACCCAGATGGTTTCCTTCACTGATTGTTCTGCCCCTTCTTGATATGTAATCTTGACTAGCTCACCAGCTAAATAGGGCAACACGCACCCCAGCGTGTGCGAATGCACTGCCATTTTGTGAAGACACATGGAACTGAGACTAGGCCATGTGGCAGAACATGATGCTAATAATAATTTTTATATTTATAAATTTGAGAAACTTCCTGTTACATGGCTGCATTTCTGTGCAGATGTAAAGCTTCTTTGAAACCCAGAGAACATAATCAGTTTCCTTTCTCAAGAAAGGGAGTTAAGGTGCCTGGGGAAAACATCTTGAACTTTCCTTGAGAAAAATATGTGTTCAAGGTCTAACACGGGATGGGATTCCCCTGTCTTCCCTGCCACCAGAAAATACTTGGAGAAAAATTCTAGCCCTCTTTCCCTTGGTGAAATGGGTTTGACTGTGTTGGTCTCTAAGAGGGAGGGAAATTCCTTGATAAGTACTTCTTTTGGGCTGAAGGTAAGGTTTAACCAGGATAATCTTTGTCTTTGGCAGTGTTTCTGTACAATTTTGAGTACTCGCACAGGATGTCAGGATTTTGATAGTGAGCCCTTGTGCTCCGACTGAACACAGTGGAATGTGGAGATGCCGCACTCGGTCGGGCAGCCGAACAACCCCGGGCCTCACCTGGGAGCGACCACTGTTCCCCAGGAGTTGAGCTCCCAGGTGCAGGTGGCCACCAGGACTTCTGGATACGATTGGGGTCACACGACCGCCGGCCGTGGCAGGCGAAAGCGGAAAAAGCAGTGAGGGATGAAACACTCCACAGGACCAGGCTGACAGCGAACAAGGAATGGACCAGGTCAATCCGAGGGTCTTGGCAGGCAGCAAACAGAGAATAGTCAGGGTCAATCCGAGGTTCTTGGCAGGCAGCAAACAGAGAATGGTCAGGTTCAATCCGAGGTTCTAGGCAAGTAGAAAAGTCAGTCACTGGAACGCACGTACGAGAGCACCAACCTCTACCAAGATAGAAGCTGAAGCAAAGATGGTGGCACCAGCCAGCTCTTAAATAGGCCTCCAATCAGAGGATCCCGGTTTCAGCTGAGAGGCAAGAGATCTCATAGGGCACGCCTTAAAGATGCTCAAGATGGCTGCCCTACGAGCTACCTAAGATGGCTGCTCTCAGATGATCCTGCCAAGGTGGCCGCCTCTCAGATGATCTTCCAAAGATGGTTGCTGCCCAGATGATCCTTCCAATATGGCCACCGTCAGAAGAACAAGGTAGGGTTGCAACACAGGACCACATGAATTTGAAGGTTGGAAGCTGGAGAAGGTTAAGTTCCTTTTCTGATATATCCATTTGAGCACATGAATTTTTTGCACAATATGTGAGTTTGAAAATTCAGGCGTCCTTTTACAATGGTGCACTAGCGTTTTTAGCGCGTGCTAAAATAAGCATGCGCTTAAATGCTAGAGACGCTCATACATTCCTAAGGGCGCCTTTAGCGTTTAGCACACGCTAATCATGAGGATCTGCTAAAAATGCTAGCATGCCTTTGTAAAAGACCCGCTTAATGACCTGGAAAAGAGTCGCTTAGGGGCCCTTTTATAAAGTTGCAGTAGGGCTACCGTGGCAAATCATCCCTACCGCCGGGTTACTGCACGAGCCCGGAGGTAGTTCCGGTGTGTGCCGCATGCCATTTCCAGAGCACAGAAATTATTATTATTTTTTTAGTGCTGGGCATAGCCGCTGAGAGGGGGGCGGGGGGGGGGCAAAATTCCCCCGTCAGAGGAGGGCGGGCCCAGGAAGAACGGAGGGACGTCGGAGGAGGCATCACTGATCGCCGATCAGCTGTTCTTGCCCATGCAGCGCCTTCACACAGAGGTGAGAGGCGCTGCGCGGGCCCGGTAAGGTGGAGGGGGGGCCTGGTGGAGGGGGGGAGTGGCGGCGATGACCTCAGGGGGGCAGGGCATGGGGGCAGAGGATGGTGGGAGGCGGAGCTGTGGGAGAAGGAGAAATAGAGAGAGAGGAAGGGAGGGGGGCCGTGGCTGCTACAGTTTTGAGTTTTGTTTTGATTTTTTATTTAATACAGGGGGAAGCGGAGAGCAGCGTCGACCTCGGGCAGGGGGGGGGGCAAGGGCGTCCATACAGGACGCTCCTGACGAGCGCCTTTGCCCCGTCCCGATCCTTTTTTGCTTTTTGGGTTTTTTTTTTCAATTTTATACAGGGGGAAGCGGGGAGCGACGTGTTTGTATGGGTGTTTTTTTATTTTCAAACATGCCAGCTTGGATTTTTATGCTGCAGGGAGAAGCGGGGAGCAGTGTCTGTATGACAGCTCAGGCCTTAACGACAGTTCGGATCTCATGTTAAATATATCACGGTAAATGATTCGTTGCAATCGTCGGTATGGTTAGTGCATTGCGAATTGTTCACATTTCAATTGGAAGTGACTCGTTTGCATTCCGTTTTCGTTAGCTGCTAGCGTCGCCGGAAAATGGCCTTTAATGCATGCTACGGTTGAAAATGTCTTCGTTAAAGGGTCGTTAAAGTTTTGTGCATCTGGGCCGTAGTGACAACCACGGCCTTTAAACTCATGCCTGAGCTCGTTGGCTACCGTCCCTGCCATTTTGCTCAAGCAGCGTCCAGCACCTCTGACTATCCCGCAGCCGCATCCCAACCAACCCGGCCTACAGGTGGCAGCACCTAGGAAAAATCATATGGTTCCTCTGTTACTCTGGTGTCTGATTGTTTTGCTGTTTCTTATTTGTTGTTTTGTATCTATTCCCGCCTTTTGGTTTTCAATAAAGACTTCTTAAAAATTAAAAGAAAAAAAATTCCAAGCACACCTGGACAGTAAGAGACTGAGATTTATTTTTGTACCCCGCACTTTCCCACTCATGGCAGGCTCAATGCGGCTTACATGGGGCAACGGAGGGTTAAGTGACTTGCCCAGAGTCACAAGGAGCTGCCTGTGCCTGAAGTGGGAATCCAACTCAGTTCCTCAGGACCAGAGTCCATCACCCTAACCACTAGGCCACTCCTCCACTGTTGCTACTATTTGAGATTCTACATGGAATGTTGCTATTCCACTAGCAACATTCCATGTAGAAGTCGGCCCTTGCAGATCACCAATGTGGCCGCGCAGGCTTCTACTTCTGTGAGTCTGACGTCCTGCACATACGTGCAGGACGTCAGACTCACAGAAACAGAAGCCTGCGCAGCCTTCTACATGGAATGTTGCAACATTCCATGTAGAATCTCCAATAGTATCTATTTTATTTTTGTTACATTCGTACCCTGCGCTTTCCCACTCATGGCAGGCTCAATGCAGCTTACATGGGGCAACGGAGGGTTAAGTGACTTGCCCAGAGTCACAAGGAGCTGCCTGTGCCTGAAGTGGGAATCAAACTCAGTTCCCCAGGACCAAAGTCCACCACCCTAACCACTAGGCCACTCCTCCACTCCACATACTTCACATACCCTGGCATAGGAGTAAGGTTCATTACTGTCATGGTATGTGTAAAACTAAGTTAAGAACAAAATAAAAGGGTAGGAATGGACAATTGGCCTTGATTGAAACCCAATATGAGGCTTGCAGGAGTTGATAAATGTCTTAAAAAGTACCAATATTCATTGGAGTGTTAAAAAAATTGACACAGAGTTGTGTTTTGGCGTAAAAAGGCCTGCATCAGGAGTCATACAATCTTATTGAGGTCTACAAAATCCTGAGTGGGGTAGAACAAGTAGAAGTAAATCGATTTTTTTACTCGTTCCAAAAGTACAAAGATCAGGGGACACTCCAGGAAATTACATGGAAATACTTTAAAAACAAATAGAAGGAAATATTTTTCACTCAACGAATAGTTAAGCTCTGGAACTCTTTGCCGGAGGAGGTGGTAACAATGGTTAGTGTATCTGGGTTTAAAAAAGGTTTGGACAAATTCCTGGAGGAAAAGTCCATAGTCTTCTATTGAGACAGACATAGGAAGCAACTGCTTGTCCTGGGATTTGTAGTATGGAGTGTTGCTACAATTTGGGTTTCTGCCAGGTACTTTTGACCTGGCTTGGCCACTGTTTGGAAAACAGGATACTGGGCTAGATGGACCACTGGTCTGACCCAGTATGGCTGCTCTTATGTTCTTACTGAATCCTTCTCTATCGATGGATATTAAAAAATTCACAAAGGAAATCCGGAAATTTCGCAGTAACTGAATGTCATATAGACACACCTTGGCTAAATTGGTGAGACCCAACTGCCACGACTGATCTCGAGCTATTTCCTGTGACCAATCAGAGACTGCATAGAAATGGAAGACACACCCCCATCAGAACAGGAAACAGCTCGAGACCAGTGGTGCCGGTTGGGTCTCATTCCTACTTTTTCTTTTTTTTTTTTCACTTGATTCTACATGTTAAAGTACTGTCACCTTTTGGGATAGTGCTGGGCAGACTTATACGGTCTGTGCCAGAGCCGATGATGGGAGGCGGGACTGGTGGTTGGGAGGGGGGGATAGTGCTGGGCAGACTTATACGGTCTGTGCCAGAGCCGGTGGTTGGGAGGCGTGGCTGGTGGTTGGGAGGGGGGGATAGTGCTGGGCAGACTTATACGGTCTATGCCAGAGCCGGTGGTGGGAGGCGGGGCTGGTGGTTGGGAGGCGGGGATAGTGCTGGGCAGACGTATACGGTCTGTACCAGAGCTGGTGGTTGGGAGGCGGGGATAGTGCTGGGCACACTTATATGGTCTGTACCAGAGCTGGTGGTGGGAGGCGGGGCTGGTGGTTGGGAGGCGGGGATAGTGCTGGGCAGACTTATACGGTCTGTGCCCTGAAAAGGACAGGTACAAATCAAGGTAAGTTATATACAAAAAGTAGCACATATGAGTTTATCTTGTTGGGCAGACTGCATGGACCATGCAGGTCTTTTTCTGCCGTCATCTACTATGTTACTATGTTACTATGTAGGGTTGGTTTGTCTTTTTCTTGGCGTACAAAAACTAACCCATTTGGACAAATTGCCACCATGCACAATAGAATTATTGAGCCTCCATAAAGAGGTAGTTTAGAGCAGATCCAAATTGTTCAAACTGCAAGCACTGAAGAAGGGGATACATTATAGTTAGAGATTACATCTGGAAAACTGATCATTGGAGTGTTGCTGATTGACTTTTCAAAGGCTGATTGTTAGGGATGGCCAGTATTTAAGGCCCCATATTCTCCTGCTTAGCACAGCAACAGAGGCAGGGCTGTGACCTTGACTTCTGGTCATCTTTGGCCATGCAAATTGCTCTATTTAGGTGCAGTGAGCATGAGGAATAAGCTTAGCAGAGCCCTCCTGTTTCCTGTTTTATTGATTGCATGGTTCTGTTTTATGACAGGGGTTAACAGGAAGAATGGGAATTCTGTGACACCATTGAAGGCCCTTTATCCTTTTCTAATTAAAATAAATACTTGAAAGTTGATGCACATGGTTTAACACCTTCACCTCAAACTGAAATACGTCCATTAGTAAAGATTAGTCAGTCAAAACACATTGCTGTATTCAGAGGAGAATTTCTTTCTTTAAAGCAGGAGTAGCGGCAAAATCTCTCCCCCCCCCCCCCCCCCCCCCCCCATAACTCAGGTGCCAATTGAATCAAACAAAATCTGGCAATGTCTTTGTTAATTAATTCAGCTATTGTGATTCCTGAAATGTTTTGAAAGTGTCTCTTCTTGCTGCAAGCATCGCACTGATGTAGGTGTAGCATAAATTGCCCATGCACCAGGGATGCCAACCACTAATAAATTTATAGACTACCCTTCCCCATGGCCTAAGAATAGACCTGCTAGAAGAGCCTTAAATATCTTCAGTCATCCATGAATCTGCTGGCGATTTGCAACCCTGGTAAGCTCTGTTTAGTGGAGGCAGGCAGAAGCTGCCAAGAGACTGCTGGGTTTGGTTGGGGGCTGTCAGAGGGTGAGATCAGTGAAGCAAGTAGGTTGAGATAGATAAGGATCAGGAGTCCAGGGAGATTCTAGTGGTATCTGCAACTCATTTAGTTTAGCCTCTAAAGGGGGGGGGGGGGGGGGGCGGAAATCTCTCACTCCTAACCAGTTCGGCTGACTTGAAAGACATTTTTAATTTTTTAATGATAACCGTTAAAAAAAAAAGTTGTTGAAGAGTCATAACGAAGGGATCCTTTTACTAAGCTGAGGGAAAAAGGGCCCTGCGGTAGCAGTTAAAAATAGGGTTACCATATGTCTGGTTTTACCCGGACACGTCCTCTGTTTGAGGACATGGCCGGGCAACCGGGCGGGTTTTGCCAGCTTGCCCGTTTGTCTGGATTTCCGGACAAACAGGCAGGCTGGCTGGTGGGTCTAATGGTGTCCTATCCCCTCCCCTTACCTGCCCGGAGCGCTGCCCTGCGTTCTCTCTCTTCTCCTCGAGGCTGCGTCAACTCTCGGTGGCCATTTTGAATCGGTGCCAGGACCGTCAGTATTGCAAGGGGAAGAAAGAGAATGCAGGGCAGCACTCCGGGCAGGAAAGAGGGGGCTCTTTCCTGCTCCAAAGAGGTCACTAGACCACCAGGGCAGTAGAGTAAGGTAAGGGGAGGGGACTAGGGGATAGGACACCCTTAGGGGTGTGAGGGGGGGGGGCGAGGGGATGAAAGGAGTGGGGCTATACATGACAGGGGGCTGGTTGGGGGTGTGACAGGGGCGGGGCATGTGTCCTCTTTTGGGGGGGGACCAAATATGGTAACAATAGTTAAAAAGCCCCCCCAAAATGGCCACGCGTTAAGATAAGTGGGGAGCACTTACCGCCACCCATTGAGGAGCCAGTAAGGGCTGCTGTGGTAACCTGGCAGTTACCAGGCAGCGCGCAGCAATGCCCAATTACCACTGGGTTAGCACCATGGTAGACAAAAATATTTCTGGTGCACCGGAAGTGGTGCACACTCCAGCTGGAACTACCGCTGTCGGCCTCATTGGACTGGTGGTAGTTCCAGTTTAGTGTGCGGTAAGCCCGCGTTGGTCTTACCGCCGCTTTGTAAAAGATCCCCATGTCATGTTCCCTATCTCAACGCAAGTGGTGTCCTCGGGCTGCGCGGGGTCCCGTCAACACGCACACTTGACTGGCACTGCCTGAGCCATGTGTGTGTAGTCCTCTCTGGGTTTGTTCAGAGAGCAGTGGTTGCAGGCTCCGTAATTGCTTTGCTTCCATCCACCTGGGTCTTCTCTTCCTCTGCCTGGTTTCCCTTGCTTCTCTCTTATTGGTCTTCCGGTTCCTCCTTCCCCTGCTCTTGTCCTATGGCTGTGCCCCTTCTCCCTGCTGTTGTCAGATGCCAGAAGTTTATCAGCTGAGCTCTTCCTGGACCCCATGCTTCGGCTTCTACTTTGGTAGGTGTTTCTAACTCCTGTATGCTTCTTATCAGGGCCGTGCCTAGGGTCTCTGGCGCCCCCCTGCAGACTATCCGTTGGCACCCCCCCTGCAGACTATCAGTTGGCACCCCCCCTGCAGACTGTCAGTTGGCGGCGGCCCTCCCCCCCCCCCCCCCCCCCCCCCGTGAAAATGATCGCTCACCACTTGCCACACTGACAGGAATTGTCAGCAATATTCTTAGAAACAAATTGGTATACATTGCAAAATAAGATAGCAGATGTAAATTCTCAAAGTGGACATATTCTAAACACTAAAATGAAAATAAAATGATTTTTTTCTACCTTTGTTGTCTGGTGACTTTCTTTTTCTGATCATGCTGGCCCAGTATCTGATTCTGCTGCTATCTGTCCTCTTAACTCCGTTTCCAGGGCTTCCTTTCCATTTATTTCTTTCCTTTCCTCCTTTCTTCTTCATTTCTGGTCCTCAGCTTCTGCCTATTTTCTTCATCCATGTGCAGTTTTTCTCCTCTCTTCCTTTCCCCTCATTTCATCTCCTTCATCTCTCTTCCCTCCCCTCTATGTCCAGCAATTTCTCCTCTCTCCCTGAGCCCTGCCCTCCCATCCATGCTCCTCTGTCCCCTGCCTCCTCCATTCATCCCTATCCAGCAATTCCCCTCTCTCCCTGAGCCCTGCCCTCCCAATCCATGCCCATCCATGCTCCTCTGTCCCCTGCCCCCTCCATTCATCCTTTTCCAGCAATTCCCCTCTCTCCCTGAGCCCTGCCCTCCCAATCCATGCCCATCCATGCTCCTTTGTCCCCTGCCCCCTCCATTCATCCTTTTCCAGCAATTCCCCTCTCTCCCTGAGCCCTGCCCCTCCCATCCATGCTCCTCTGTCACCCTCCATTAATCCCTATCCAGCAATTCCCCTCTCTCCCTTCCATGACCCCCCCCCCCACATCCATGCTCCTCTCTCCTCTCGCGCCCATGTTCCATCATGTCCCAGTTGGCCTGGCCTGGCCCGCCCTCTTCTCCCCTCCCCCTTCGCATCCATGCTCTCGTCTCTCCCCTGCCCTCCCACTCCCATTGTTCAACTGCCCACCCTCTTCTCTCCCCCCAACATCCCTTTTCTTTTTTTTCTTTTTAAATTTACCTCCGTGGCGGTCCAGCAGCGCAGCATCAGTGAAGGAGGCGGCGCTCCCAACGTCTCTAGCCTTCCCTTCGCTGTGTTCCGCCTTCTTCTGACGTCAAGGAAATGACGTCAGAAGAAGGCGGAACACAGCGAAGGGAAGGCTAGAGATGTTGGGAGCGCCGCCTCCTTCACTGACGCTGCGCTGCTGGACCGCCACGGAGGTAAATTTAAAAAGAAAAATAAAAGAAAAGGGATGTTGGGGGGGGGGGAGAAGAGGGCGGGAAGTTGAACAATGGGAGCGGGAGGGCGAGCGAGGTGAGCATGGTGCGGCGGCGCCCCCCAGAGGGAGGCGCCCCCCTGCCATGCTTACCTCGCTTACCGTGTTGGCATGGCCCTGCTTCTTATCTACTGGTCCCTCATTGCTGACTTTGCCTGTACCTGGGTTACCCTTCTGCCTGCCTACTGACTTTGATGTACCTGGATTACTCTCTTGCCTGCCGCCTGCCCACTGACTTTCGCCTGTACCTGGATTACTCTCTTGCCTGTCACCTGCCTACTGACTTTCGCCTGTACCTGGATTACTCTCTTGACCTGCTGCCTGCCTGGCTGATACATTTATCACCCTGCTTCCAGCTCCGTCCCGTAAGTCCTGCAGGCTGCCCGCACCTAGGGGCTCAACCTGTGGGGAACGGCGTTCAGTGCAGGTGAAACCCGGGGTTGTCCAGCCACCAAGCAGAACCTGGTCCGAGTACCGGGCTCAGCAGCACTCTACTTGGTACAAGAACTCACAAATCTGACAGCCCAAAGTGCTTGGGGAGAGACAATGTCTTTATTGGGTTAACCAATGTTTTAAGTTGCAGCTTTCCAGAACTATTACTGCCGCGTTGCCTGAGGAAGGGAACGTACAAACCCCAAAAGCTTGTAATTGAGAAAGATGTGTTTTTTTTTTTTTTTATTAAACTGGATCGTTTTTTTAAGCAAATCGCTTTCTTGGAACGAAGTGTCAGTTTAGGTGGATTAGCATCACATCTCTTTTCTTTTTAGGAAAGAGTGAAAGAAGAATCAACAGCACTAAGATCAAGGCAAACTCATACTGGCGACAATCTGGTCAGTGTCACTGCTACTGCTGCTGCTTTACCCACCAGTTTCTAGAACTTTTCTTTCAGTTGAGATTGACTATATGCAAATTCACTACTTCTCTGCATGTCTCCCTCTTCATTTCCACTTCCCACCTAATGACACTATTCATGTAGTGAGCTGTGTGTGGTGGTACAGCCTCAGAGGGTGCAAGTGAGGCGGGGTGCCAAAATTGCTCCCTGTTCATTGCCTCCCCTGCTTGGGTGTGTTGTAGTGGGAGTTATGAGAGCACAGGGGGCATGTTGCACAGTGTGCGTTTCCTATATAGACAATGAGAGCAGATAAAGACCATATGGCCAGGGCCGCCGAGAGCCGGGGCCGGGACAAGACCGCCCCCTGGGCCCCCCCCCCACCCGAGGTCGCGTCACGCCCCGCCCCCCTACCCGAAGTCGCCGGGGCCCCCCTCCACCCGAGGTCGCGTCGTGCCCCTCCCCACCCGAAGTCACCGGGCCCCCCCTCCACCCGCTGCCGGGCCCTCCGAACTAACCTGAAGCACCTTCACGTTCGCATCGCAGCAAGCAGCATCAGCAGGGCAGACCTCTCCTTCCTTCTGTGCCCCGCCCTCGTGGACGTTACATCAGGCGAGGGCGGGACACGGAAGGAAGGAGTGGCCTGCCCTGCTGCTGCTGCTTGCTGCGATGCGAACATGAAGGTGCTTCAGGTTAGTTCTGGGAGCTACGGAGGGCGGGCCGGACTGCAGCGGCGCCGGGCCCCCCCCCCCCGGAGGCCCGGGCCCGGGGACTTTTGTCCCCCCCTCTCGGCGGCCCTGCATATGGCCTATCCATACCATCTATAATATATCAGTTACCTTCCGGTTTCTATCCATACCATCCCTTCCTCTCCCTTACAGATCCTATGTGCTTGTCCTACACTTTCTTGAATTCAGATACAGTCTGAGGCTGACTGAATTTCAGTTTCAGTTTCAGCGCCAAAACTGGCCCAAAATTTGAATTTAGCTTTGTTTCGGTTTCAGCTAAACAGGCTAATGCATTTTCAGCTGAAACTGAAATCCCCCCCACCCCCTGAACAAAAGCGGGCCTCCACCAATAGGCCCCGCTGGCACAGAAGTCAGTTCTGTGGGTGCTTGAGCACCCCTAATATTGAACAAACGCCTTGACATTGTCCAGGGAGAGGTCATTTCCACTGGGCTTAGCACACCCAATGATTTTGAAAAGTTGGCTGGCTCCTATGCCCCCTGGGCCTACATTACAAACCTCAGTGGTCTAGTAGCCTAGTCAGGGCATCGGTGATCCCGTCGCTCCTGCCCATGCTGGCTCTGCAGTCAAAATGGCTGCTACGACATCACAGTGCCTCCCCTCAACCGTCCAGCATCTCTGTCTCTCTCTCCTCTGCCGCAGGGTCCAGCATCTCCCCCTTCTCTCAACCCTGTCCCTGCATGCAGTCCAGCATATTTCCCTCTCTCTGCCCCCCTCCCCTCCCTACATTCTACCTTAAACGGTGTCTGTTCCTCAGGTCTAGAAGCTTCAATCACCTGCACTGCCACGTGGTGGTCTTCCCCTTGCACTCTGTGGTGTCTTGCCCCTGAGAAACTAGGAAGTTACATCAGAGGGGGCAGGATGCCACAGAGGGAAGGCTGTGGGGCTGGCCCCAGAGGTGGCGTGGAGGTCTGACAGTGGCATGCAGTGACAACTGCAAGGCAGCAGCTGGCAGGGTCGGCACAACAGGTACTGGTGCTTGGTTTATGGCAGCTTTTGGTGCCCTCCAAAGTTTGGTGCCCCCTGCCCTGCTTACTGGATTGTGCCAGCCCTAGAGACCACCAACAGTATGCCTAGTAGACGCAGGGAGAATCAACTTTGGTGAGGAAAAAGAGTGGCAATTAATACAGCTGTGGCTGGATGAGGTCAGGGTAGGTCTGGTGGCACTTGGAATGTGGGTATCATTAGAGGGTTTGGCTTGTGATCAGAAGGGGAGGGGAAAGAGGTATGGGTGGGTTGACATGAGTGGGGTTTTTTTGGTAGTTGCTACCAGTGGCGCTCCTAGCCTGCATGGCACCCGGGGCGGATCGCCGATGCGCCCCCCCCCCAGGTGCAGCGCGCCCGCCCCCTGGCAAAATGACACCTCCCCCCTCGGCGAAATGACACCCCCCCCAGGTGCATGCCGCTGGGGGGGGGGGGGGGTGCCGCGGCACGCGCCTGTCGGCTCCGAAAAGTTTGATAACTTCGCTCGTTCACTGCAGCTCCCTCTGCCCCGGAACAGGAAGTAACCTGTTCCGGGGCAGAGGGAGCTGAAGCGAACTTGCGAAGATAGCGAACTCGGAGCCAGGCGCGCGCCGCGGCACCCCCCCAGCGGCGTGCACCCGGGGCGGACCGCCCCCACCGCCCCCCCCCCCTTGGTATGCCACTGGTTGCTACAACCACCTCTTAATTTATTTATTTATTACATTTGTACATTTGATGGGAGGCGGGACTGGTGGTTGGGAGGCGGGAAATACTGCTGGGCAGACTTATATGGTCTGTGCCCTGAAAAGGACAGGTACAAATTCAAGGTAAGGTATACACATACAGTATGAGTTTGTCATGGGCAGACTGGATGGACCATGCAGGTCTTTATCTGCCGTCATCTACTATGTTACTATGTTACCTCGCGCTTTCCCACACATGGCAGGCTCAATGCGGCTTACATAGTAACAATAAAAATAATTACAAAGTTGTAAGAAGAATATACAGTTTGTAGTGGACGCAAATTAATGGGGTTAATGGATAAGTAAATTGAACATAGGAGAAATTTGGAGCAGAGAAATTGAGCGTTGGGAGGTAGGTGTAGGAAGATGGAAAGGAAGAGATAATTAACAAAATTGCCATGGAATGAAAATTTATAAACGCCAAACAAAATGAAATTTAATAAAAACATAAACAAACTGGGAAAACAAAATTACGAATAACAAAGAAAACTACACAAAATTAATTTTTTTTTGCCTGCACACCCCTAGAAATCATCGCCCAATGCCCATGGACGAAAGTCTCATTTGCTTTGCATTCCATTCCATTGTGGTCATTTTCAAAATTGCCACTCACATGCCTGAATTCATTTCTGCTGAATCTCTTATAAACACATTTCCCTTATACTAATTTTTTTATTAATTTTAAGAAGTCTTTATTGAAATCCAAAAGGCAGGAATAGATACAAAACAATCAGACACCACAGTAACAGAAGGAACCATATGATAAAGAAAATAAAAGGTCTACTCCTGCCCCAGGCAGCAATTTTATTTATTTCCAGACTTTTGCTATACTGCAAATTGAGCCTATACAGGTAACTAACGTGGTTTACAACAAACTGTACTAATTGTGCAACCAAAATTTTTCATCCACCCAACCCTGCCCCAACATGAGAAAGTCCAGGAAAAGAAGAACACACAAGCCCAACACTCAGGCTGAACAATTAACAAGGCCTGTGTGGTACTAAAAACAATGGGAGATATTTCTGTATCCCTTCTGCCACATTTTCTTGGTCTCAGACTGCATTTCTCCATACTTGAAGATCTTTTCTTCTCTCTTCGTGATTCACCAAGTAGTCACTTGGGATTGACACCTCTCCAATCAATGTCATTTTGGTGTTTTTCTGTTTCATCACCAGTGGTGTAGCCAAGGGTGGGCTCGGGTGGGCCCAGGCCCACCCATTTTGGGCTCAGGCCCACCCAGTAGCAGCACATCTATGATGTGGCTGGCAGGGATTCGCCAAGCCCCACCAGCTGAAAACTCCCAACAACTGTCCCTCCTGCATACTTTGTAAATAACAGATCTTCGCCTGCAGTGAGCAGCGACTGATACATACTGCTCGCACCAGCCCCATAGCCTTCCCTCTGATGTATTCCCGCCTATGCGGAAACAGGAAGTTACATCAGAGGGAAGGCTGTGGGGCCAACATGAGCAGTTTGTATTAGTTGCTGCTCGCTGTCGGTGAAAATCTGCTATTTAAAAGGTATGCAGTGGAGGGGGTGATGTTTGAGAGACCATATGGCATGCAGGCAGTGGCGTACCAAGAGGTTACTTCCTGTTCCAGGGCAGAGGGAGCATGAAAATGAAGAGCCGGCAGGCGCGCGGCACCCCCCCCCCCCAGCGGCATGCACACAGGTGGGTTCTTTCACCGGGGGATCGGGGGTTCTTTCGCCGGGGGGGGGGGCATCGCGCTGTTCCAGGGGGGCGCAGCACCTGGGGGGCGGGGCGCATCGGCGATCCGCCCCGGGTGTCAGCCCCCCTAGGAACGCCACTGCATGCAGGTGAGAGAGGGAGAGACCAAATCACTTGTGGAGTACTTCTGCCCACCCAGCTTGGGCCCAGGCCCACCCAAAATTGGGTGTCTGGCTATGCCCCTGTTCATCACTATGTCTGGTTTCCTGGCCCTCAACCTTTTATCTGTCGGAATGGGGATATCCCAAGTGAACGTAACCTCTTCATTCTTTACGATTGTCTTAAGGTGATGGTCCCAATGCTTTTCCAGCACAGCAGTGCTGTAATGTTTACACGGTTTCCAATGGATAAGACCTGCCACCTTGCTGGGCCTTTCTGTATAGAGATTTTCTGTCATCAGAACTTCACAACCAGCTACAAGATGAGAGACTCTTTGCAACTCGCACTTACAGAATCATCTACAGATATCTATGGCATCGTTTTTTTTGTGTGGTTGCTGTAAATCTCTTCTGTAATCATCTGTCCCTGGGCTGCATCTGTCAATTACTCATCCTTACATTTCAGTTCACCTCTCCTTAACCATTGATGTGTATGATGTTGATAAGAACATAAGCGTTGCCTTGCTGGGACAGACTGAAAGTCCATCAAGCCCAGTATCCTGTTTCCAACAGTGGCCAATCCAGGTCACAAGTAGCTGGCAAGAAACCAAAACAGCACAATACATTTTATGCTGCTTACCCTAGAAATAAGCAGTGAATTGTTCCAAGTCCATCTTAGTAATGTCTTACGGACTTTTAGGAAGCTATCCAAACCTTTTTTAAACCCTGCTGGCCTAGGATAGTAGCTTGACAGGTATAATCTATTTCTCTGAGACTCATTCTCCCTTCAGCTCTGGGAATGTACAGTTTTGGCATACAATGATTCTTATAAATGACCTCGTGGGCATGGAGGAGTTTTCTCCTTCACACATCCAGTATTTCAACATCTTTAAGAGGCCAGTCTACATTTCCCAAGCTGAATGAGCGTGCAGGAATTGACAGCTGATTAGTGTCACATATCTCATTCTGTGATGTTATTATACTCTTCAATATAAGTACATAAGTAATGCCATACTGGGAAAAGACCAAGGGTCCATCGAGCCCAGCATCCTGTCCACGACAGCAGCCAATCCAGGCCAAGGGCACCTGGCAAGCTTCCCAAACGTACAAACATTCTATACATGTTATTTCTGGAATTTTGGATTTTTCCAAGTCCGTTTAGTAGCGGTTTATGGACTTGTCCTTTAGGAAACCGTCCAACCCCTTTTTAAACTCTGCTAAGCTAACCGCCTTCACCACGTTCTCCGGCAACGAATTCCAGAGTTTAATTACACGTTGGGTGAAGAAAATTTTTCTCGGATTTGTTTTAAATTTACTACACTGTAGTTTCATCGCATGCCCCCTAGTCCTAGTATTTTTGGAAAGCGTGAACAGACGCTTCACATCCACCTGTTCCACTCCACTCATTATTTTATATACCTCTATCATGTCTCCCCTCAGCCGTCTCTTCAATATTTTATTTTTTTATTTATTGAGATACCACCATTAACTAACTAGCAGCTCACAGCAGTTTACAGAACTAAAATTCACATAAAATCAGAAAATGGAAAGGAACTACAACTGTAAATAGAAAAGTAACCATTCAAACCAAAGAATAAAAGCCACAAACTATGAGTAGGAGGGAAGATGGGGGAAGGGTGGGATGACATGAGATGGGTATGGTAATAGGTAATAGAGGGAAAAACAAAACCTAGGTGGAGTCAAATGCTTGATGGAAAAGCCAGGTCTTGAAAGAAAGTTCAGCCCAGATAGAAAGGGGCATGGAATTCCAGTGAAAAGGGGTGGCAAAGAAGGCACAGGGTCTGGTGGACTCTTAACAGTGCCTTCCTGGGACTTGGGAGACAGAGACGGTGATCATGAAAAGAATGAAGGAGCCATGCCGAGTTGTATGGGCAGGGCCGCCGAGAGACTGGGCCAAGCCCGGGACAAGGTCGCCCCTGGGGCCCCCCCTCCACCTGCCACCGGGCCCTCTCTCCATCCCCGGGCCCTCTGCACTGACCTTAAGCGCCTCACCTTCGAAAGCACAGTAAGCGAAGCAGTGGCAGACCACTCCTTCCTTCTGTGTCCCGCCCTCGCGGAAGTTACATCAGGCGAGGGCGGGACATGGAAGGAAGGAGTGGTCTGCCGCTGCTTGCTGCGCCTTGGAAGGTGAGGCGCTTAAATTCAATGCCAGGGAGCCAAGGCCCTGTGTATGGGATGGTGAGACTAGAGAGATAGGATTGGAGGCCAGTTCTAAGAGCCTTAAAATCAAGGATAAGAACTATAGGAGCCTTTTTACTAAGCCACATAAGCGTCTACATGCGCCCAACATGCACCAAAATGGAGTTCCCGCCCGGCTACCATGTGGCTGTTGCAGCAATTTCATTTTTGACGAGCATATCGGACACGCGCCAAGTGGCATTTGATGCGCATAGGTCATTACTGCCCAGTTACCGTGTGAGACTTTACCACTAGGTCAATGGCTGGCGATAAGGTCCTTGACCCAAAATGAATGCACACCAATTTTTATTTTGCTGCACATTCATTTTCGGCAAAAATTTTTAAAAAGGCATTTTTTTTACAGGTGCACTGAAAAACGATTCCGCGCTCGCCCAAAACATGCGTCTATATTACCAAAGGCCATATTTCAGTGCGCCCTTATAAAAAGGCCCCTTAAAGATGATTCGCTAGTCGACAGGGAGCCAAAGGTATTTAATGAATAAAGGAGAGACAATTTCAATCTCCTATAATCTTCTCTACTGATTTTTTTTCTCTGACTGATGACCGTGAGATAAAGGAATTTGAATAGGAGAAAGGAGTAACTATCGAGCAGAAATCTCTGAGAGAAAGTCTGTTCCCAATGCTGAAGGAGTTGTGGATGCTTGGAATGCCCTTCCGCGGGAGGTGGTGGAGATGAAAACAGTAACGGAATTCAAACATGCGTGGGATAAACATAAAGGAATCCTGTTCAGAAGAAATAGATCCTCAGGAGCTTAGCTGAGATTGGATAACAGAGCCGGTAGTGGGAGGAGGGGCTGGTGGTTGGGAGGTGGGGATGGTGCTGGGCAGACTTATACGGTCTGTGCCAGAGCCGGTGGTGGGAGGCGGGGCTGGTGGTTGGGAGGAGGGGATAGTGCTGGGCAGACTTATACGGTCTGTGCCCTGAAAAAGACAGGTACAAATCAAGGTAAGGTATACACAAAAAAGTGGCACATTTCTTGGGCAGACTGGATGGACTGTGCAGGTCTTTTTCTGCCGTCATCTACTATGTTACTACTATGTTACTATGAGTTCAGGTAATAGATAGATCTTGATCCACTAATTATGTAAATTGCTTCAAGATTAACTGTGTTATGCTTTTCCCTTGTTACATTCAGGGATGTAGCCAGACCTCACGGCATAGGCGCTGACTCCGTGGGTGCTGTGGGTGCTCAAGCACCCTCAATAATTGAGGCAGTGGCGTGGGCATAAAGTGCCTGTCCCTCCCACTCCCTGCACTGTCCTGCTCCCTGACCTTCAATGTCCCGGGCCGCCGGCAGTGTCAGTGCAGTAAGCACACTGCCTTCGGCGGCCCGGAAGCTTTCCCTCTGTTACAGTTTCCTGTCCCGCATAGGCGGGATACTGCAACAGAGGGAGAGCTTCGGGAGCCGCCGAAGGCAGTGTGCTTACTGCACTGACACTGCCAGCAGCCTGGAACATTGAAGAAGGGCAGAGAGCGAGCCGGGGAGGTACAGGGAAGGGAGCCAGCCCCAGTGGCGTTCCTAGGGGGGCTAACACCTGGGGTGGATCACCAATGCACCCCGCCCCTGGGTGCAGCGCACCCCCCCCTGGCAAAGGAACCATCCCCGGGTGCACGCCGCTGGGGGGGGTGCCGCGCGCCTGTCCGCTTCATTCGTTTCCATGCTCCCTCTGCCCTGGAACAGGAAGTAACCTGTACCGGGGCAGAGGGAGCACAGAACGAACGTAGCAGACAGGCGCACGGCACCCCCCCCCCCCCCAGCAGCGTGCACCTGGGGCGGACTGCACCCACCGTCCCCCCCTAGAGCCAGACGACGTAAAAAACCTGAAGGTAACTACTTTTCCCTCTCCTCCGTGCCACTGTCATAGAGGGTAAAAGAATAAATGTAAGCTAGTGCACAGTATGGTAATATCCATAGGAGCTGATTCTGTGGGTTCTATAGGTGCTTGAGCACACCCAGTATTTAAAATATTCCTTGTATGTATCCAGGGAAGGGTTATTTCCACTGGGCTTAGCACCCCCAATAATTTTGAAAAGTTGGCTCCTATGCCTCATGGTGGGAGGGGGCCAGATCCTGAGGTGGGAGGCACATTTTAATCTGCCGCCCCGCCGCTCCCCCCCCCCCCCCCCCCCCCCCCACTGCTGCAGCAAAGTACCATGCTCAATTTCACTAAAAGGAGCGTGTAGGACACGAGGGGGAAAAGACAGCAGGGCAGGCAACACGGAGGCACCGGAGACCGGTGCTGGACAAGGCTCAGCTGGTGGGGGTTAGGGACCCCTGCCAGCAAAACCAGGGGCCAGGAGGAAATTTAGGGGCCCAGGCCCCCGTGGCCCCAAATAGCTACACCACTGGTTACATTGTCCTTAAAGTCTTCCCTTATGTTTTTTAGACTCTGCCCCCTTCTCTCTGGTAGACTACTGAGGAAGACATAGCTTTTCATTTATTTCTCTTAATTTGATCGCTTGCAGTTAATGTTCCCCTGTTTCTTCTCTATTTATATAAAACTAGTAAAAAAGGCCCGTTTCTGAAAGAAATGAAGCGGGCACTAGCAATAGTGTGTATGTGTGAGAGAGTGTGTGTGAGAGTGACTGTGTGAATGTGAATGTGCGAGTGTGTGTGTGTGACAGAGAGAGTGAGACTGGGTGCGAGTGTGTGTGTGAGATTGAGAGTGTGCGTGTGAGATTGGGGGTGTGTGCCAGGGGGCCCCCCCTCCCTCCCTCCATTTGTGCAATTTACTGGCCACACAGAAGCAATGCAAAAGAAAAACTTTGCAGCACCTCCCTGCAGACTATGTACAAAAAAACACAGCACAGGATCTCCGACATTAATCTCTCATGGTACCCAGTGCACCCTGCAAACAAAGGAAAGATTGCAGAGAGATCAGTCAGGGACCCCCTTCCAACTGAAGCGCCGGGGACAAACTACATCAGAAAAGCTCACCTTTGGTAAGGAGCAGCAACTCCCACCGTTCCATGGAGCTCCCCAACATCAGGACAGTGTCTGACTCCTCCTCCGATTCCGACTGCATCCAACGTGATGCTGCCGTGCCCGAAAGCCGCGGTGAGAAAGTAAGATAGCGCCCGCAGCAAAACCGCACAGCACTTCTCCCTGCATCAATCAGTCTACTGAGTACTGGCAATGATAGATGCAGCTTCAAGGCAGCTCGTGACTGTCACCTTCGCCAAGCCCCTGGAAGTACGTCGCCTAGGGAGGGCAGTGTAGGTTAGCCTTTGTTTCCTCTTCCCCCCTCCCTCCATCCTACCCCTATCCAGGCGGCATCATTGGGGAACACGGAGCCTGGGCTGCCGTAGCCACGCGGCGCGCACCTCCGGCACATGCAGGCGCTCGTCAGTGACATCAGCCAGAGCTATGGAGCCTAGCAGACCAACTCCGAAGGAGCCATGGTCACAGGCAGCAAGAATAGAACGTTGGAGGTGAGAATTATTATATAGGAAGAGAGGGCCTTACCTGTGGTCGAGTTGTACCTTGATGATAGTGATGAGGTTGATGCCTCCAAAAGACAGAATAGGTTGTCCATTGTCCAGGGCCATGAAAGATATAGTGGTCAATAAACAGTGTAAATGCACAGTAGATAAGTACCGGAGACATAGTGTCAGGGCTTTTTTTGAGGGGGTACTTGGGGGTACTGAGTACTGGCACCTTTTCCATTGTCTTCTAAAATTGACCCATGGTCCCCAAGTCTTAATGAAAGAGCTCAGGCCCTACACACTAATTCTGATTTGTCATAGATTCTGTGACTGGTTGCAGGGGGGCCTGGCTGTTGTGGGGTGGGTCCCTCAATGATCACCCCACCCCTGAAGGGTAGCCTAGCATTTGAGTACCGGCACCTCTTTTGCTAGAACAAATGTACTGGATAAAAGGGACCCATGTGTAGGTGATCAGGCCATTGTGACATCACTGATGAGGTTGGCTGTTAGCCATTGGTGGAATGAGGCATTATGACATCACATTATCAAAAGTGAGCCAAGTATAGAACAATCAAGCTAATTACAGGGGTTAACAGTAAAATAACATGTCTTAACAATAGCTCATGTTGATAAGCCTCTAAATGAAAGTAAAAAGAAATGTCTGTAGAAATCAAAATCACTCCTACATGTGATAAAAGCAGGGCTTTTTTTGAGGGGGTACTTGGGGGTACTGAGTACTGGCACCTTTTCTATTGTCTGCTAAAATTGACCCATGGACCCCAAGTTTTAATGAAAGAGCTCAGGCTCTACACACCAATTCTGCCTTATCATAGATTCTGTGGCTGGTTGCAGGGGGCCTGGCTACTGTGGGGTGGGTACCTCAGTGATCACCCCACCCATGAAGGGTGACCTGGCATTTGAGTACCGGCACCTTTTCCATTGTCTTCTAAAATTGACCCATGGTCCCCAAGCTTTAATGAAAGAGCTCAGGCTCTACACACCAGTTCTGCCTTGTCATAGATTCTGTGACTGGTTGCAGGGGGCCTGGCTACTGTGGGGTGGGTCCCTCAGTGATCACCCCACCCATGAAGGGTGACCTGGCATTTGAGTACCGGCACCTTTTCCATTGTCTTCTAAAATTGACCCATGGTCCCCAAGTTTTAATGAAAGAGCTCAGGCCCTACACACTAATTCTGATTTGTCATAGATTCTGTGACTGGTTGCAGGGGTCCTGGCTATTGTGGGGTAGGTCCCTTAGTGATCACCCCACCCCCTGAAGGGTGGCCTGGCATTTGAGTACCGGCACCTCTTTTGCTAGAACAAATGTACTGGATAAAAGGGACCCATAAGTAGGTGATCAGGCCATTGTGACATCACTGATGAGGTTGGCTGTTAGCCATTGGTGGAATGAGGCATTATGACATCACATTATCAAAAGTGAGCCAAGTATAGAACAATCTAGCTAATTACAGGGCTTAACAGTAAAATAACATGTCTTAACAATAGCTCATGTTGATAAGCCTCCTAAATGAAAGAAAAAAGAAATGCCTGTAGGGGGTACTCGGGGGGTACTGAGTACCGGCACCTTTTCCAGTGTCTGCTAAAACTGACCCATGGTCCCCAAAGATTTAATGAAAGAGCTCAGGCTCTACACACCAGTTCTGCCTTGTCATAGATTCTGTGACTGGTTGCAGGGGTCCTGGCTATTGTGGGGTGAGTCCCTCAGTGATCACCTCACCCCTGAAGGGTGGCCTGACATTTGAGTACCGGCACCTTTTTTGCTAGAAGAAACACACTGCATAGTGTTACTAGTGAGAATGGTCATTATATACAAGTCACTCTTGCAATCACCCTACGGATCTCACCCAAGGAGCACGGTCTATTCCTTGGGCGTGCTCCTTTGTTGCGTGCCTCTGGCATGTGGTGCCATGGTGCAATTAAAGTGGTTGGTAAAAGATGTCACTGCCGGTATGTGGCAGCGGGTGGACAGAAAATAAACCAGAAACAGCAGGTGGACGGGACTAGCTCAGGACTCATCCCCTATCCCATGCAGCCTGCAGGGACTAATGCCTGCATTGCTGCTCTCGCTGCAGTTTTTTGTTGGGGAACGGGGCAGGATTTTCTCTTTCAAAGGTTGGCAACCCTACACTGCAGCTCTAAGCCTTCATATCACACAGTGACGGCATGTCCTCCCCATCTGGTATCATTGTCTATGCAACTTTTATATATTTTTTCACAGTAGCTATATTTTTTAATGATTTTTTTTTTTTTAAATAATAGCTGTGTAATGGCGCAGAATCATTTTACTTTCATAGTATCACATCGTCACATAGGTGGATCTCATTTTGCATGAGATACACACCTGACATGTAAATGAATCTGTGCAGCTTTCTGTGTATTTCACCCCGATAAAGATCTTTTGAGACTGAATCTTTAGCTGGACAGGTAGAAGCGTCTGGCAGAGGAGAAGGGAGTGCTAGTCCTTCCTGTCCAGCTAAAGATTTGTCTTAATTTGAGTGAACCTTTGGAAGAATATCTATAGATGCCAATCCACAGACCCCTGAAGAAAGCCTCCTTGGCCGGAACACGGACCGTGTAGGGTCTTAATAAATGAATTTGGCTTTTTTACATCTGTGGTTTTAGTTTGGTCTTTCTGTACATCTTCCGTTCTTGTTGTTTTCTGGTGTTATTTACGGGAGATTTGGACTCTCTTTGTTGCTGCTTAATTTCCATTTCACTTTTTAAGGTTTCTTTCTTTACTGTAGCACCAGTGTGCACTGGGTACCCTCTGCTTTAGTTGTGCAAAGATGTGAAGTTACACTCCAGAAATAGACAGTACACTGATGAATGCCAGCTGCACACATCCGGAAGCCTTTTTTTTGTGCAAACAGGTTCAGCATGATTTTGCAGTGTTTTCTGCTTTATTTGCTCGGGAACAAAGAAAAATGAATGCTGAATGTTGTCAGTGACTAAGCCAGGCATGAAAATTGATGACAAATGAGATTATAATAATAGGACCAAGACCTTTGATTTTTTTTTTGAACGTGTGTTTACATTTCATGATGCTACATTCCTCTCTTGTATTACCGAGTGCACTGCCCTGAATTTGGTCACACCATCCGGTGTTTAATTTATTACTTATCAGAAGGTCTCTTAATTGTTCATAAGTAGCTTCAGAAAAGAGTTTACGACATCCTCCTCATAGACCACAAGATAATTTAACTCAGAGCTTTATACTTGGTCCCTGGAACATGCAGTTACATCTGGTTTTCAGAAGAAACAAAGTACATAGTAGATGACGGCAGAGAAAGACCTGCACAGTCCATCCAGTCTGCCCAAGACAAACTCATATGTGCTACTTTTTGTGTACACCTGACCTTGATTTGCATCTGCCATTTTAAGGGCACAGACCGTAGAAGTCTGCCCAGCAATAGCCCTGCCTCCCCCCCCACCGGCTCTGCCACCCAATCTCCGCTAAGCTTCTGAGGATCCATTCCTTCTGAACCGGAGTCCTTTATGTTTATCCCACGTACGTACATTAATAGCAGATTTAGGGGAGGTCGGCCTTGCAGCTCAGGTGGTTAGCACTGTACGTTTCCATTCAGGGCCTCCCCAGCTCAAGCCTTGTGTCAAGCCTGGAGCTGGGTTCACATGAATAGTCATTGTGGATATCCTGAGAATGTGCCTGGCTAGGGAGCCCGTGAAATAATATGCTTTATGAGTCAAGGCTAAAATCTTAAAACTTTACCTTGTATGGACTTGGTAGCCAATGATTCTTCAAAAAAAGAGGCTTAACATAGCAACATAGTAGATGACGGCAGAGAAAGACCTGTACGGTCCATCCAGTCTGCCCAAGACAAACTCATATGTGCTACTTTTTGTGTACACCTGACCTTGATTTGCATCTGCCATTTTCAGGGCACAGACCGTAGAAGTCTACCCAGCACTAGCCCCGTCTCCCAACCACTAGCCCCGCCTCCCCCTCCGGCTCTGCCACCCAATCTCCGCTAAGCTTCTGAGGATCCATTCCTTCTGAACCGGAGTCCTTTATGTTTATCCCATGTACGTACATTAATAGCAGATTTAGGGGAGGTCGGCCTTGCAGCTCAGGTGGTTAGCACTGTACGTTTCCATTCAGGGCCTCCCCAGCTCAAGCCTTGTGTCAAGCCTGGAGCTGGGTTCACAGCCCGGGGGAAGGCAGGGGAGGCAATGCCTGTAAATTTCTTTCATGAATAGTCATTGTGGATATCCTGAGAATGTGCCTGGCTAGGAAGCCCCTGGAATAATATGCTTTATGAGTCAAGGCTAAAATCTTAAAACTTTACCTTGTATGGACTTGGTAGCCAATGATTCTTCAAATAAAGAGGCGTAACATAGCAACATAGTAGATGACGGCAGAGAAAGACCTGTACGGTCCATGCAGTTTTATCAACAAGATAAACTCATATGCGCTACTTTATGTGTGTACCTGACCCTAATTTGTATCTGCCATTTTCAGGGCACAGACCGTAGAAGTCTGCCCAGCACTAGCCCCGCCTCCCAACCATTGGCCCCACCTCCCACCACCAAATTTGATCACATGATCAAATTTCCTACAAGAGGGTCCTTTACCAAGCTGCTGTAAAAAGGGCCCTGCTGCTGTTTTTGCCACACGCCAGGGTGCTTTTACCACAGTGGGTAAAAAGCCCCTAAAAAAGACATGGCCATGTGGTAAGATTATTCATAGTGTGTGGGAGCCCCTAGCACTGGTGACAGAGGGTAATTTTATAATGGGTCAGCTAGGTAGGAAGTCCACATAGGTGCTTAATTTGGGGCTTACATGGGGCAATGGAGGGTTAAGTGACTTGCCCAGAGTCACAAGGAGCTGCCTGTGCCTTAAATGGGAATCCAACTCGGTTCCTCAGGACCAAAGTCCACCACCCTAACCACTAGGCCACTCCTCCACTGTTGCTACTATTTGAGATTCTACATGGAATGTTGCTATTCCACTAGCAACATTCCATCTACATGGAGTCGGCCCTTGCAGATCACCAATGTGGCCGCGCAGGCTTCTGCTTCTGTGAGTCTGACGTCCTGCACGTACGTGCAGGACATCAGACTCACAGAAACAGAAGCCTGCGCAGCCTTCTACATGGAATGTTGCTAGTGGAATAGCAACATTCCATGTAGAATCTCCAATAGTATCTATTTTATTTTTGTTACATTTGTACCCTGCGCTTTCCCACTCATGGCAGGCTCAATGCGGCTTACATGGGGCAATGGAGGGTTAAGTGACTTGCCCAGAGTCACAAGGAGCTGCCTGTGCCTGAAGTCGGAATCAAACTCAGTTCCTCAGTTCCCCAGGACCAAAGTCCACTACCCTAACCACTAGGCCACTCCTCCGCTTGTCCCACCTCCTGTTGATGGAGACATTAAAATTTAAGGAAAAACCTCGCTCCTTCCAAGGAAAATAGTAAGATTTAACATAGTAACGTACTAGATGACAGCAGATAAAGACTTGCACAGTCCATCCAATCAGATAAATTCACAGCATATGATGCAATGTAGCATATATGTTTTTTGATCTTGATCCGTCCTTGCCATTTTCAGAGCACAGACCGTAGAAGTCACCCAGCACTGGACATACTCCCCAACTACTCGAGTTACTGTCCAAGCAACACTAAGATTTTTGATTCCATTTGGTTCTCAAAGGGAATCCTTCACAAAACCCCTCCTGTCTACAAGCTTGAGATGCACTGGGGAGACCTAGTCCCTGACAAACAGACCTGAACCTTTCAGGGCCTGAAAAGGGATGCACCTGGTGGATTCCACTCACCTACTGAAGAACACTCAAAACTCTCTCTTGGTGTGGACTTCCTCAGGACACTTGGGCTGAGTCCTTTTGCCCCTGCTGCCTTGAGAATCACTCCAGACTCTTCCACATACCTCTTTCCCCTTGGTTTAGGCTGAACCGGCCTAGGGGAAACAGCTCTACCTGCCTTGTATGATCTCGTTGGCCATCAGGCTGAAACCTCCCCTTTGCCGCTTCCAAGCAACCACTGGGCTCCCCCAGCACCTCTGCCCAGTGCAAACAGAAATTCCCTGTAGCCTGGTATTACACCGTATTTCCCTCCAGGTTCAATGGAGAATACACCTCCTGGCTAAAGACGAACAGATAGGCTAAATCTCCATTGTTATTACGGTACACAGGGTCAGTTCAGGATCAGAAAATCCAGAATCTTCCAGAGGTTGTGGGGTCCTGCTACAGGAGTTTTGGACCTCAGTGCAGAGGATAATGTTTTTAATGAAGTATGTTGTATATACTCAATCATGGCAAGACACAACATGAGATTTTCAGGAGTGGAGGAGTAGCCTAATGGTTAGAGCAGCATGTTGTGGACCTGGGGAACTGGGTTCAATTCCTGCTGCTGCCTAATGGTCAGCAGTGGGTTGAGACCCTGGGGAATTGGATTCAATTCCCTCTGTGTGGACAGGTCACTTAGCCTTCCATTGACCCAGGTCCAATATACTTAGATTATGAGCCCATTAGGGACAGTGTCAGTACCTGTAATGAACTTGTAAGCCACTTAGGTCTGGGTGATAAATAAATAAATATCTTGCACAGTGAATGTAAAGCTAACAAAAGGCAGGTTACACATATTCAGTGATAACATCATGAAAACTCAATTGGCTATGAATGTTTGGGAACTCCTTCCTTAAGGGAAAAATATACAACCAGCTTCTCCTCCCCCCCACCCCCACCTATCCCATTTTCCCTCTTCCTTCTGTCCTTTCTCTACATCCTGAAGAGTAGCCTAATGGGTAGTACAGTGGCCTGAGAACCAGGGAAACTGCATTCAAGTCCCTTTGTGGCTCTGGGTAAGTCACTTAACCCTTCACTGCCCCAGGTACAAAATAAGTACCTATATATACTATGTAACCTGCTTGGAGATTCCACATGGAATGTTGCTAGTGAACGAGTAGCCTAGTGGTTAGTGCAGTGGACTTTGATCCAAGGGAACTGGGATCAATTCCCACTCCAGCTCCTTGTGACTCTGGGCAAGTCACTTAACCCTCCATTGCTCAAGGTACAAATAAGTACCTGTATATAATATGTAAACTGCCTTGATTGTAACCAGAAAAAAGGTACTATATCAAATCCTATCCCCTTTCCCTCCTCACTTCTCTTTCTCCACAACCCAACAGAATTTAAACACAGAGGAAACTTTGCGGAGAGACTAAATGAAAACTGGGGATTATGCTATTGCAACATGAAGAAAATTGGACAAATTAGAAGGGCCTTATCTGCCATCACAATCTGTTTTCCTTATCTATTAGACTTTAAGACTGGAAAACCCACATTAACTGGAAAAAGCAGCTCATGTCCCAAGAATGTCTCCTGCTCTGCTGTTGATTCATTCCCCCTCCATTATTTTTGGCCTTAATTAGTGCCTGTTTCTAGCCCACAGAATTTGTTGATATATACTGTAATCTACATTATTCTTTTTAGCTAATTGACATCTACAGCTGGATTCAGGAAATGGCACCCAAGGTTAGGCACTGAAAAGATATGCACTGAACTTAATCATTCTAAGGGTACTCGCTTAGTGCAGATCTCACGACTAACATTGGGCGCTGGATTTACACCTGGCGTAATGCCAGCACCCGACTTGGGATCTGGGAGTCATCGTTGATAAGATGTTAAAAACTTCTGCTCAGTGTGCTGCGGCGGCTAAGAAAGCAAATAGAATGTTGGGTATTATTAGGAAAGGGATGGAAAACAAACACAAGGATGTTATAATGCCGTTGTATCGCTCCATGGTGCGACCGCACCTCGAATATTGCGTCCAATTCTGGTTGCCGCATCTCCAAAAAGATATAAAAGAATTGGAGAAGGTGAAGAGAAGGGCGACGAAAATGATAAAAGGGATGGAATGACTTCTCTATGAGGAAAGGCTGAGAAGGTTAGGGCTCTTCAGCTTGAAGAAAAGGCGGCTGAGGGGTGATATGATAAAGTCTACAAGATAATGAGTGGAGTAGAGCGGACAGATGTGAAGCGTTTGTTTACACTTTCAAACAACAATAGAACCAGGGGACACAAGATGAAGCTAGAATATGGTAGATTTAAAACAAACAGGAGAAAGCTTTTCTTTACTCAGCGTGTAGTTGGACTCTGGAACTCATTGCCGGAGAATGTAGTGACAGCAGCTGGCCTTATGGAGTTTAAGGGGGGTTTGGACAGATTCCTGAGAGAAAAGTCCATTGAAAATTATTAATTTTTTTTTTTTTTTTTTTTTTGGGGGGGGGGGGGGGGTTGCCAGGTTCTTGAAGCCTGGATTGGCCGCTGACAGAGACAGGATGCTGGGCTTGATTGACCCTTGGTCTTTTCCCAGTATGGCGGTGCTTATGTACTTATTCCATAACCGCATCTAACTTCTGGTAATACCCCCTGATCCAGCCATAATCCTCCCCGAGTTACTCCCCTTTTGAGCTGCATGTTATGGAATTTAGGTACAGATGTTGTAGAATAATGACTAGGGCAGATGTGTAGAAATCCAATTGTTGCCAATTAGCTCCAATTATTGATTGTTCACACCTCATTATTTGTGCGCACATCTGACTTGCGATTACTGTCGCTACACTCATGCCCGGCTCCTTTAGATTAAGATACTATCCGGTCAATATTCAGCCAGTGGCAGTCAGCATTTTTTTTAAACAAGTACAGTGGGACTGCCACGAGGGGTAAGGGCAGTGGCGTAGCAAGGGCGGGGCGGTGGGGGCGGTCCACCCCGGGTGCACGCTGCTGGAGGGTGCAGAGAGCAGCCATGCGCCTGTTGGCTCCGCTGGTTCCTGTTCTGGGGCAAAGGGAGCAGGGAGCCAGCAGAGCCGACAGGCGCGCGGCTGCTCTCTGCACCCTCCAGCAGCCAAGAATGCGCTGGGGGGGGGGCTTGATGCGCCAGGGAGGTGGGTGTCATTGCGCCGGGGGGGGGGGGGGTGTCATGCTGCACCCTGGGGGGACGGATGCTGCTGCACCCGGGGGGGGGGGGGGGGGTGCGCAGCGGCAATCCGCCTCGGGTGGCAGCCGACCTAGGATCGCAACTGAGTAAGGGTGGCCATCTTGAGGGCACAACCGCAGCAGGCAGAAGTAAGTGGGCATCACTCCTGTCCATAGTACCCACTAGATCACCAGGTAGGCCCAGTGGGCCTATGGAGGCGTGGGGGGGGGGGGGAGGGTTGGATGGCTGAAGCCAGAGCTTGATATGTCTTCAGGGAGGGAAGGGACCCAGAAACCCCAATGCCACTACTCAGAACTTAACAGGGCAGCAGCATATATTATATTCAGACCGATGCCCAGTTAGCCTTTTTGCTGTCCTAACTTTAGCCTGTTCGCAGTCTGAAAATCACTGCTAACCAGTTAAGTATGGCTCCTGTTCTGCCTATGGACTGCCCTAGCATTAACCAGACAGCACAAGGGCAGTTATTGCCGATATTCAAAAGCCATGTCCAGTTACGAGCTACTGAATAGCAGTGGTTAGGTGGCCGTAAGTGATTTAACCAGGCAGAAGGTCCTTTTGCCCAGTTCCATTGCTTTGAATAGTAGGCGGTATAAGTTCAGGACAAATGCACTTAACAGGAAGGAATGAAGAGCCTCCCACTCACTGTCCATCGTTTACTAGATAGCTATGAGCTGTCTAAATCTTTTTTGTAACAAACTTTCTTAATAGTCGGAAACCCTGGTAGAATGAAAACAAAAATGCTTCCTAAAAATCGGATGTTATTAATCAGCTAATTAATTAAAAGAACAATAACGATGTAGAATTTTAAATACTACACAAGCAACTTTAAATTCTATGTGCGGATGGAACGGCAACCAATGCAGCTTTCTTAATAGTGTGTTACATGATCAAATCTTGCACAATTATATATCAATTTTGCTGCAATGCTCTGCAAAAGCTGAAGCCTATCAACAAGTCTTGAGTGTAAGCCAATGTACGACACATTGCAATAGTCAAGTTGAGATAGAACAATGGGCTGTACTAACACAAAAATAAAAAAAAGCAGATCTAATTATCCTCAGCTAACTGAAGTTAAAGAACATTTTCTTACTCAAGTAATTTATCTGTGGTTCCATTGTTAATTGAGTAACCAAAATGATCCCCACTATTCTAGAAGTTTTCAAATTGTAATTGCTCTCCTGAATATAGTGTAACATTGGAACAGTGTAGGAGTGGCCAAGTGGTTAGGGTGGTGGACTTTGGTCCTGGGGAACTGAGTGCGATTCCCACTTCAGGCACAGGCAGCTCCTTGTGACTCTGGCCAAGTCACTTAACCCTCCATTGCCCCATGTAAGCCGCATTGAGCCTGCCATGAGTGGGAAAGCGCGGGGTACAAATGTAATAAAATAAAAATTGCAACTGTTGGCAAATCATTACTCAAGTACTAAAGTTTTGTCTTAGATGCATTGAGCTTTAACAAATGTTGATTTGCCCAAGAGTGAATCATAAAAATATAGTCTGAAATGGAAGCTTCCAATAGCAACAAATTTGATGTCAGTTGAATTAACACAAATCTCAACACAAAAAGTTCATTTAGAGTCTGATTGCATACCTGCCTTCAAGACACAACAAATCTACACAGACTCCAAGACAATGCTGCCCAGAGCTCCTTGATGTCCACCTGTCCCTGTAGACGGGAGAGGTTCTGTATCTCCTGCTGTGCTGCATATTATTGTAAAAATCATGCCAGCTCTGTGAACAACAGATTCAGAATGTGAAGCAGTGTTGAGCAGGCATGGTGGGCAAGATAGCATGGTTCTAACTGTAGGGAAGGGTAATAGGATCCTAGTGAATTTGCATGCCAACTGACTTACTAATTGTATTTACTAGTATTGTTGCTTTAAGACTTAACATATTTTAAAACTGCAAAATCCTGAAAACTAATTTCTTTCAGGTAACGTAAACATTTACTTGAAGCAAACTTTCCTTTGGCTGCTGAGATGCCACCAGCACTACCAACTGTGCATCTTCTTTTCAAGACTCTCCATGGCATTCAACTAGAACTAGATTGTTTTTCTTGTAGCTTGCAGCCAGTCGGCCACTTCTGTCCTATGTAGAACAATGTAAGTCCCCTTTACTTTAAACCAGCACTTCCACCCCTGTTGGTAGGTTGTTTGAGTTCTGCGGGAAGTAGACTGAGCTCCCATTGAATTTCCAGAGACTTCTCCAAGAAAGCTACAAAGCACCTGCCATAAGGTTAGCTGAAGAATCAAAAAGGTGGTCAGAGAGCACGAAACCCCCATTATCTCGTCTTTCCAGCATCGTTATCAAATGGGAACCTAAGTAGGAGGCATCAAAGTACTGGTATACCAGCTGTGGAAATGTACAGGGTCTTAAGGCACAAACGATGCAGCTAGAGTGGCACAACAGCACACTTCTAACTCTATCCATGCCCTCACGCAGGGGTAGGCAACTCTGGTCCTTGAGAACCCCACTTTTCAGGATATCCATAATGCTTATGCACAAGATGATTTATGCAAATCTCATCTCCTGCATATTCAACGTGGACATCCTGAAAACCTGACCTGCCCGGAGCGCTGGAGTTGCCAATCCCTGCCTTAATCAAAAGTATTGGCCCTGTGGCCTTGAAGGCTTAATTAAACTCTCAGAGAGAATCCAGCACTTCAGTTCAGAGGAGCTGAAAGACATTATTCAGCAAGAAACAGAGATCTTACGCAGATTACATTTTCCTTCTGCTATGAACACCTGCAAATAGTCGGATATTGTGAACACATGCCTACCATGTGGAGAAACAAGAGTAAAATGGGAAAAGGCAGAGAAACAGCTTATGGCAGTGGTTACCAAACCTGGTCCTGGAGGCATTCCAGCCAGTCACAATGAGTCTGGCACAGGCAGCAAAAGGGGGTTCAGCCTACACCTTGGCCTCTAGATATCACCTGACATCCTTCCTACCAGCATACTTGGACCTGATTTCATTGTTCTTGTTTCTCCCTCTGATCTGGCCACAGCCATAGTGCATTTTCCCGTCCCTTCCCTTCTCCCTTTGATCCTTCTACCCTCTATACTGACACTGTAATGTATTTGTTTCCTCATGTATTTGAGGCCGCTTTAAGTGGTATTAAGCGGGGTATAAGTGCTCTGAATGAATATTGGAGGGTATCATGAAAACCTGACTGGCTGGGGTGCCTCCAAGACCAGGTTTGGGACCCACTGTCATATGGCCTGCCCATTCATACCATCACTTCCTCTTCTTTAGAGAGATCCTATGTGCTTGTCCCAAATCTATTGAAACCGCATATGTGCCGAGCATTGTAGTTTCGGACATTGATTGTGAGCACCATTTGGTATCACGAAGAGACTGACCCAAGTACTGTCTCCTGAAGAAGTACCAATGACACAAGGCCTATGTTCAAGACCTAAAATGTTTTTGTACAGAATATGGTGTGGATGAAGTTTATTTGTGGTATTAGATGACCTTGAAGCAGCGGGAAGCTCTTCTAAGCTTAATACCAGACTGAGATTTCAAGGCTGAGCACTTTTTGAGTGCGATGGATGTTTAGTACACACAGACTGGTGATACTTGGAACGATCTTACAGAATTGTCTATCATGTAAGAGCACATTTTGAAGAATAACTTCCTTGTCATATGGACAATCTGTACGATTATAACTACTTTAGGGAGTCTTTGTAGTTTTTAAGAGGTTACAGTATTTGGGATTATACTGTGTAATAAAGTTTATGCTTTAAGTGGAATTTAAGACGATTACTGGATTAGATTTGTTGAAATGAGCATTTATAAAGTTTGTAAGGTAAATGAATTAGCCATGTGAATAATAATTCTAAAGGTTTTGACTCATATAAGAAAACACAGCCCTGTTTTTTTTTATAGAAAGGAAAGCTATAGAAACAGAGAAAATGAAGACAGCTAAAGACCATGGGACACAGCAGACTGGACGGGCCATACGGAGGGCCTACAGCAACACCATGTTCTCTGCCAGTGCAGGCCCTTTTCAAAAAGGTACAAGACACCGAAAATGGGATTCATGAGCCCCTCTGTGCCCTGTAAGCAAGGCAGAGAATTGTTCAAACACGATCTTTCTAGCTTTCTCCACCTCTTGCTGCAGTCCTTCCAGAACATTTGGTGCAAAAGAACTAGACTTTTTTTTTTGTCTTCACAAACTTGCAGATACTCTGGTTTCCTTTAAAATGGAATTTGGCATCACAGATGGTCTCAATGCAATAGGATGACCCAAAAGGATTTTCTTTTCCTTGCACTCCTTCTGCCCAACACTGTTTCAAGTAAGTGCACACAGCTGAGCACAAGTTGTAATTTTTTTGGATCCGTTACCGGCAGGGGTAATAAAATAAAAAACAACAGACTATTACTATAGCAAATATATTTATTGTAACAATGTGAAGAATGAGAAAGACAAGGTAGAAAACAAGTAGATAACCAGCACCAGGTCTGCGATATCTATACCGCTCTTATGTGGACAGTTGCAAACACAGTTCATTTGCATTGTGTGGGGAAGGGTAAAATCTGCAGTCGGAGGGAGCTGGGCCCTGACAGGCATCACCAAGATTTGCCTACTAGACATTCATCAGCACAGAGCAGTAAGTGAAACAATGGAAACGCCATCGTCATTTTTGTCTGACAACACACACATCAATGTTTTATTGACCTTAAGATTTTGGAAACAAAAGAATCTGAGAAGGAAATCCAAAAACAAATACATTGAGCGAATCTGTCCATTTTTGAGGTAGGTTGAGATTGAGGCCTATACAGGGAGTCAACAGTTGCACCAATGCTGTTAATATTGAGGTACGATTTACTTCATTTTAATCTCCCCTATGTGTAACCCCCCACTCTTTCCAAATGATAAATTGACACAATGAAGGCGGCAGAGCAGAAACACATGGAACAGAACCAATATTGACTGGGTTGCATTTGGGTTTTTTTCTTGCACAAAATTAAAAATGTATCCAAAACAAAAGTTTTACAGTACAAAGACAGAACATTACTGATAAAACACAAGGCCACACAAAGAAACTCAGGCTTGATGAAAGTACTGTCCAAAGGTCATGTTGCACAGAGACCTGAAGCTTACACAACTTCAATCTGGTCAGAACATCTTTCTGTACAAATGCCCTGCTAGATGCACCAAATAATTAGCATATGTGCAGGTACAAAGTACCGTATGTGTGAAACATATGCAACAGTTGCTCATAAAAAAAAGTGGTCTTCATCCAACTGCAGTCTTAAAAGAAAGCAGCAATTACTAGTCAATGGGGTGACAAGTCAAGAGTTCACCTGGTGACCAGAGTCACACAACTTTCACTACCAAGTGATTGTTTAAACTCTTTAAGGAAGTGGCACAGATAACATTACACGTTCTGATATCAGTATATGCAGTGCACCACCTTGGCCAGGTGAATAATAAATATGTATGATGTATAAACTATGGTATCAGCTGTTCAGAGGAAAGGGCCAGGTATCCGTACAAAAGCAGGAGAAAACCCAAGACCAGCCTCAGGGTACCTCCAACCAATATTTTCCACTAATGTATCTGGCACTGCTCCAGCCATACTGCTTTTGGCGCCCTATGGGTCCCCATAGTCTCATGGGAATCAAACTAAATAATAGCCAAAAAACCCAGATGCGATGTCCAACACGTCTGTAATAGGTCAAACCTCAATTCTGCATAAAACCAACATGGGCTGTGTTTCGACATGTGGGCCTTCGTCAGGTGACCGATAATAGTAGCAGATATAGCTTTAAAAAGAGGTTCCAACCAATGGAGGTCAAGCTGCTGACCTAAATTTACAGTTGTGCAGCTTTCCTGCATAAAACAATTTCCAAGATACACTGCACAGTAGGGCGTGCGTGTCAACAAAACGGAGCACCTTTTCCCCTGGGGTTTAAACACAGCAGGAAAAGACACTGCACTTTGTTGACACTCTGCACAGTGGGACGAGCACATCTTGGAGACTGTTTATGCAGGCAAGCTGCACAACTGCAAATTTAGGTCATCAGGTTGATCTCCGTTGGCTGGAACCTCTTTTTAAATCTATACCTGGTACAATTATAGGACCCCCTGATGAAGGTCTGCATGCTAAAACATGGCCCGTGTCGGGTCTTGGTTTGATGCAGAACTGAGGTTTAACATATTATGGCCGTGTTTTAATAAATAACACTGGGCATTGCATGTTTTGGCTATTATTTAGTCTGACTGTCTTGAACACTTGTGTTTTTTGGTGACTTCCACTTTTGCTGCCCCTGTACACGCTGACATGAGCAGTGTCGCCAAAGAGGCTGGTTATCTGCCATGAATACCTATGAGAGATCTACATGAATATGGTGAATAGGCTGATTTGCATAGTATTGCTCTAGAAATGAAAAGTAGGACCCGAAAATCATTCCTGTTGAAGGGTACTTAAGTGGCACTGGCATAACATATTTCAAAAATCAAAAAGGTAAAAGTTAAGTCTTGTACTTCAAAGAGGAAGGAGTAGAATTATTTGCTATGCACCACGGTCACTTAAAATACTCCAGTGTGCAGAGTGCATTGATGGTGCCGACAGCTTCAAAGTGGGCTTCCAGCAGCACAGGACACCAGCCACGTGGCTTGAATGATGAGAAGAGCGGCACACAGCTCACTGGTAATTATGTCCACCTAACATTCAACTGTCCTGAATCCAAGAAGACAATCTTCACAACAACTGGGAGACACCAGACCAAAGAAAGTTAAGAATGAATGGCACCCCCCCCCCCCCAAAAAAAAAAAAACTAACCACACTGGTTTATACTCAGTAAATAGTTTACAAATATAGCAATTAAATAATCTAAAATCACTTTTCTTACTCTGCTGTACAATTATAACACAAATATTTACAAAAATCTCTGTTTCCTGTCTATGTGAGGGGGGTGAGGTTGCAACTCCTTTGTGACCCTTCAAATTCAACTCAAGTGTTGGTTCTTTGGCATTTCTTTTCTTTTTTTTACACTACAGTGTTTAAAGATTTGTTTAAAAAAATATCTCAATGTTGGATCTGCTATATCCCCCCCCCCCTTATTTCACAGATAATTATTTTTCCAGGTTAAAAGAAAAAGGATAGCAGGGAAAATTTGTGATAAAGTGAAATGACAGCTTTTCTCTGTTGCTCTGATCCTTTGGAAAGGAGCAACTGAAGGGACATGGCCAGAGGAGGCAAGAGAATGAGCAGAACTTTAATTCTCAGAATTATATTTTCTTTGAACCTGAGAAACTTCAAGAATTTATTGTTAGTAAAGAAGAGAGATTCATGACTTGAATTATAAGCTGAGGTCGGCTGCGCCCATTGAGAATTCTTCTGCCTTTGTTTCTGCTTTAATAATTCCTTAATAGTATTTCTTTGACCTTGGATCCGTTGTTGTGGTCTAATAATTTAGGAAAAGGGTTTTTTTTTCTACTTTTTCAGAGTTCTAATATTGAAAAATTATCCTTTTCCGTATTTCCGATTTTATGTATATGCATAAATGATAATGAAAAATTGATTAAAAAAAAAAAAAGAGAGAGAATGAACAGAACGTCTATACCGTTGTCCCTGGTATTCAGAGTGTCACAGCTCAAGCGACCCAGTATATAAATATCTGGTTTCCAGTTAGTTACTGGAATTCTTTAACCTGAGCTGTAGCACTTTCATTCTATTATTAGGTCTGAGAGAAAATGACAGCACATACAGTTCCTCTTTCTGGTCTCCACTGATGGTGTTTTTCCAAACAATGGCTAATTCCAAAGACTAATTAGGTACTAAGTGTATATGGCGTACAGTCTGCTTAAGTGCAAGACCAAAGATATGTTTAAAGCACTTAAGAAAATAATGAAGTCGCTATAGGCTGTGACACATTTTTAATGCCAAGCCACAAGGTGCAGTCGAGGTTGAGCTTTTGAGGACTTACATAACTTCATAAGTATTGCCACACTGGGTCAGACCAAAGGTCCATCAAGCCCAGCATCCTGTTTCCAACAGTGGCCAATCCAGGTCACAAGTACCCAATAGTAGCAACATTCCACGTAGAACCCCAAAGAATAGCAAGATTCTAGAATTCTAAAGACTAACAAGATTCCATGCAGAATTTCAAAGTGTAGCAACATTCCATGTGGAACCCCAAAGAGTAGCAAGATTCCATTCAGAATCCCAAGCACTTAAGTACGTAAGTGTTGCCACACTGGGACAGACCAAAGGTCCATCAAGCCCAGCATCCTGTTTCCAACAGTGGCCAATCCAGGTCACAAGTACCCAATAGTAGCAACATTCCACGTAGAACACCAAAGAATAGCAAAATTCTAGAATTCTAAAGAATAACAAGGTTCCATGCAGAATTTCAAAGTGTAGCAACATTCCATGTGGAACCCCAAAGAGTAGCAAGATTCCATTCAGAATCCCAAGCACATAAGTACATAAGTGTTGCCACACTGGGACAAAGCAAAGGTCCATCAAGTCCAGCATCCTGTTTCCAACAGTGGCCAATCCAGCTCACAAATACCTGGCGTGTCACTATGAACCAACGCAGGGTCACATGATCAACTCCTACATCTTTATAGAGTGGTCTAACATAAGAATCCACTTTTTTTTCAGGACCAAGTAAAGCTCCCAAAACTCTAATATTTTGCTTTCTGTTATAGGGGGTAGATGATTAGCCGCCTCCTCTGGCTGAACTGAAACCTACCTGACCTTGCTTGCTAACCAACATGAAAGCAAAAATAGGAGTTACCACTACAATATCAAACTGACTAAGAAAAAGGGACAGCGCTGCAGTTTAATAGATAACAAACACCAATCGTAACCACCCTTCAGAATGCCCCATTTACTATGCTGTGGTTGAAATAAAATAAGTGCACACTGACATTTCAGGAACGGGGGGCCTCAATCTTTTAGCTACCGTGTAGCAACTAACACATAAACAGACTTAGCTAAGTACATCACATTATCTGCCAAACGTTTAATGCATATTAAAAAAAAATTGCATGTGTGTTAAATGCCCTAAACAGTGAACACAACCTTTTTTGCAATTACCACACAATAATTATAAAAACCTTACTGAAATTTGTAACTAGGGGCCATAACGCAAAATGGGTATTATGTATCGTGGCGCCATGGCGCTATCACATTTATCTGACCAAATCATATACTCGGTACCGGGACTTCATTTCCATTAAGACACATTTTATTTATATGTTATAATCTTAGAAAGGAAGTATATAAATAACTTTATGCTTCCCCATTTTGAGACCCCCCCCCCCCCCCCCCCCCCCAGAAAAGTCAATCCACTGTGTTCTTCCATGGATAGCTTTAACTCTTTCCTTGTATGGAGGGAGACCCTGCACTAGGCATGTTTTTGTTTTGTTTTTTTGTCAAAAATCTTGATTCTACACAGTTACATTTTCACACCTGTCACTTTTCAAAAATATGATTTACTCCTCACTTTCTATGTTAACATGTTTATATTCTACTAATGACGAGTTCCCCTAACATAAGCAAAGCTAATGGAGGAGGTTGTACTTTATGTTAGAAGTGTCTTCAAAAGAGCTCAATTCTCCACATAAATATTCCATTTTCTAATAGAGCACTTAAGGGAAAAACACATGCAACAAAGTTGGGCAAATTTTTTAGTTTCATAAAATTCTGATTCGCGAGCACAATTTATTCACTTAACAAGTCAATCAGCACGGGTAATTGCCACTTAAGCAATCATTGATGCTAACTGGCATTAATTAGAATTTACACACACAATTTGCTAGGCGTATACTGTAAAGTGGTGCAGGTAAATTCTAACAATACCCCTTCCACATAATCCTGTTACTTCAAACTGTACGAATTTTACCACTCCAGTTATTATTAAGTGTACTTCTACCCTTATCCTACTCTGTGTTGCTCACTAGAAGCTGTAGTCCCATCCCCGGAGACTTATCAGCCTCATTGGGATTACTTCTCTCTATATGCTACTATATATTCGTCCCAGAGTTGTGTTCTCTTTTCCGGAACCTTATCAGCTTCCTTGCACCTACTGTTACTCTATTTTCCACTCTGTATATATTCCCGGAGTTGGTACTCTCCTCTCTGGAACCTGTAAGCCACATTGAGCCTACTGCTATGCGAGAAAATGTGGAATACAAATGTAATAAATAAATAAATAAACGTTTGTGTGTGAAAAAAGGGGTGTGGACATGGACAGATTTTGGGTGTTCTGAAAATCTACGCACAAGGTTATAGAATACACCTGTTCTGCGCCAAACTTAGGCGCCGGTACTTACACTGAGTTTTACCTGGCATAAATGGATGCGCCTAGAGTTAAGCGCAGGCATGGATTATAGGTGCGGTTTACAGAATACGCCTAGGCAGAAATATTTTCAACACCGATTTTTCAGGTGCCATATACAGAATCTAGTCCATTGTGTGGAAGCTGGATACAGGCCCAAGGATCTTAGAGCTCATGATTTAAAACACGTTCAAATAACAAGATCAGGGCCCTGCCGTTATCCTCCATTAACCAGAAGTAGATTTAGTCTGGTGGACTGGAAAGGTTTCTTTATATGGATTTGGGAATTGAAGGAATTACAGTGAGGTCTTGCCCAATCTTTAGAACTGCAAATATCATGACTATTCCGGCAGTGAAAACTGCCGTGGAAATAGCTTTAGAAGAACCAATGGAGGAAACTGGTCTAATATCCATTTGGAGTGGGACTGATGTCAACGTTCAGAGATATAGATGCTCAAGCCTGGGGAAAGGCTAGGCAAAGCAGCAAAATAGCCTAAAGAAAAATCAGTCAGTCTCCTGCTCCCTGCCCAAGACCACAGCTATGGGGGGAGCCAGACAGACACAGGACAGAGAAGGAAAGTTACTCCAACACTAGACAGGGCCACATCAGATGGCCCTTCTTCCACAGCTTCCTACTCTAGGCTCTACCCAACTGTATTTGTTGCAGATTTAAACTGCCTATAAGCCCATGAGGGTGACCAACCTCTAAATGTGATTGCTGAAGCTAATGGGTCCCTATATGAGATAGGTAATTACCAATGAGGATGGTTTCCAGAGAGAGACTTTTGGCTGTTAATGCCTAATATTATACAATACCATATTCAATTCAATTCAGGTCTTATATACTGCTAATATCACCTTCTCAGGGATCAGTGTGGTTTACATCATCATTGGGGTGGAAGTTGGTACAATATTATAAATAGGACATTGTGTATAATCTTGTTGGTTGGATACCATTGGTACAGTATTGTAAGTAGGACATTGAGTGAATACGATCTTGTCGGCTTGATACATGAATTCATAGCGTGGGCTCAGGGTTACCATGCATTGCCAATAGCAGAAATGGTTCTTATCTACAGTGAGGGAGACTCTCCTCTCCTCAACAGGATGAGGGGGGGGGGGGGGGGCACTCCCTCCTCTGATACAGGCAAAACTCAATAATAGGGCCCACTGTTGCTCATCCCCTGTTCTAGGGTGAGGTTTATGTTTCTTTAATATAGATTTGTGGTATACTTGCTCATACTTTCCAGACCTCAATGTAGGCACTAAAGTCTTGAAACACAGCCACTCGGATAATTGTAATCCATGGAAAAACACAGTATTTCAAAGAGGGGTATATAAATTTAGACTAGTGTTTTTACTAAAGTTCTATCAGATAAAAGGGAAGATATCCATTTGAAATGCTAAGTTCTATGCCTGGTGCGTGGTATCTATTAAATATTGTAAGCTGCTTGTAGTTGTAGTTTAACATGTTCTTGGCATGTTAAGCGCCCCCATATGTATGCTCTGACCTCTTCTGGAGTGGCACAAACATGTCCCACTGGTCCGCTTCTACTTTTTCTTCCTTTCCTAGCGCAGGCACGTCTCTGTCAGGTCTGGCAATCAAGCAGAGGTTTGTGGCTACTGGACCGGCTCCAATATGCAATATTGTTCCCAGGGAATGTAAATACCATCATCAATGTTTATGGCCAGTGGGAACAGGCTACCTTCTTTTCTCACCACAAAGAGAATGTTAGAAGGTAACTGAGAAACTTACAACTACTGACTTTATACACTCTTTAAAACAGAAAAAGAATGATCCAAACTGGCCACCATAACTCAGCTACGTAAATAGCTGGAATGGAGCAACTCTTCGCTCTCAAAAGACAGAGGAGAATACGTTTTTAGCAGCTTCAATGTAGGTTGAAAATGTTTCTTCTAAATGTCGTTACTTAAAAAAAATTTTTTTTAATCATCTCGGTTAATAAATAACAACATATATTGTTTCATAAATAACAACATTGCTGCTACCAGAAACAAAGGGCTTTTTTTTTTTTTTTTTAAAGAAAGGGATCCTCAGGAGCTTAGCCTAGAATGGGTGCCAAAGCTGGTGGTTGGGAGGCGGGGATAGGGCTGGCCAGACTTATAGGGTCTGTGCCAGAGCTGGTGGTGGGAGGCGGGACTGGTAGTTGGGAGGCGGGGATAGTGCTGGGCAGACTTATAGGGTCTGTGCCAGAGCTGGTGGTGGGAGGCGGGACTGGTAGTTGGGAGGCGGGGATAGTGCTGGGCAGACTTATAGGGTCTGTGCCAGAGCTGGTGGTGGGAGGCGGGGTTGGTGGTTGGGAGGCGGGGATAGTGCTGGGCAGACTTATACGGTCTGTGCCAGAGCTGGTGGTGGAAGGCAGGGATAGTGCTGGGCAGACTTATAGGGTCTGTGCCAGAGCTGGTGGTTGGGAGGCGGGGATAGGGCTGGCCAGACTTATACGGTCTGTGCCAGAGCCGGTGGTTGGGAGGCGGGGTTGGTGGTTGGGAGGCAGGGATAGGGCTGGCCAGACTTATACGGTCTGTGCACTGAAGAGGACAGTACAAATAAAAAAAGTAGCACATATGAGTTTATCTTGTTGGCAGACTGGATGGACCGTGCAGGTCTTTTTCTGCCGTTATCTACTATGTTACTATGTTTTAACCATCATGGTGGATTGCAGCTAAGGACAATGTGGTTTGCCTTGTTTTGGCTCCAACCATAGAACTTCCCGTGCACATACAGGAACATAGTGGGGTCAGACCAATGGTCCACCTAGCCCAGTATCCTGCTTCCAGGAGTGGCCAATCCAGGTCACAAGTACTTGGCGGAAACCCAGGGGCCCTTTTACTAAGCAACGGTATAAGGGGCCCTGAGCTAGCAGCAGCGGCTATTTTTTGCCACATGCCAGGGCCCCTTTTTCCACAGCAGCTGAAAACAACCAAAAATGAAACGACTGTGTGGTACGTTTGCACTTGTTGCATGGCCATTTGTGTGTGTGTGTGGGGGGGGGGGGGGGGGGGGGGGGGGGGGGGGCACTTACCACCACCCAATGCTACCCCTGTGGTAACCCCCTGTGGAAATATTTTAATATTTCCGCTAGCGCCAGAAATGGTGCGTGACCGGGGTGGAACTACCGCCGGCACCTGCGTTGGGCTCGTGGTAGTTCCAGGATGCTGCATGTTAACCCTTTAGTAAAAGTGCCCCCCCAATTAGTAGCACCAATCCCAGGGCAATCAGGGTCTCCCTCCATGTCATGCTCAATAAACAGACTTCTGGCCTATGCACGCCGACAAACCTGACAGAAATGGACAGATCCCTGGGATTCACCAATAAAAGAGTTAAATGAAGAAGTAACCAACTTTTTAATAGCTATATTAAATGCAAGATAAGGAGAGACCATGTCATATCAACTCAACAAGTGCTTGACTCAGCTACTTCCAGCTAGGGCAATGCTTTTTAGAGATTTATTTAGCAGGCAGCCTCCTCCTACTTTTGACTTCCAAACCATTCCGGACCTTCGCTCAATCGCCTCACTGTTGATTATGGCCAGAGTTCCCAAAGTTGGGCTACATCATGAGAGTCCCACCATTTTTAGCTCCCACCCATTACCCCAGACTGGGGCAGCAAGTCTTTCAGTGGATGAACATGGACTAAAGGAGACAGCCAGCACCCCTGTCAAGCAGTTGCCAAAATTTCTTTTCCCAAGGGCTGTGAATGCCAACTTGGCTGTACCACACGGCAGCATTCTCAGGTCACTGGGCTAGCCTCTCAGGCCTTAAGTGTATTTGATTGCCGAGAGAGAATGGCACCAAATGGTCACTTTCTGGAACATGAAATGAAAGTTGTGAGGGACTCAAATAGGCTTTCTAGTTGTTTAAAATGCAAGAAGGTGTATTTTTGCAATGTTGACAAGTGGTTAGACCATGCTTCATCATTTTTTACGTTTCTGAAATACAGCATTCTGTACAAGCTTCCTTAACCTCAAATTGCTCATTCTTAGGAAACACTCGCCTAATTTATTCACATCTGTCCTCAGAGAAAGGGAGAGGAAGTACAGCAAAATTTTTAAAAACTCACAGAACAGCAAATTAGGCAACAATCCCAGTTACCCAAGCCTTCAGCTAAAAGTGAAGCACTTGTTTCAAAATCAACAGGTACAGTCCAAAAGCAGAGGGCTTACAAGAGACAGATGCAACACATTTACATCATGCCACTGATTAAACAAAGATGGGCACAAAGGGGATCATTTTCAAAGCAGTTATGGCCTCTTACCAAGCTGTACTAACGATTCCCGAGCGGCAATGCTGACGGAGCCGCTAGCGTGGATTGCTAAAAGAGGCCTTTAGACTTACAAAAGTTACATAGATGCATATTTTCAAAGCACTTAGACTTACAAAGTTCCATAGCAACCTATGGAATTTTGTATATGTCTAAGTACTTTGAAAATAAGCCCCATAGTATCCTATGGAACTTTGTAAGTCTAAGTGCTTTGAAAATACGTCTCAAAGTGAAATGTCTGTGCTGAGACTACCATCTGAACACATCTGCCTTAACTACATAAAGTAGCATCTCTTGGGAACAAAGCTGGAACAATTTGGACCACATTTTATGGATCCTTTACATGAAATATTCTAGGGAGGAGAAAACCCAAATCTACAGAGATTTGATTATTTTGCTTACACCATTTAAACAGTCAGAAAATAAAGGTCAAAGACAGATAGCAAGCATGTCTCCTTGTGGGACCCCTTCAAATTATCGAGGTTTCTGCAGACCAAGTGGAAAACGCTGCGGCTATATCTTTAGGCTTTGAAGCCCAGGAACCTCTAAGCACCATACTGTCTGCTTTCTGCCTCAGATCCTCTTGTTTCTGCATCTCCTTTCTGTTTGCTGCAAGAACACCATTATCTCCTGTGGCCGACTGTTTACTAAACCCTTAAGAATGTGTGCAACTTATTATTGCCATACGTCATTGTTAAACACATCTCCTTTCCCACCAGGGTGATGCTCTGTATTTATTCCCAGGTGAAGGCTACGAGGAGTAATACAAAAATTTCAAACATTTGTTTATTCTCAGGAATAAGAGCAAAACGTAAGATAAAGGGAACAGTAATGATCTGGTTCATCTTTAACAGACTTGCACAAAAACGTTTTGGGAGAAATTCAGCTTTAAACAGATGAAATTAGTAATTATAGAAGCCTGAAGCACCCCAAGGTCACTGTAGACATTACACAGACCAACAAGGCAAAAGCATAATCAATGAGGTAGTGTGGAATAGCCGTAGGAGCTAAGAGAGCTGGATCCAAGTCCATAGCAGCAGAAAATGACAGGGCCAGGGAGGGAGGGAGGGAGGCACTTAAAGGCCTTAAGGAATTTCAGCTGTCCATCAAACCAGACAAATTAAAGATGACAAAGCCAGGAGTTTCTGCCAAACTTCCTGCACATCTAATTTAGAAATGTTGAGAATACTCCAAGCATTATGCGGAGCTGGAACAGACTTGAAACTTCCAGTGTACCCATGACAGCAGCAATGGCCAAAATGCCACCCATTTTAAACCCCTCAGATTTTTCAAAATCTGAAATTTTCCCCAATTTCATTTTGCCCCCAAACCTCTTGCTCTACAGAGGGACAACTTGTTGAGTGGATATACAATGGTCCTCTGTATTTTGATACCACTACCTGTTATACACTTGTACTTAAGTAGTCATGACAGAAATATCTGTTTAATTATAAAACATCCATGGATCCACATATTTCAATTCTTCCCCTTCTCCTGATATTCAATATCCAACACGCCGGTCCCATCAGGAGGGCAATTTTCAGAGCAGAAGAGAGCAGTTCTATGAGCTGGCGCCTCCGAATACATTCACGGGTTTAAGAGTACTAGACTTACGCACATAAATATTAATTACTGGTGCCAATGATGTGCATAAGTGCTGGGCGCTATTCTACATGGTAGACGTCAAATTAACTTAGCGTGTTCCTGCAAGAGGGCTTACGTGTGGGTGGGGCACGGGCATGTCACTGAAGACAGTCAGTAGCATGTGCCAGTATTCTAGAATGGCCCTGGGCACACCTAGGCGCCCTTTCAGAACTGATGCTATGTGTGCCCCATTGTGATGCCAAGTTCTAGAACTGCCCCATAAGCAGAGCAAACCGCATGGAACCGATGGTGCTGGGCAACTGAGGTCTAAGAACTATAAGTATAATTTTTACAATGTGGCAAAGAATGACTTTAGCAGGACAGAGGTCCCTTAGGAACCGACTAGAAGGCAGGACTGCCTGGGTTATTAGTCTAAGCAGTGTAACATGGGAGGGCAAACAAAGAACAGAAGCAAGGCTAACGCATTCCAAAAACATACGTTTTGGCCTTCAGTGTGCAGTAAAGAAGGAAAAACAAATAGGCTAAGACTCCATATCTCAGTGCAACATATTAACGCTGTTACGAATGTCATAACAAAAAAACCAGCACAAAGTTTCCAGGCTACGGTCCCCATACAGGAAAAAATCTCATACCCAGACTCACTGCCCTGTAACTAATCTGGAAAAGAACACGTCACAGTATTCCTGTTAGAAACAATTAAACAGGGGGCTGTATTAACATTTTGTATCATCTCTGTACAATAAATCCCAAGATTCCCTACTTACAATCCAAGCCTTCATCACACTCACGCCATTACTTGCTTAGGTGAATTATATCTGCTGTGCCCAAAAGGAACCAATAATAGAGTTCCACTTCTCCATTAAAAAATATATATATATAATTTTATATTGTACATACAGCTTGGAATTCACAAATCTGGACCAAGAAACCCAAACATAAGACCTTCTTCTGTACAGTATAAAAAAAAACAAACAAACAAACCCAAAAAGCCCTATGAAAAATCAAGGAAGTGGATGTTTGCCTTCGGATCTCACTGTGCATCAGAATTTGCATAGGGTGTGCTTTGCTTTGTGCAAGGCAAACGGCCATTCGAATACCTGGAACACAGTTCCCAGTCGTGCTCAAAACAGTTTGGTTTTTCCAGCAGATGTCAGATATCATCAAATTTGTGTTTTAAGTAGTCTTTCATAACCTTGGCAATGGGTAGTTCATCAAGTAGTTTTAGATTTTGAAGGCCTATACAGTGGCGAATCTGAATTCGGCATAAATCTTGTAAATTCCTGGGCTGCCCTGTAAAAGAAAAAAAAAAAAAAAAACAACATGGAAAATATGTTGACTAAAAAGGTACATACTTAAGTCCCCTTTATGCCTTTCCCCAGACAGCATGCCCATGTAGTATGCCATTGGTCTGAAAGCTCCGCCTCCTACAGTGCTACTCATTGGCTGGCAAGAGCTGCCACTCTAATGAAAACCATGCTTCCTCCCCATGCCTGAATGCACAACCACAGAGGAAGTAACTGCTACTACCCAATGACAGGTGAGGTCCTCCAGATTTACATATATTTAAAAGCTTTATTTCTTTTTTTAAAGCCAAGTTCATTGTAAGCTATTTTTTCATGGTCTTTATATAATGAGAAACAGTACAGAACAAACCTGCTTTACCAGCCACTACTAGAAGTTACCACAGAAATGCTTTTACTTTAAAATCCTGTGATGTCAGGAGATCAGTTTATATGGCATCCACTGGCGAAGCTAGGTGGGGCCACAGGGGCCTGGGCCCCCCCTCCCTAAATTCTTAGCGTGCCAGATGTGAGGTGAAGAGAGCGCAGGGCAGCCAATGCGACGGCACCGGAGACCAGTGCTGAATGAAGCCTTCAGCTGGCAGGGGTTGGGGACCCCCACCAGCCAAGGTATTTGCGGTGACGGTGTTTAAGCTGGTGGAGGTTTGGGACCCCCACCAGCAAAGATGTATAGTGGCGGTAGTGGACGGCGGAGGAGGGTGGTGACCAAAATGTGCCCCCTCACACCTTGAGGCCTGGCTACGCCCCTGACCTCATCACTTTATCCTCACAGAAACTGCTTTTCTCTGGGTGGTACTGGGGCTGAAAACTGATGGAATTGAAAAAAAAAAAAGCGTCCGATAAACAAGAGGATCCCTATATGGCACGAAAATGAAATAAAACTATAGAGTATTTCTGACTTGTTCAGAAAAAATAAAAGTCCCATGCACCCTCCCAACACGCCACCCTGCCCAGGGTTTTCTACTCATATATAAAACAACCCTAAAGGCGGTAACATTACTCCTATGTCATACACAGGCAATCTTACAGACTGTTAACCCTATCATAGTACACCTGTTTATACCCATTCCAATCAAGATGATTTTTATTCTGTGTAATAATCGTGGTGCTTTAGTTCCAAGGCACACCATCTGGAGGCTTAAGGCTTTATCTGTCTTCAGCTTGCTAGTATAAAACAGGAGCTCAGCAAAATAAAGCAGGAATTGGACACAATTAAAGTAGCTTCTATCACTTCACAGAAACATATCAATTTCTCACTACTGCCTCAAAGAATAAAACCACTTAAGAACACATGGATCACAGTAAGCTACTACTACTTATCATTTCTATAGCGTTACCAGACGTACGCAGCGCTGTACACTTGAACATGAAGAGACAGTCCCTGCTCGACAGAGCTTACAATCTAATTAGGACAGACAAACAGGACAAATAAGAGATAAGGGAATATTAAAGTGAGGATGATAAAATAAGGGTTCTGAACAAGTGAATAAGGGTTAGGAGTTAAAAGCAGCATCAAAAAGGTGGGCTTTTAGCTTAGATTTGAAGATGGCCAGATATGGAGCTTGATGTACCGGCTCAGGAAGTCTATTCCAGGCATATGGTGCAGCAAGATAAAAGGAACGGAGTCTGGAGTTAGCAGTGGAGGAGAAGGGTGCAAATATGAGAGATTTACCCAGTGAACGGAGCTCCTGGGGAGGAATGTAGGGAGAGATGAGAGTGGAAAGGTACTGAGGAGCTGCAGAGTGGATGCACTTGTAAGTCAATAACAGGAGTTTGAACTGTATGCGGAAACGGATAGGGAGCCAGTGAAGTGACTTGAGGAGAGGGCTAATATGAGCATAGCATCATTGGCGGAATATTAGTCATGCAGCAGAATTTTGAACAGATTGAAGAGGAGAGAGATGGCTAAGTGGGAGACCTATGAGAAGCAAGTTGCAATAGTCTAAGCGAGAGGTGATAAGAGCGTGGATGAGGGTTCTGGTAGTGTGCTCAGAAAGGAAAGGGTGAATTTTGGTGATATTATAGAGAAAGAACCGACAGGTTTTAGCAGTCTGCTGAATATGTGCAGAGAAGGAGAGAAAGGAGTTGAAGATGACACCGAGGTTACGAGCTTGATGAGACAGGAAGGATGAGAGTGTTATCCACAGAAATAGAGAATGGGGGAAGAGGAGAGGTTGGTTTAGGTGGAAAGATAAGAAGCTCAGTCTTGGTCATGTTTAAGTTTCAGATGGTGGTGAGACATCCAGGCAGCAATGTCAGACAGGCAGGCTGATACTTTGGCCTGGATTTCGGCTGAGATTTCTGGTGTGGAGAGGTAGATTTGGGAGTAGTCAACGTAAAGATGATACTGAAAACCATGGGATGAGATCAGAATACCAAGGGAAGAAGTATAGATGGAGAAATGAAGAGGTCCCAGGACAGATCCCTGAGGTACACCAACTGACAGTGAGATAGAAGTAGAGAAGGATCCACCAGAGTATACACTAAAAGTACGATGGGAGAGATAAGAAAACCAGGAAAGAACGGAGCCCTGAAATCTAAGTGAGGACAGCGTATCAAGGAGTAGGCTGTGATCAACAGTGTCAAAAGCAGCAGATAGATTGAGAAGGATGAGGATAGAATAGAGCCCTTAGGATCTGGCCAGAACAGGTCATTGGAGACTTTAGCAAGCACTGTTTCGGTTGAATGGAGGGGGCGAAAGCCAGATTGAAGTGGATCAAGAATAGCTTGAGATGAAAGAAAGTCAAGGCAACGGCGGTGAACAGCACGTTCAAGTATCTTGGATAGGAAAGGGAGGAGGGAGATGGGGGCGATAGTTGGAAGGAAAGGTAGGGTCCAATGAAGGTTTTTTAAGGAGTGGTGCAACTACGGCATGTTTGAAGGCATCAGGAACAGTCGCAGTGGAAAGTGAAAGATTGAGGATATGACAGATAAAAGGGATGATGGTAGGAGATAAGTAATGCCATACTGGGAAAAGACCAAGGGTCCATCAAGCCCAGCATCCTGTCCACGACAGCGGCCAATCCAGGCCAAGGGCACCTGGCAAGCTTGATAGTGTTAAGTAGATGGGTGGGAATAGGATCAGAAGAACAGGTAGTTAGTTTTGAGGAGGAAAGAAGATGTGTAGTTTCCTCTTCAGTGATTTCAGAAAAGGAAGAAAAGGAGGCAGGGGTTGGAGGGTTGAGAGAATGGACTAAGGGAAGGAGAGGTGGAGGTGACCTGGCTGAGAATTCAAGTTTAATCTTGTGAATCTTATCATGAAAGTACTCAGCCAGAGTCTGGGGAGAAAGTGAAGGGGGAGTTGGAGGTGAAGGCACTTTGAGGAGAGAGTTCAGTGTGGCAAAGAGACGTTGAGGGTTTGAGCCAAGAGAATTTATCAACTGGATGTAATAGTCCTCTTTGGCAAGTAAAAGAGCAGACTGGAAGAAGGTCAGCAAGAATTTGAAATGTATGAAGACAGCATGGGCACGGGATTTCAGCCAAAGGCGTTTGGCAGAGCGGGCACAGGAACGTAGGTAGTGGATTCTAGAGGTCAGCCAAGGCTGGGGATTGGTACGTTTTACAGAACGGGGAATGGGAGGAGCGAGAGTATCCAGAGCAGAGTAGAGAATAGTATTATAGGAAGAGACAGCCTCACTGACAGACTTGGATTTAGTGGCAGAGAAGAGATTTGAAACACTGGAGGACAAAGTAGAAGGGTCAATAGCCTGAAGATTCCTAAATGTGTTGGTTAAGATTGGACAGGACTGGGGATGAGGGTGTTTAAGTGTGAAAGTTATCAGATGATGGTCAGAGAGGGGAAGAGTTGAG